>NC_053025.1:431639321-431999565 GCF_003073215.2 Triticum urartu | reverse complement strand
AAAATATCTTGTACCACATCTACATGTGGCCCTCCTACCCGAAGGCTCTACAAGCATGTTCTTCTAATGCACATCCTTCCACATTAAGGAATTTAGTTGACTACTCTTACTTAGTACTAACCAATGATTTCCAATGATTGATTTTATCTAATTAAGTTGATAATTACTACTCCAGTGTGTGCTAATTTCTGTTAATTACCAAATACCAAAACCTTATTATTTCTAATAAACACGGGCATTACATCCTCCCCTACTTATAGAAACTAGATGATACCCCATGCGTTGCTGCGGTAAATTTTGGTTTGAATTTACTTAAAAAATCATGACTATTGAGTACCAAAATGGTTTTGGATGGCAAGAGGAATAATAAATCAATAACCTGAGAAAGCTACTAATGTACAAAATAAATGTCAAAAAATATTGTGACATTGTTGCTTGGTTCTCACGTCGATGTGCGACTGCAAGCACCAATTCAATCTAAAAGAGTTACTACTACACTATATATGCCATAATGAAAGCGATCAAAAGGCTAATATGAATGTATGAATTTGTGTTCTTGTCAACCCAGTCCTTTGAGATTACATGTGTGAGAGACCAACAGAAGGACAAAAATGGTAAGAAATGTTTATCAAAGTCATCATTACCTTTACCTAAAATCTAGAAGACCCCATAATAATAAATAATTTAAAGTACAGACTGTATTCTTTTACTGTTTGCATATGATAGATTTGGTTAATTAGAAGGTCAATATTACCCACCAAGTTCATTTACCAGTTACATGGAGTTGTTGCCATTTCGTGAAAAGTATATTACATAGGGCTGTTACCTTCACAACTAATTAAGTATGAGAACGGTATTAAACTTGATGTAGTTTGTACGTGCCATGTTAAACAGTAGGAAAAGATTTGAACGATCAAGGTAAGATGGCAAATGGTGGCTAGCTATGACCATGCTAGTGATTTTTGAGGAACTATTCTTCCATGATTCATCTTCAGATACTCAAAAGTTAGTTCAAATTAACATATGAACGTATATTCTAGGTGTAATATAAACTGTCATATAAGGCTATCATTGTTTAACCATCAAATAAGATATAACTGCAAGATGACTATCTAAGATAAAAAAATCTAGCGTGATCGCTAATACAGCCAGAATATATGGATGCCCAAACTGGAATTCTTAAGATAGGATTAATCAGCAAGATATAAAACTGAGGATGCCACCAAGGGTGAGATATTGAGATGACTACCAATATACTTGTTGTGGCATCAATTTTTCAGAATTAAGAAAGATGTGCGGCAATCTTTTTTTTCTTCAAAAGGTTATGAGGGCCTCACAATTTTCATTGATAAAGATGAAAATTAGCTCACCAGTTTCATGAGTTTTCACACTACCAATTGAAGGAAGCACTGACCTTTTTATCAGAATTTTCAAGAAAAGAATGGACCAATTAATCCTGATGCAAATAGCATATTTGTAGTTGAAAATATTAGCATAGATACCCTATATGGAGATTAGAAAAAGAATTAATCAAGGTGAGTGACTGAAATTCGGAAGACGTTTGATAAAAAACAAAAGTGCGAAAAAAATTCATGAGACTGAGAAAAGGAATCAAAATCTGGGCCAGAAATTTATCTGACCTCAAGCAGATCTCCGAGGATACAAACTTCATGATTCTATGTTATGACACTATAAAGGAATTCAGAAACCTGACTTTGGAGGAAGAGAATGGTAGGAAGATTTTGAAAGCACATTTGGCTGAAATTCTTGAACATCAAAGGATTTATTGGAAACAAAGAGCTACTATCAGGAAAATCAAAATGGGGGAAGCAAATACCAAATATTTCCAGGCCAAAGCTACAATCAAATTCAGACATAACAGTATAGCCATGATTAAAGATGAGGTAGGGAATGAACATTTTGAACAAAATGCTAAAGCTGCAATCCTCTATAGAGCTTTTAAAGCTAGAATGGGCACAACCTCTGATACTTCAAATCATCTGCACCTCCACCACTTATTGTTATCACAGATGGACCTTGAGACTCTGGATACACCTTTTACTAAATAAGAAATTGACAAAGTCATTGCTGAGATGCCATCTGATAAATCACCTGGCCTTGATGGTTCCAATGTTGCATTTTTGAAAAGATGCTGAGACATAATTACTCATGATTTCTATAAACTCATTCAAGACTTCTATGAGTGGACAACTAATCTTCAGTGTATTAATTACTCCTTCATCACACTCATTCCTAAAACTGAATCTGCAGCTTCACCTTCTGAATTCAGGCCAATCTCCCCACTCAATTGCACACTCAAGATTATTACCAAGTTGCTGGCAAACAAATTACAGAGAGTGATTCTCAAGATGGTACACAAGAATCAATATGGCTTCTTGAACAACAGGAGTATCCCGGACTATTTAGCCTGGGCATATGAATATATTCATCAGTGTCAACAATCTCAGAAAGAAATTGTCCTTTTAAAATTGGACTTCGAGAAAGCCTTTGATATGCTCAATCATGATACTCTTATTGAAATCTTGACTGCAAAATGATTTTAAAGAAGATGGATCCACTGGATTCAAATGATCTATAGTATTGGATACTCATCTGTCCTCCTTACTAACATTCCTGGTAAATAGTTCCTCTGCAAAAAAGGTGTGAGACAAGGAGATCCACTCTCCCCTTTTATCTTTGTTCTTGCTGCAGATTTGCTCCAGTCCATGATGAATGAGGCAATGGCAAGCTCATTAGTGCAGTCCCCTTTGGCCCACAGCTCTAGCACAGACTATCCCATAATTCAGTATGCAGATGGCACCATTTTAGTGGCCAATGATAATGCTCAAGAGATCATTCACATCAAGAAACTTTTGCTCCACTATGCTGCCTACACTGGCCTAAAAGTGAATTATGCTAAATCAACCTTAATATCAATCAACACTCCCGCGGCAAAAATGGGGGAACTGTCATTAATGGGTTGCAAGATTGGACATCTTCCTCACACTTATCTGGGATTGCCTCTCTCCATTACTAAACCTAGAGTTGAGGATTTCGCTCCTCTTCTGAAGAGAATAGAAACAAGGCTGCTCAGCTACTCCAGTTTGCTTTCATCAGGAGACAAACTCACTTTGATCAAATCTGTCTTCACAAGCATGCCTACTTTCTTCATGTGCACCCTGCCTATTCCCAAAACAGTGGTCAAGCAGATTAATATCTACCTGAAGCAGTGTTTCTGGAGAAAATATGGCACTTTGGAGACTGGGGCTGCTTCAATCTCATGGGAGAAAGTATGCAGGCCCAAGGAGAGTGGAGGACTTGGAGTTTTGGATATCTCTACACATAATCAAGTTGTCCTCATGAAATTCTTGCACAAATTCTTGAACAAAGAAGATATCCCATGGGTCAACATCATTTGGGAAACATATTATAAGACATCATCACCAGATGTGAGGCCACATGGATCCTTTTGGTGGAAATCAATTCTCAAATTGCTACCTATCTACAAGGCAAATGCCATCTGCAAAGCAGGAAAGGGAGATACGACATTTTTCTGGACTGATAATTGGAATGGTCAACCTCTACTTCAAACATATCCTGAGTTACACTCCTTTGCTCTAGATAAGAACATTGTACTTGAGGAGGTGATTCAATCCATGAAATTTTCAGCTCTTTTTCACCGTCCTCTGTCACTACAGGCCTACCAGCAATTGAATTCCTTGAATCAACTGTTTGCAACAAGAGACCCCACTACTGCTCCAGATAAATGGATTTACAAATGGCACAAATGGGGTGGCGAACGGGGTGGCGAGGTTGCTTGTGAGTGTTCTGGATATTGAGTTCGTACTGGATGTGATTAGATGGACGCATGCCGGAATGATATACAACTTAGAGATTGAGTTTGAGGACACCGATTTGTTCACTGAGGCCTTGGGTGGGGATGATTTGTACATGGTAGATAAGGATGATGGCGCAGGCAACACGGAGCTGCGAGAGGATGATCGTGGATGAGATAAGTCCAACACCCCGGGTTCGAATCACGCCTCGGTGGCGCCCGGGAAGCGGACTGCGCCACTAACTTCTGCGCCTATGAACTCACTATGATTTGGCTCGTTTGAGCCTGCTTCTACTCCTCCTAGACTGTGGAGTGGTCGGGTGGAGTGTGGTGACTTGGTCGAACACTCGCTTCCTCCTCTTGATTTTGCGGTTCATGACATAGCTGTTGGTGGTTGCTCGGATGGCTTTGTTTCAATGGTGACGTCTATGGAATGTGCACCTATTTCTGCGGTTCCCGAGGCAGTTCTCGGCCAGGTAGCCGAGCTTCGCTTCGAGGGCGGGGAGGCTCATGGGAAGGCAGCCTCCAGCTCCCCCGCTGCTCACATTCGGAGTGGTGCTCCGCAGTAGACGAGGAGCTCGGTCACGCCTTGCGCGGCTGCGGTCGTGCCGTGCGTCGGAGGAGATGCCGGGTCAGGAGGGGGGCGTGGGCAGGTGGCCTCCCCCCCTGCCTCTCCCTTGGCACCGCTGGAGGGGGCGACCACTCCTGCATTCACTGGCCTTGGACCCAGGACGACACCGCTGGGTGCACCGGGCACCGAGACAGTGGTGGCTGGAGCCGCTTCACCGGTTCAGGAGACGTCACCTGGCAGAGCTTCGGCGGCTTCAACTCTTTTGAGCCCTGTTGGGGGTGGGGCAGGAGGCCTTATCCGGGGCCACGCGGGATGAGATCATTGCTTTTGGAGGGATTCCGGATCATGTGTCCGAAGGTCGGTGGATGAGCTGCCGCCTCCAGCATCAGCCGGATGTTGATGATATGCAGCTAAGGTGTGCCATGTGGGCGGCCAAGCTTCGTGACATTGAGGTCACTACTGGTATGTCGGTCAACACCTCCAATTCTATTTTGCATTTTTCTACTGATGAGATTGTACATAATGCAAATCAGTTGGGAGTTTCACTAGGTAGCAATGGTAGTGAAATTTCTAAATCCGTTAATGATATCCTGAATCTTGAAGCGGAGCGCGCTTTAGAAATGATTCGAAACTTAGCGGCTGTCAATCCTATGAACAATTCAGACAAAATGTGTTGGGAGTCAGGGTGCTTGATAGGTGCGGATCTTGTACCCTCACTTCCTGAGACGGAGGAGGATGACTGCTCTATCTCCCCAAGAGATTCCATTCTTGCAGAGTCTCAGGTGGTTGGGTCCACTGAGCTCGGTTGTGAGGACCGAGTAGAGGACCAAAACAGGCCGAAACAGAAGTGGAGACGTAAGATTTATCCGGCTTCGGCTGTGTGTAGAAGTGCTAGGATCTGGACCACTAAAAAATTTCATGATGAAATATGAAAGGAATCTTTTGGAATAGCAGAGGTCTTACAGACTTGGCTAAAAGAAGGTTTCTAGCATATGCATCTATAGAACACAAGTTGTATTTTAACGCCCTCACCGAAACTAGAAGGGACAATTTTACACCCCATTTTCTTAGTACTTTCTCGGGAGGTGTTGATTTCGAGTGGCATTGCCTGCCTCCAAGAGGAAGATCCAGTGGGAATTTACTTGGGGTTAAATGCGATACATTGGAATTCCGGAATATGGTTATGGGTGATTTTGCGGTTAAGTTTTGGGTCAGATCGAAAGCCGATGGGTTTAATTGGGCATTAGTGGCGGTGTATGGCGCCGCGCAGCCTGAACTCAAACCAGATTTTTTGGCAGATCTAGTCCATATTTGCGGCAGCGAGCAGCTCCCAATTCTGGTTGGGGGCGATTTTAACATTATTTGGCATCGGGAGGAAAAAAACAATGATATCTTTGACGAAAGATGGTCGTTTGTGTTCAATACTATCATTGAAAGCTTGGATCTTAGAGAGATCGAGCTTTCCGGTAGAAAATTCACTTGGGCCAATACGTTACCAACTCCGACGTTTGAGAAGCTGGATCGTGTCCTCGCTAGCATCGAATGGGAGCAGAAGTACCCCCTGGTGATGGTCCAAGCGTTATCACGCGCGATCTCTGACCATACCGCATTGCTGGTTGACTCGGGAGAGGCAACGCATGTGGGAAACAAGAACACTTTTTCTTTCGAATTAGCGTGGTTTGAAATAGAAGGGTTCCTCGATCTGATAGCAAGAGAATGGGCTAAAAATTCAGGAGGGAAGTCGAATGTTAAAAGATGGCAGAATAAGATAAGGCACCTAAGACAGTTTTTACGTGGATGGGACAAACATTTGAGTGGGATTTATAAGGTTGAGAAGAAAAGCACTACAAAAAAATACACTTCCGTGATGATACGTGTTTGTCACAGTAGGTCACGTTTTTTGTCATGCATGTACATCCATGACGATTTTATGACAGAATCAAGATAGTCATACCTGTGCTGTCGTAGAAGTGTTCCATGACATTACCAAAATTATCATCACGGAAGTGTCCACTTCCATGACGATAAATCGTGCGTCACAGAAGTGCTTTCGTCAAGGGTGACCGACACGTGGCATCCACCGTAACGGAACGCCGTTAAGCTATCGGGTCGGGTTTTGGATCCGATAACCCGTTAACAGCCCCGACCAATGGGGATTTTCCATGTGTAAGATCATCATTGGCAGGAGGAGACACATGTCAGGTCCGCGTTGGCATAGGTGTCACTCATCCAATGGGCGAGATGCGCCTATGATATGTTGACACGTGGATGGGCCCATCAAGTTTAAATGGGCCGGCCCAACTGAAGGCCCACAAGATTTTGCGGACCATAATGGGCCGGCCCAGCTAAAGGCCCATGAGATTTTGTGGACCATAATGGGCTGGCTCAGCTAAAGGCCCACAAGATTTTGTGGGCCATAATGGGTCGGCCCAGGTAAAGGCCCACAAGATTTTTGTGTGCCATAATGGGCCGGCCCAGGTAAAGGCCCACAAGATTCTTGCGGATCATAATGGGCCGGCCCAGCTAAAGACCCACGAGATTTCGCCGACATTAATGGGCCGGCCCAGCTGTAGGCCCACAAGATTTTGAGGACCGTAGTAGGCCGGCCCATTAACTGGCTGCCATATTTTGGGCCAAATGCCGGCCCATATTTGATCCGGTCCATTAATGGCCTACCACGCTCCGGGCCTAATAGTGGCCCATGTGAGATCCGGCCCGTTAAAAGCCTACCACGTTCTGGGCCAAATTACGGCCTAGATCAGGTCCAACCCTTTAAGAGGCTTTGGGCTCAATTATGGCCCATATCAGATTCGGCTCGTTAACTGGACACTATGCTTTTGGGCCCACTTGCTAAAGGCCCACTTAGTAATTCAGCCTGATATTAGTTTTGGCCTGTTAAGGGCCCATTTAACATTTTAGCCCTATATTAATTTCGTCCTGTTAAAACCCCGTCATATAGTTGGGCCTAACTACGACCCGGTTTGCATCCGGCCTGCTCGCAGCCGATATCTGATTGGGCCAAACAAGGACCGAGACAATTTTGTCCTGTTAAAAGCCCGTGATTTGATTCGCACAATCATGGGCCGGGGTTCATTTCGGGCTGCTGCCGGCCTGTGAGCTGTTTGGCACGTTTCACGCCCAACCTACATCGTGATTGCATGACGGCCCGATTATGTACCATAATTTTACAGTTTGGCCGGTTTACTGTGAAGACATGATATATATACAGTAAAATAACTGCAGCATCGTGAATAAGAAAAAACCTAGACTATACAATAAAGAAATTACGACATATTACATCCACTGGGCATCAAAGTTTGCCACTATGATAATAAAGCACAAGCAGACAGCAGATTACATACACTTGGCATCAAAGATCGCCACCAATGCAAATAAACACGCTGACAAAATAATATAAAAAACTGACAACACTTCAATAGAGCTCAAGAAAGGTTAGCCCTGCTGGGGAGCTCCAGCGCAAGCAGCTGAGCAAGATGATGAGACTGCGCTTGTTCAACACTTATATCTTCCTCACTCTAAAAGATAAACAAGCAGACAGATGACAGGTTTTGCACATAAAAGTATCAGTGCTGACAATTCATCACATTTCTTACTAACGAATAAAGTGACACAGTTTAAAATTGCATTAACACAATATGGTATTGTTTAGGTCAAGACACGGCAGGAAATGACATTGTGAAGGAGTTGGTAGCTGCACGACACCACTGGATTACAGATCAAGAACTCATAAGTATGAATGGTTAGTGTGCTGTCAATTTATACCATTTCAGATTGGCAAATAAAGAGACGGTTTAAATAATAGTAGAATGATATGACATTGTTCATAGTTAAGACATTGCAGAATATGACATTGTGTTGTAGTGGGTAGGTTCACCACACCACTGGATTACGGATGAAGAACAGAAGCATACATGCAGTGCAAAAGAAGATCACTTGCTCTATATAGTTTAATTTACATGGTATGAAGAAGGAACTTGGTTGTACAACTGAAAACTTAAATTGAGAAAGGACAAACTTTTGTTTATGAACTACATAATAAACTTTAAACAAGCAATTTGATGCAAACACCAAAAATAAACAGTTGTTGCAGTCATGCCTAACCAAATATATACAACAAAGTTTGAAGGCTTGAGATGGACAAACTTACATTATTGGTGAAGACATGCTCTATAAAGGCCTTGTCCATGCTGATGGGGGGGCAATTCAAGAAGTTTACCACAGAATCTTCTTCAAAAGCAGTGCCTTTATTCTACATTTTGTTAAGAGTAAATATAGATGTGATAATATACGAAAAAATGGAGAATATTTAAGATAAGATGAAGAGTGATGCTACATAACCAAGTAGCTATAAATGTAAGTGCAACGATGCAGGCAAAAGGTACAGCCAAGAGCATTGCACAACTAAACTTTTTCAGTACCAACCTTATGGTAAGAGTAAATATAGATCTGATGTGTAGAAAATGGAGGGCAAAGGAAAATAAGCTGCAGAGTGATGGTACATGAACAACTACCTGTCATTATAAGTACACTAATAAAGGACATCATGTACCTACAAGAACAATGCAAAGCTAAAAAAACATTGGCATTGGATATACTCTACACTAATGTAACCATTCATACAGATCAGATAATTTGGAGCGAATAATTGATAAGCAAGCTATCATGCATACTGCTGTCACATAATGAACCAGGTATGTATGCAAGTACAGTGATACAGGACAACAGGTACTAACAAGAGCAAAGCAACGGGCAGCATATTTGCGATATCCTGTCGTTCTTGTCAAACCGGAATTCTTCTTCGAGCAGATTTCCTGCAAAAAAGATCCGTAAGGAACATGCGGAAAAGTAGAAGTTCAAATTGTCATGTGATTTCATATACAGTACCTCATCCTGGGAACGAGACCAGTGCATAACAAGGTTTTTCCATTCAATGTCTTCTAAATTTAGCATATGAGACTTCACCGGAAATTCTTTTATAGACTTGCCATCAAAGTGTGATTTCTCAGGTAACACCGATACAGCTGCAATGCTTCCTTGAAAAGCACAAGCAAGCTTTGCTCGTCATGACTATCCAGATTGACCCTCGCCTAGTTACAACAATGTAATGTAAATCATTGATGTGTTTAATCAGCAGAAAACAGGAAAATAATAACCATGCATAATAGCACTTACACGTAAGTTGGACAGGAAGATGTGAAAATGGTGTTTGTCTTCACAATAATCTTCCCATGATGGGAATATATGCATGTAGTCCCTAACAACATTGAAAGCATTGTCTTTTAAACTGGGAATAAATGGAATGGGGTTCCAATCTGCAGGAATTGGCCGTCTCTACAGTTGGGATAGGTCTTCGGCCGGTGGACTTGCTGTACTTTTTGCTGGAGTGGGATTTTTCTGTGGTACAGCTGGTGCTATGGCAAATGAAATCTGCATATTGCTAGAGTGTAGGTCCTGTATGGTGGGGCTAGTGGTGTGGCCAGTGAAGTATGGGTACAGTCTGCTGGAGTCGGTCCTACGTTTTGTGTCACTGGTTGTACAACCAATATAAGTGGGGTGCTGTCTGATTTCTCCGGCACCACCACATTTTTCAAGGACTTTGCTGGTGCTCCTTCAGGTTTGGCGATCACCCTCTTCCTTTTTGATGTCTGATGCACAAGAACAACATTTGAGTGGAAAAACATGGTATGATGACAGATGGAATATGTATTGACGATGGATGGGCATGGCATCTTGACATATATGATGAGTAAACTAAGCAGATGGCAGTGCAACAAAGTAGAAGAAATGCAAGACAACATATGCAAGATACCCACAATCAATAAAACATTGCCAAATTAGAATAGGCACCTTGATGGGTGAACAGGACAGGCCATCTGCCTTTGACTCCTCGAGGTTAGAATAGTCATTAGGATCATTTTCTGAATAAGAATCAACAGGTGGGGAGCGTATGAGTTTCATTGCATCCAGAATGGCACTCAATGCCTTGGTGCCAATTTTGTAAGTCATTGCAGTGTTTAGCTTCAAGAGTGGACTGCTGCTAGTGCGACTCAAAGCAGCTACACAGATCATAGTGTAGATATAACGGGAAAACCTTAAGCATCAGAGTAAAATCAGCAAAGTGGAACTTGTTGGAATATATGTGCTAGTATTGCCGGTACGACTAGAAAGGCTTCAGATACCAGCTCTCTTCAAGTGAAGGTGCGGTACTGTTAATATCAGTGTAACTCTCAAAGGCGACACAGCTCCCCACATTTCCTTGCTATTCTTATAGGATTCAAGTGGGCAGGCCACTACAAATCCTATTCCTATGTTTACAAGATCATATGAATCAAAGAGGCTCAAAGTGTCCATCACAACCGACCGTATAGACCTCTACACTGCAAATGTCCCTGCTCATCTTCAGTACAAGGAACATACTGTATTACTATCATACTCCCTCCGTTCCAAAATATAAGTCTTGGTAGAGATTTCCACTATGGATCACATACAGATGTATCCAGATACATTTTAGAGTGTAGATTCACTCATTTTGCTCCATATGTAGTCCATGGTGGAATCTATACAAATACTTGTATTTAGGAACGGAGAGAGTACATATTAAAGAAGAACAGAAGAGGAACATGGTAAAGAAGAGCAAGTAGATTTTGGATAATAAAATGTTGGTTGCACAGTGCCCACACATGATGAACCAGAGCGCATTAAGAATGCACCTCCCAACTGTCTCTCGACCATTTCAGGCGGTTGGATGAAGATCCTACATCTCCTAACCCTTCTTCTTCCCCGTCTCTGATTCTTCCCATACAGAACACCGCACGGGCCATCGGCCGGACCACCGGCCCCCACCACCTGTGTTCCTCCGCCCCCCCCCCCCCACCCCCGCCCCAACCCCCACCCGCATTGAGTTTTCTTCGTTTGGCGAGGCCCCACAACCACCCGAGCCCCTTCGATCACACCGGCGAACTCCCACGAGCTCTGAAAAATCGACGGACCCAATTATGAAATTTAGTCTACTGTGATTTAACTAGTGTGGAATATAAAAGGGGAAAACCATAAGCATTGGGAGTATAGTGTTGAGCGTGCCATGGCGGATCTGAAGGTGCAAACCAGACAAAGGCAACTTCGCAACCAAGACAAGAAATCAGAGTAAAGCAGTGGCGATCTATTTTCTTGCTGCGATAAATAAGTTGAGCAGACACGAAAGAGTACCACCTCTGGTGCGACGCCATGTACGCATCTGCTGAGAATTTGACGGTGCTGCGGTAGCGATGGCTGTCGGCGGCATGGAAGCAGATCTAGGAGGGTAGACGATGGCGGCGGGGCGCGGTGGACGGGATGGTCGTAGGAGCGGCGCTGGCAAGGTGGATGACAGCGGGGATGAAGCGAGAGGGCCAGATGCAAGGATCCCGGTCCGAAGCCGTGGATGAGAGAGGTCAATCTCTTGTAATGGACGGCGGCATCGGGGTATCAGCTCTGGCATGGTGGAGGAGGACGGCGGTGGATGGGGTGGCGGACGGCGGCGGCCGTAGGAGGGTGGGTGGAGAGGGTGTTTTGGCGCCCACAGAGTACGAATGGGGAAAAGGGAGGTAGAGAGGAAGGGGGAACCATGTATTCAGGGCGCGTTTGTCTCAAATGCGAGGAAATTTACAAACTTAGCCCCCGTTTCAAATTTCTACTACATCACAACAACATTAGTCGGTTGGGGATAGGACGGTAATCTCGCATACACCGAATATTTGCCGACGAGAGTTTGTTTTTGGCGCCCATCATGTATGAATATGAATCAGGGAGGGAGTCGATTTCGGCCGAGGACACGCTGTGTTTTGGCGCCCACCGTGTATGAATCCAGGTGAGAGGCGGTTACGTCACGTTTGGGTGAAATTACAAACCTACCCCTATCGAAACCTATAGAAATCCAACAGATAGGCTTTGCGTGGCAGGGATAGCGATTTCCATCTCGCAGATTTTGGTTTCGGGCGGTTACTGCGACTTTCCCCGCTTCGTTCAAATTTTGCAGAGTGCATGTTTACCGTGCCAACTCAATTCGAATCCCGTTTGTATTCTATTTTTTCTCGGGCGGGATCCATTTTCAATTGGAATTACATTCTATATACATCATTTTTTATATATACTTTCAAAAGCACAACAAAGAATTCTGCTCCTTTATATGTATAATATGATTTACAAATACAATGATCTCGAAATCTTAAGGTTGAATTCGATTTTTTTAACCAAATTATGTTCTACTAAAATGTATGGGTCAGTAATATCTACATATTAAATAACATAGATGTGTGTGAATTCATATGAGTATGCATGTTTGATAGATCAATTTTGGTTCGAGTATGGATTACATGTATCATCATCAGGAATTCAAATATTTGAATCCCTTTTTTGTTCACTCCTTTCACGCCCATCTCTCTCGCATGCATGCTCCTTCAGGTAGCTATCACTCTCTTTTCTCCAGCTCACCCGCACGCTCACTTCATGTTTCTCCTATCCTCGCAAACATGGTCTCTCGACGTCTCCCTTGAGAAGTGTCACACTCTCCCTATCATTATACATTACAAGGTTTTCATTATCTCTCACGTCTCTACTGTTCTCTGGTATCACTCGGTACCTAAGCTTTCTTTTTCACCGCCACACACACAGTCTCCACTCGTCTTTCACTTTGTCTTTCTCTCTATGGGATTCTCTCACACACCCTATATGTCTCTACATATGACTCATACCACTAAATTACTCTCTCTCTCTCCTATAGTCACAACATTTGTTGCAGTCTCCTTTTCGTCTCCATCCCAGACTGACATTATTCATTTGTTTACCGATCAGACAACCCCGACTACCGTCTCCTCTCTCTCACACAGACACACACACACACAACTCCTGCTTCCACTCCCCTTCCCGACTACCGTCTCTCTCTCACACACACAAAACTCTCTCTTTCGCACCCCGACTTGTATTTCTCTCACAAACATTTATCGACTAGCTAGCCTCTAGATAGGTTTATACACCCGCACACTCGTGCTTCCACTATCGCATACATGTCTCTCTCCCGCTCCTTGTATCTATGTAGATTTTTCTTCCCTTCTTGAGACACGCCCTCTCGATCATGCACACACACACTATCGCCTCATTTTAAGCTGATACCTATCGCACACACACTCCTTGTGTCTTTGTCACACATGCACTCCGTCCTCCTCCACTCTCCCTCTCTCTCACACACATGGGCTTTTTGCAACAACTAGCAAGATGCCCATGCGTTGCACGGAACATCAAGATGCATTTGTATGAGTAGTTTATCTTGTGGGGGAAAAGGATGAATGAGGGAAGGCCTTATTTGCAAATGTGGAGAGGGGTGTGGGTATCTTTTTGCAAAATTGCCATAGTTTCCTTCCTATCCGTCAGATATAGATCGGACGGCCTATATTGCAGGATGGTAGGCACACGATCATCACCGACAATGCTTTTTATAAGAGTAGGGATAAAAATAGAGTTGGTGATGATGGTGGGCCTGCCATCCTGCAATGTAGGTCGTCCAATTTATATCTGACGGATAGGAAGGAAAATATGGCAATTTACCCGCACTCTTCACCACATTTGCAGATAAGGCCTTCCCTCGTTCATCCTTTTCTCCCACAAGATCTTGATGTTCCGTGCAACGCACGGGCATCTTGCTAGTAAGAGTAGAAATTAGACATATACCACTTCTCAAATCTTGAAACCAACAACATTCCTCCCTTATCTCATCAAAACCGCCAAAGGAATATATTTTGAGTGAAACATAACATATTTTCAGTGATATACGTATTTCAAAACAAGACTTTTTTTCTATCAAATCGGTGAATATGTATTAATCTACTTTGATCGTGTGGCAATGCATTGGCACATTGCTAGTAGTTATTATAATTTTTTGGACACCAGACAAACGGTGGAGTACATATACGAAGAGAAGAGGCGCACGCACGCAGTCGGCCTCTCGCTGTCTCGCACACATGAGTGTTACGTAAAGGCGACGTTAACAAATAAACCCTAAAACCCTAGGTGCACGATTGCTGCATTCGCGGCTACCGGGTACGTGGTGGAGCACCTTTATAGGAATAGTCAGCTCGCGTGATAATTTGATCCGTAGGAGTTGATGGTCGGGACCATAGGTGAATGACTTGGAGCGCGGTGGCTCGCCAGTTGCCACAGATCGAGTAGCCACGTTTAAAATATCATTTTTAGCAGGGTTAAGAGTTCCGATTTTCAATGGCACGTTATAAGTAGTAAGTAGTTTTTAGAATGATTGGTATGGAGCGAAAATGGAATTCATAGTACTAAGTACCTCCTTGGCGTATGGTTGTATGTTTTTTTTGCGATGGAGGTTGTATGGGTTTATGTTGCGAGATGTTGAACCAGGTAGTTCTAGGGCAAATACTATGGTTTAGATCTAACCCCCCTCTCTTCTTTAACTCTTTGCCACATCAACATGTTTGCTATTCCCGTGTGCATGATACCAGCTAAGATACCACCATTATGGTCAGCCTTAATCATCGCATGAAATAATTTAGTGCACCTTGAAATATGAACATGTGTGGGGCGTGTATGTTTTTAATGACTTGAGACTATACCTAGCCCGGCATGCAAGATGACTTATTATGCACCGTTCCCCATACCTGCAGGATGCCCGTGTGAAAAAATCTACATGCATGACTCTCCTCCCCCCACGCTCGTCCAATCCGTTGTGACCAGCAATATTTCCACCCCTTCACTCCCCCATACTTTACTCCAACAAATATGCCCATGTAGTTGTTACTTAACTGCAGGTGCATTGGGTCACTGACATATGGGCACAACAGGGGTCTGGCCCACATGTCAGTGACGCAACTGGACCTGCAGTTAAGTCAGTGCAGCTCAGTCCATATCTTACGTAGGTGTGCCATTGCTCGCTATAAATACTAAGCCTCCCACAACATTGCTATCTCCTCCCCCCCATGTTCACGTTCATCGCTATCTCCCCCCTTCCTCTCACGCCGACCACCATGGCATCGCCCCTCCCAAGCCCTAGGAGCCCCTCACAGCACCGCGCGGACGGTCACGCGTCGCTGTTCCGTTCCTCGCCGCCACTAGTCGAGGAGGACGCATCGGAGTTTCGCTCCTCGCCGCTACGTGATGCGTCGCCGTTCCATTCCTCGCCGCCACTAGTCGAGGAGGACGCGTCGGTGTTCCGCTCCTCGCCGCGATGCGACGCGTCGCCATTCCGTTCCTCGCCGCCACTAGTCGAGGAGGATGCGTCTGCGTTCCGCTCCTCGCCACGACGCGTCGAGGTGGACGCGTCGGCGTTCCCAATCTCGCCAGCACGCGCGCCGGAGGACGCGTCGGCTCCCCACTACGAGGAGAACGCGGCGCCGCCCGCTGAGCCCCCCAGCCTTTAGGATCTTTGGAAAGAAATGGATGTCGCCTTGTGGGAGGCTTTGCCTCCAGCAGAGCGCGCCAAAATAGAGGCGGAGAAGAAGGCCGAGGAAGAGAAGTGCAACGCGGAACAAGCTGCCTGGGAGGCCTATGTCGCGTCCGACAGAGTCAGGCAATTGGCTCTTTGGCAGAAGGCTCGTGCGAGGGCCGTGAGGGTGGCGGAGGACACCCGTGCCGATGCCCTGATTGCAGTCGGGCCCAAGCACCTCATCTACGCTTGGCGGTACGTGGACCGGGTGCACGCTTCCAGCGAGCAGGAGCACTTGTTGGCGCCGGATGACCACACCAGTGAGACCGCGCTCGCCCGCTGGCAAGCCGCCAATCAGCACCTCGCGAGTTGCGAGGCTGAGGAAGAGGCGTTGTGTCGGCGCGCTGGGAAATGGCCGCGCACCAGGGCACTCGTGGCGCGCCACAAGCGCTCCTGCGAGCGCCGTGGCTTTTAGGAGGAGTATAATTTTTGTTTCGTAAGGCGATCTCATTAGTTTTGGGACGCAAATGATAAATCCTGAACGTTCAGGAATTTTTAGCGTCCGTAATTAAGTTTGTAAAAGGGAAAGTTTGGTAACCTTGTGTATTCGTACGCATTTTGCAAGTACGTGCATATAGCACAAACTTTACTATATACTATCGCACTAAACATCTCTCTCGATATATGCTTGCAGACTGTGCTACTCCCTCCGCCCAGGTCAATAAGTCATCTTTGGTTGTGCACCGTGACCAAGAATGAGGGAAGACTTATACACCTAGACAGAGGGAGTACTACGTCCTCTCAACATCACAAGCATGTCCCCTTTTATAAGGCCCCGCGTTGGAAAGGTGCATGCATGCAACCATTTCATTGGTTGTATTGAAAGCTATTGTTGTTGGTGCCATGGCTGAAAAGTTAATACACTTCATGTGTGCTTTTTCATTGGCTGCATGCATGTGAGAGAGTGCATTGGGAGTGGAATGGAAGAATTAATGTGAGCAAATTACTATGTGTCTTGGTCTAAGAGAAGTTGTCTTTAGGCCTAATAAACCCGGACGGAGGGAGTACGTGCAAATGCACGTTTTAACATTATGATGCGGTTTTTGTAAAAGTAGAAAAACAACACTAGTCAAGCTTGTGAAACGATTCAATGCAAAACAAATGCAAAAATGCTCGTTTGATTGTTTACTTTTAGCTTCCTTCTCTGTGGTTATTTCTCTGTCATACTTTGTACGGAGTATCTCACTGGTTGGAAAGGCATGCAAATTCCCAAACCGCTTCCTACACCCTGTATCGAATTTTTTGCCTAACAAGTTGTGCCGTGCAATTGGAATTCCAACTTGAGTACTACTACTAGTAGGAGTACTAGGGGCCAGTTCTTTTAGGCTTCTAGATTAGTAATCCCATAACTACTACCTCCGTCCTGGTTTATTGGTCCGCATTGTAATCTGTGTCAAATTTTGATCATAAATTTAACTAATGAAATGTTAGTGCATGTCACATGCACTACTCCATCCGTCTAGGTGAGTAAGTCATCTTAGGATGTGCACCGTGACCAAGGAGGAGGAGAAAACGAGAAACGTTAATGTTTATTTGCTAATTAATAGTATTGCATGCAGTGAACTAACCACCGCATGTCATGTTTGATATCTCAAGTCATTAAAAGCATGCACACTCTATCTCTTATTGGTTGATATGTCAAGAAAACAAGAAACGAGGTACAAGTTAATGCACCGCGCCTAAGTGTTTTGGGATTATTTGGTTTTCGTAAGATGACTTACACACCTAGACTGAGGGATTACAATGGTGAGGAATAAACCAGTTAAATCTTTGGTCAAAATTTAGCACAAATTACAATGGTGAGGAATAAACCAGGACGGAGTAGTACTTTAGAAGCCCAAATAAATGAGTAGTACTCTCCACTGTGACTAGTCTTATGGGAAAAGTTGGGGAAGCCGCCCAAAGAACTGGCCCTAGGAGTAGTAGCTAGGGATCAAGTGTGCGAGATGAACCGGAGAAAGTAAATGCAGAGATATGAAATGCAAAAAAGATGGAGGGATGTGATGGTTGCTTGTCCGTTTATTTTACCAGGCCACTTATTACTGGGAGTGGTTGGGTTTTGTGATATGACGGCTTTACTGCCATGCCATGAGCACCCGTACATCGGCCTCGTGTCAGTGTCAGGGTCAGCGGCGTCGCCCCTGACGCACATTACAGAGACGCGGCGGTGGCCTGCGCGGGCCTCGCCGGTGCCCACGATCAAGAGGAAGACGCTGTCGTCCTCCTCTGAGACTAGCAGGCGGCGGTGATCCTCCAGCGACTCCGGCATGGTGAATGGGTAGCACGTCTCGTACTTGATGTTCTCCGCCAAGGGCCAGCAGTGACCGCTGCACGCATCCATGAGGTGATGCACCATGTCCGCCGGCAAGCCACAAAATGGCATCGGGCACTCATAGCAGTGGACGAAGGGCTCCTTGGAGGCATCGACCAGGCCGTCCATGAAACGGGAGTGGCTGTAGGGGACATTGCGCCAGTTGAATATATGAGCAAGTTACTACGAGATTTAATTTGAATAAGCACAAAATAAATCATGATGGCTATAACAGAGATGAAACTAATCATGTGGACTAGCATAGTAGTAGGATACAGAGTAGAAACATGAATTCTACCACAATTTCGAACAGGAAGGACAGAAACACATACGGTGCAACGGGAGCAGCACCGTTGGCGTTGAGGTTGTCGCCCATGTCCAAACACCACGTAGACACGGTCTTTGAGAATGGTTCGTAGTCGTTCCATGCTCGGGCATTGAAGTTTGTAACTATTTTAGATTAGAATATACTACTCCTCCGGTGCTAGTAGTAGAGTAGAGTCCTACTCTAGTACTCTACTCAAGCAAGTTAGGGCATAGCACTGTAGGGAGTACGAGTACTGTGATCACTCAAGCAAGTTGTCTGGCATCGACATGACCCTATGCTGCTGGTATGTGTCTTGTAAGTCATGCGACGTGCTGTAGTCATCATCACCTGTCCACTTCCCACAGCACATATTCGCTTCTCCATCTTTGTCCGCTTGTAATCTCGTCCAATCTTCCATCCCCGCTAAGGCGCCTCCCCCCTCCTCGTCCGAAACCCAAGCACTAAAAATGGCAGAACCGAGTAGCGTCCGCTGAAGGAGTGGCTGGAATTCGATCGAAACAGAGGGAATCAAGCTCATTGTTTCATGTGTGGACAATCTTAGTACCATGCCGCTCACCGCGTGCTCATCAGGGTTGTACCGTTTACTCAAAGCCCTCAAGCAGGAGCTTTTTAGGCCAGCTCCTTGCTTGGTGATGCCGCCTGATCTTCAGAAACAGCGTGTCACGCAGCATAACGATCGTAGGGTGGCGAGCATCAACCCCCTTGACTGCGATCCGATCCCCGTCAGCCTCAACTACATTAACGGTATGTACTGGTCGGCATGAACACGTCTTGGATGGTGCTTGTCGACGGTCGCGGCAGCTGGATGCTCGTGGAGGTCTACACCCGGCGATTGATTCCCCTTCCTTTGATTAACACTGCACTGCTTTGGCACCGCAGCCCAGAATACTCGGAATCTTACAGTAGCCAACATGATACCAAGTTTGACTTGCTCAAGGTTGTAATCTGCCAAGTGCCCACAAGATCTGCGAATTATAAAGACTTCAGGCTAATTGCGTTCTTCAACCGTGGTCTCGCCTATCTGACAGGTCACTGCGGTAAGTGGATAAATCTGCACGTCCATCGCAGGATCATACATCCTCCATGGTTCTTTGATGCCATTGAACACAAGGGCTTCATTTACGCTGTCGACTCCTTCTATGGCTGGACGTATTGCTGGCCTACTCCAGTCATCGCTACAAACGGCTGTTATAACAGTATGTTACTTTTCTATGATATCATGATGGCTTGCTTATATTACTGTCAACATTTGCTGAAAAAATATTCATGCTCATAACATGCTGTTCTTAAGATTGACTAAATCAAGAGCCCTTTTTATTTGACTCCAACTTGATATGATGTTGTAGGCCGCCTGGTGTCCCTACCCTTCCTAATCCCAGAACCTTTCAAAGAAAAGCAGCATGGCAGTTGCAGGTGGTTCCTGGCTCGATCAGACGATGGCGAAAGATTGATGATCGTTCGCACGTACCGGACATGTTGTTTCGCGGAATACAATCACAGTCACTGCAAGGTCTTTGAGCAGGATCCCAGCTTCTCTGGGCCTTCAGGAATTTTTGACTGGAGGCTGGTAAGTAGCCTTGGTACACACCCTTTGTTTGTTGGACTGAATTATCCGATTAACCAGGAGATAACCGATGGCAAGGATCATGATGGCAGCGCGGTTTCGTTCATCAGGCAAAACTGTGTGTACACAGCGTACCATGCGTCTCTGCATGCACGATACCCTGATATGTGCCGCCACGCTCTGCAGCCCAAAGTAGGAGAGAGGGTCGCAAGTATCAGACTTCGACCTGCTGGCTGGTGTTTCCCCCGTCAGGCACCCATCTGGTTCAAGCCGTCAGCCAATCTCCACAGCTTAATAAATAGTAATGTCTAACTGAGCTAGTTAGTTAGATGCGTACACTTGGTGTAGTAGGATCTTTATTTAGTTTGATGCATACACTTGTTCTTTTTTGGTAGCCCTTTTGTAATGATGGCCGATGTTTGGTTTGGAAGAGAGAGCTGCGTCTTCACTCTTCTGGCCTGCTTACTGCTTCTGTTGCACCCCCAGTCCTGGTTGCTGTTGCTGTTGTTTTCAATGTACAATCAGTAGTATATTTCGTCTGTTGGTTGAATAAATGTGTTGTTAGAACGACAAACACAATGTTTTGGAAGTTGTTGCACGGTTTGATCCTTTAGTGCCCCGTACCGTACGTAGCGCATACTATTTTTCGTACGGAACACATTTTCCACTTGTTGATAACATGCAGCCCACTGATGAAGGCCCAATAGAGAAGCCCATAATTAAATGGAAGGGAGGCTCTCACATGAATCCGGCCTAGGTACATGCTTATGGTCTCGTAAACATAAATAAGTAAATAAATAAATAAAGCTAAATGCTCATGCACCAGTTCTTTGGGAAAATAGGTAGCCTAGTATTTCTTTTTGAAGAATACCCAAGCTAGGCCTATTTGTTTTCTCCAAATTACTGGGCTGCAAATCTTTCAAGACAAGGAGGGATGCATTTCGGCCTGGCTTAAGAGTATGGTCAATGTCTGTTAAAAGTAATATCAAAAGGGGTTGAAAATTCCAAAAAAAATATAGCAAATGGGATATAAGTTTCTTTTTTTGTTTTTCTTCTTCACTGATATCTTATACGTATTCCATTGGATTTAACATGACATAGTACTAATTTATTTTTAAATTTGTTTTAGTATGGCTATTAATTTTTGGATTAAGAATATTTTGTTCCCCAGCAAAAATTTGCGAATTTGCAATATTTCCCACATATTTAGTTAATTTTTGACCCTGGTACTGACCAGAAAATGGCCAGCAATTCTAAAAATGGAAAACAGGCTGCAATAAATTCCATATGAATTAGAAAATGAGTAAAAATTATAAAAATAATAGCAAATGGGTTGTACACGCCACAGATTTCGAGGCTGACTTGTTTACGCAAGGCTTTGTTAGTGAACACACGTTTCTAGCAGCAGTGACTGTTGGATGTCCATCCAACGACCGACGTGCTTCTTCAATCTCTGATCTTCTTGCTCCAGCCGCCTAAACTAGCGCCAGTGGGACTGCCTGCTCCCACCTCTTGTGGCCCGCTGTGATGCCGCGCAGGCTTCCCTGGCCCACCCTACTCCCTTGTTGGAAATATGCCCTAGAGGCAATAATAAATTAGTTATTATTATATTTCCTTGTTCATGATAATCGTTTATTATCCATGCTAGAATTGTATTGATAGGAAACTCAGATACATGTGTGGATACATAGACAACACCATGTCCCTACACCATGTCCCTAGTAAGCCTCTAGTTGACTAGCTCGTTGATCAATAGATGGTTACGGTTTCCTGACCATGGACATTGGATGTCATTGATAACGGGATCATTAGGAGAATGATGTGATGGACAAGACCCAATCCTAAGCCTAGCACAAAGATCGTGTAGTTCGTATGCTAAAGCTTTTCTAATGTCAAGTATCATTTCCTTAGACCATGAGATTGTGCAACTCCCGGATACCGTAGGAATACTTTGGGTGTGCCAAACAAACGTCACAACGTAACTGGGTGACTATAAAGGTTCACTACGGGTATCTCCGAAAGTGTTTGTTGGGTTGGCACGAATCGAGACTGGGATTTGTCACTCCGTGTGACGGAGAGGTATCTCTGGGACCACTCGGTAGGACATCATCATAATGTGCACAATGTGATCAAGGAGTTGATCACGGGATGATGTGTTACGAAACGAGTAAAGAGACTTGCCGGTAATGAGATTGAACAAGGTATCGGGATACCGACGATCCAATCTCGGGCAAGTATCGTACCGCTAGACAAAGGGAATTGTATACGGGATTGATTAAGTCCTTGACATCGTGGTTCATCCGATGAGATCATCGTGGAACATGTGGGAGCCAACATGGGTATCTAGATCCCGCTATTGGTTATTGACCGGAGAGTCATCTCGGTCATGTCAGCATGTCTCCCGAACCCGTAGGGTCTACACACTTAAGGTTCGGTGACGCTAGGGTTATAGAGATAATAGTATGCGGTAACCCGAAAGTTGTTTGGAGTCCCGGATGAGATCCCGGACGTCACGAGGAGTTCCGGAATGGTCCGGAGGTAAAGAATTATATATAGGAAGTGTTATTTCGGCCATCGGGACAAGTTTCGGGGTCACCGGTATTGTACCGGGACCACCGGAAGGGTCCCGGGGGTCCACAGGGTGGGGCCACCTGCCCCGGGGGGCCACATGGGCTGTAGGGGGTGCGCCTTGGCCTATATGGGCCAAGGGCACCAGCCCCAAGAGGCCCATGCGCCAAGAGAAGAGGGAAAGGAAGAGTCCTAAAGGGGGAAGGCACCTCCTAGGTGCCTTGGGGAGGAGGGACTCCTCCCTGGCCGCACCCTTCCTTGGAGGAAGGGCCAAAGGCTGCGCCCCCCCCCCTCTCCCTTGGCCCTATATATAGTGGGGGAAAGGGAGGGCAGCAACACCTAAGCCCTGGCGCCTCCCTCTCCCTCCCATGACACATCTCCCTCCTCCCGCAGCGCTTGGCGAAGCCCTGTTGGAATCCCGCTACTTCCACCACCACGCCGTCGTGCTGCTGGATCTCCATCAACCTCTCCTTTCCCCTTGTTGGATCAAGAAGGAGGAGACGTCGCTGCTCCGTACGTGTGTTGAATGCGGAGGTGCCGTCCGTTCGGCGCTAGGATCATCGGTGATTTGGATCACGACGAGTACGACTCCATCAACCCCGTTCTCTTGAACGCTTCCGCGTGCGATCTACAAGGGTATGTAGATCCACTCCTCCCTCATTGCTAGATGACTCCATAGATAGATCTTGGTGACACGTAAGAAAATTTTGAATTTATGCTACGTTCCCCTACAGTGGCATCATGAGCTAGGTCTATGCGTAGTTTCTTTGCATGAGTAGAACACAACGTAGTTGTGGGAATTGATTTTGTTCAATATGCTTACCGTTACTAGTCCAATCTTGTTTCGACGGTATTGTGGGATGAAGCGGCCCGGACCAACCTTACACGTACGCTTACGTGAGACCGGTTCCACCGACTGACATGCACTAGTTGCATAAGGTGGCTGGCGGGTGTCTGTCTCTCCCACTTTAGTCGGAACGGATTTGATGAAAAGGGTCCTTATGAAGGGTAAATAGCAATTGGCATATCACGTTGTGGTTTTGCGTAGGTAAGAAACGTTCTTGCTAGAAACCCATAGCAGCCACGTAAAACATGCAAACAACAATTAGAGGACGTCTAACTTGTTTTTGCAAGGTATGCTATGTGATGTGATATGGCCAAAGGATGTGATGAATGATATATGTGATGTATGAGATGATCATGTTCTTGTAATAGGAATCACGACTTGCATGTCGATGAGTATGACAACCGGCAGGAGCCATAGGAGTTGTCTTAATTTATTTATGACCTGCGTGTCAACATAAATGTCATGTAATTACTTTACTTTATTGCTAACCGTTAGCTGTAGTAGTAGAAGTAATAGTTGGCGAGGCAACTTCATGGAGACACGATGATGGAGATCATGATGATGGAGATCATGGTGTCATGCCGGTGACGATGATGATCATGGAGCCCCGAAGATGGAGATCAAAAGGAGCAATGTGATATTGGCCATATCATGTCACTATTTGATTGCATGTGATGTTTATCATGTTTATGCATCTTGTTTACTTAGAACGACGGTAGTAAATAAGATGATCCCTCATAATAATTTCAAGAAAGTGTTCCCCCTAACTGTGCACCGTTGCGACAGTTCGTTGTTTCGAAGCACCACGTGATGATCGAGTGTTAGATTCTAACGTTCACATACAACGGATGTAAGACAAATTTACACACGCGAAACACTTAGGTTGACTTGACGAGCCTAGCATGTACAGACATGGCCTCGGAACATAAGAGACCGAAAGGTCGAGCATGAGTCATATGGTAGATACGATCAACATGAAGATGTTCACCGATGTTGACTAGCCCGTCTCACGTGATGATCGGACACGGCCTAGTTGACTCGGATCATGTAATCACTTAGATGACTGGAGGGATGTCTATTTGAGTGGGAGTTCATAAGATGAACTTAATTATCCTGAACATAGTCAAAAGGTCTTCGCAAATTATGTCGTAGCTCGTGCTTCAGTTCTACTATTTAGATATGTTCCTAGAGAAAATTTAGTTGAAAGTTCATAGTAGCATTTATGCAGACTAGGTCCGTAAACTGAGGATTGTCCTCATTGCTTCATAGAAGGATTATGTCCTTAATGCACCTCTCAGTGTGCTGAACCTCGAACGTCGTCTGTGGATGTTGCGAACATCTAACATACACATTTTGATAACTACGTGATAGTTCAGTTAAACGACTTAGAGTTGAGGCACCGAAGACGTTTTGAAACGTCGCGAAACATATGAGATGTTTCGAGGGCTGAAATTGAGATTTCAGGCTCGTGCCCATGTCAAGAGGTATAAAGACCTCCGACGATTTTCTTAGCCTGCAAACTAAGGGAGAAAAGCTCAATTGTTGAGCTTGTGCTCAGATTGTCTGAGTTCAACAATCGCTTGAATCGAGTGGGAGTTGATCTTCCAGATGAAATAGTGATGGTTCTCCGAAGTCATTACCACCAAGCTGCTTGAGCTTCGTGATGAACTATAATATATCAGGGACATATATGATGATCCTTGAGATATTCGCGATGTTTGACACCACAAAAGTAGAGATCAAGAAGGAGCATCAATTGTTGATGGTTGGTGAAACCACTAGTTTCAAGAAGGGCAAGGGTAAAAAGGGATGCTTCATGAAACGGCAAATCAGCTGCTGCTCTAGTGAAGAAACCCAAGGTTGAACCCAAACCCGAGACTAAGTGCTTCTGTAATAAAGGGAACAGCCACTGGAGCAGAATTACCCTAGATACTTGGTAGATAAGAAGGCTGGCAAGGTCGATAGAAGTATATTGGATGTATTATGTTAATGTGTACTTTGCTAGTACTCCTAGTAGCACCAGGGTATAAGATACCGGTTCGGTTGCTAAGTGTTAGTAACTCGAAATAAAAGCTACGGAATAAACGGAGACTAGCTAAAAGGTGAGATGACGATATGTGTTGGAAGTATTTCCAAGGTTGATCAAATATCGTACGATCCCTCTACCATCAAGATTGGTATTAAAACCTAAATAATTGTTATTTGGTGTTTGCGTTGAGCATAGACATGATTGGATTATGTCTATCGCAATACGGTTATTCATTTAAGGAGAATAATGGTTACTCTGTTTATTTGAATGATACCTTCAATGGTCTTGCACCTAAAATGAATGGTTCATTGAATCTCGATCATAGTGATACACATGTTCATGCCAAAAGATATAAGATACTAATGATAGTACCACCTACTTGTGGCACTGCCATGTAAGTCATATCGGTATAAAACGCATGAAGAAGCTCCATGTTGATGGATCTTTGGGCTCACTCGTTTTGAAAAGTTTGAGACATGCGAACCATGTCTATTGGTGTATATGCATGAAGAAAGTCCATGCAAATGGACCGTTTTGGACTCACTTGATTTTGAATCACTTGAGACATGCAAATCATACCACATGGGCAAGATGACTGAAAGCCTTGTTTTTAGTAAAATGGAACTAGAAAGCAACTTGTTGGAAGTAATACATTTTGATGTGTGCAATCCAATGAGTGCTGAGGCATGTAGTGGATATCGTTATGTTCTTACTTCACAGATGATTTGAGTAGATGTTGAGTATATTTACTTGATGAATCACGAGTCTAAATTATTGAAAGGTTCAAGTAATTTCAGGGTGAAGTTGAAAGATCGTCGTGACAAGAGGATAAAATATCTATGATATGATCATAGAGATGAATATCTGAATTACGAGTTTGGCACAGAATTAAGACATTGTGGAAATTGTTTCACAACTAATACAGCCTGGAACACCATAGTGTGATGGTGTGTCCGAACATCATAACTGCACCCTATTGGATATGATGCATACCATGATGTCTCTTATCGAATTACCATGATAGTTTATGGGTTAGGCATTAGAGACAACCACATTCACTTTAAATAGGGCACCACGTAATTCCGATGAGATGACACCGTATGAACTATGGTTTAGAGAAACCTAAGCTGTCATTTCTTAGAAGTTTGGGGCTGCGACGCTTATGTGAAAAAGTTTCAGGCTGATAAGCTCGAACCCAAAGCGGATAAATGCATCTTCATAGGACACCCAAAACAGTTGGGTATACCTCCTGTCTCAGATCTGAAAGCAATAAAGGATTGTTTCTAGAATCGGGTCCTTTCTCGAGGAAAAGTTTCTCTCGAAAGAATTGAGTGGGAGGATGGTGGAGACTTGATGAGGTTATTGAACCGTCTCTTCAACTAGTGTGTGGCAGGGCACAGGAAGTTGTTCCTGTGGCACCTACACCAATTGAAGTGGAAGCTTATGATAGTGATCATGAAACTTCGGATCAAGTCACTACCAAACCTCGTAGGATGACAAGGATGCATACTACTTCAGAGTGGTACGTAATCCTGTCTTGGAAGTCATGTTGCTAGACAACAATGAACCTACGAGCTATGGAGAAGCGATGGTGGGCCCGGATTCCGATAAATGGCTCGAGGCCATAAAATCCGAGAGAGGATCCATGTATGAAAACAAAGTGTAGACTTTGGACAGAACCGTCGATGGTCGTAAGGCTGTTGAGTACAGATGGATTTTAAAAGGAAGACGAACAATGATGGTAAATGTCACCATTAAGAAAGCTCGACTTGTCGTTAAGATGTTTTCCGACAAGTTCAAGGATTGACTACGATGAGACTTTCTCACTCGTAGCAATGCTAAGAGTCTGTTGGTATTATATTAGCGATTACTGCACTATTTAAGAAATCTTGCAAATAGGATGTCAAAACATTGTTTCCTCGATGATTTTCTTGAGGAAAGGTTGTATGTGATACAACCGGAAGGTTTTGTCAATCCTGAAAGATGCTAATAAGTATGCAAAGCTCCAGCAATCCTTCTAAGGACTGGAGTAAGCATCTCGGAGTTGGAATGTACGCTTTGATGAGATGATCAAAGATTTTGGGTTTATACAAAGTTTATGAGAAACTTGTATTTCCAAAGAAGTGAGTGGGAGCACTATAGAATTTCTGATGAGTATATGTTGTTGACATATTGTGGATCAGAAATGATGTAGAATTTCTGGAAAGCATATAGGGTTATTTGGAAAGAGTTTTTCAATGGAAAGCCTGGATTAAGCTACTTGAACATTGGGCATCAAGATCTACAAGGATAGATCAAAACGCTTAATGGTACTTACAAATGAGCACATACCTTGACATGATCTTGAAGGTGTTCAAGATGGATCAGTCAAAGAAGGAGTTCTTGCCTGAGTTGTAAGGTATGAAGTTAAGACTTAAAGCTCGACCACGGCAGAAGAAGAGAAGACGAAGGTCGTCCCCTATGCTTTTAAGACATAGGCTCTCTACAGTATGCTATGCTGTGTACCGCACCTGAAGTGTGCCTTGCCATGAGTCAGTCAAGGGGTACAAGAGTGATCCAAGAATGGATCACAGGACAGCGGTCAAAGTTATCCTTAGTAACTAGTGGACTAAGGAATTTTCTCGATTATGGAGGTGGTAAAAGAGTTCGTCGTAAAGGGTTACGCCGATGCAAACTTTGACACTAATCCAGATTATTCTGAGTAGTAAACTGGATTCGTATAGTAGAACAGTTATTTGGAATAGCTCCAAATGTAGCGTAGTAGTTGCATCTACAAGATGACATAAGAAATTTGCGAAGTACATACGGATCTGAAAGATTCAGACCCGTTGACTATAACATCTCTCACAAGCATAACATGATCAAACCCAGAACTCATCGAGTGTTAATCACATGGTAATGTGAACTAGATTATTGACTCTAGTAAACTCTTTGGGTGTTAGTCACATGGGGATGTGACCTTGAGTGTTAATCACATATCGATGTGAACTGGATTATTGACTCTAGTGCAAGTGGGAGACTGTTGGAAATATGCCCTAGAGGCAATAATAAATTAGTTATTATTATATTTCCTTGTTCATGATAATCGTTTATTATCCATGCTAGAATTGTATTGATAGGAAACTCAGATACATGTGTGGATACATAGACAACACCATGTCCCTAGTAAGCCTCTTAGTTGACTAGCTCGTTGATCAATAGATGGTTACGGTTTCCTGACCATGGACATTGGATGTCATTGATAACGGGATCACATCATTAGGAGAATGATGTGATGGACAGACCCAATCCTAAGCCTAGCACAAGATCATGTAGTTCGTATGCTAAAGCTTTTCTAATGTCAAGTATCATTTCCTTAGACCATGAGATTGTGCAACTCCCGGATACCGTAGGAATACTTTGGGTGTGCCAAACGTCACAACATAACTGGGTGACTATAAAGGTGCACTACGGGTATCTCTGAAAGTGTCTGTTGGGTTGGCACGAATCGAGACTGGGATTTGTCACTCCGTGTGACGGAGAGGTATCTCTGGGCCCACTCGGTAGGACATCATCATAATGTGCACAATGTGATCAAGGAGTTGATCACGGGATGATGTGTTACGAAACGAGTAAAGAGACTTGCCGGTAACGAGATTGAACAAGGTATCGGGATACCGACGATCGAATCTCGGGCAAGTATCGTACCGCTAGACAAAGGGAATTGTATACGGGATTGATTAAGTCCTTGACATCGTGGTTCACCCGATGAGATCATCGTGAAACATGTGGGAGCCAACATGGGTATCTAGATCCCGCTGTTGGTTATTGACCGGAGAGTCATCTCGGTCATGTCTGCATGTCTCCCGAACCCGTAGGGTCTACACACTTAAGGTTCGGAGACGCTAGGGTTATAGAGATATTAGTATGCGGTAACCCGAAAGTTGTTCGGAGTCCCGGATGAGATCCCGGACGCCACGAGGAGTTCCGGAATGGTCCGGAGGTAAAGAATTATATATAGGAAGTGCTATTTCGGCCATCGGGACAAGTTTCGGGATCACCGGTATTGTACCGGGACCACCGGAAGGGTCCCGGGGGTCCACCGGGTGGGGCCACCTGCCCCGGGGGGGCACATGGGCTGTAGGGGGTGCGCCTTGGCCTATATGGGCCAAGGGAACCAGCCCCAAGAGGCCCATGCGCCAAGAGAAGAGGGAAAGGAAGAGTCCTAAAGGGGGAAGGCACCTCCTAGGTGCCTTGGGGAGGAGGGACTCCTCCCTGGCCGCACCCTTCCTTGGAGGAAGGGCCAAAGGCTGCGCCCCCCCCCCCTCTCCCTTGGCCCTATATATAGTGGGGGAAAGGGAGGGCAGCAACACCTAAGCCCTGGCGCCTCCCTCTCCCTCCCATGACACATCTCCCTCCTCCCGCGGCGCTTGGCGAAGCCCTGTTGGAATCCCGCTACTTCCACCACCACGCCGTCGTGCTGCTGGATCTCCATCAACCTCTCCGTTCCCCTTGCTGGATCAAGAAGGAGGAGACGTCGCTGCTCCGTACGTGTGTTGAACGCGGAGGTGCCGTCCGTTCGGCGCTAGGATCATCGGTGATTTGGATCACGACGAGTACGACTCCATCAACCCCGTTCTCTTGAACGCTTCCGCGCACGATCTACAAGGGTATGTAGATCCACTCCTCCCTCGTTGCTAGATGACTCCATAGATAGATCTTGGTGACACGTAAGAAAATTTTGAATTTATGCTACGTTCCCCTACATCCCTCTGCCGGCCTGGCCGCAGGCAATCAACTGCCTCCTTATTACGCAAAAAAAATGATTCCTCCCACTGACATCTGGGGCGCACCGGTTGGGAGGCTGACCTGTGGGCCTACTAAGTTGACGCGTACGTAGGGCTTGTCAACTTAGTCAACAAACGATTCTAGCAGCAGTAACCATTGGATTTGAATCGAACGGTCCTATTGCTTCTTCAATCGCTGCTCTTCTTGCACCAGCCGCCCAAACCAGCGCCGAGGAGACCGCCTGCTCCTGCCTCCAGTGGCCGGCTGTGCTGCCCTTGAGGCCTCATCACCCCTACTACTCCCACCGCTAGCCAGGCCCTACGGCGACAGCAGCCTCACACCGCAGCCGAACCAGTGAACCCTCGTACTCCTCTCCGCGTAGGCATCCACCGCGTCTTCGCCGGCTCCGCGTCGTCCCCTTCCTAGGCCTCTCCATCGTCCACCGCCTTGGTGCTCTAGGCGTGGCGTGGTCAACGTGGTCAACAACATTCTATCGGCAGAGTACTGTACGTGGAGAGGCTGAAAACTGGGTCCACGGCCACAACCTAGTTTTTTTTATGATTTGCCAAGTAAGTCGCTTTGTCAGGCCTGTTGGGCTGCAAATCTTTCAAGACGAGGAGAGTTTTCATTCGGCTGGCCGAGAAAATGGCCCATCAGTAATGAGAAATGGGCTGTACATTTTTAAAACATATCAAATCGGCAATTAGTTTCAAATATCTTTTTTTCATTTCAAGATTTTAAATTACATTAATTTTTATGCGTGGAGAATTTGTTGGATTTTATATTGATATACATTTATTTTTAAAATCAGTTTGAATGTGAGTCGAAATTTCGGGATTAAAAACAGTTCGGACCGCACCGAAATATGCAAAATTTCATATAATTTTTTAGCCGTGGCCACAATATGGGCTGTAATGCTAACAAAAAGAATATGGGCTCCAAAAAAACCTTAATAATTAGCAAATGGGCTGTAAATTATTAGAAATAATGGCAGATGGGCTGTATGCTGTCTTCCACAGATTTGAAGCTTTCCTAAAAAAAGGGTGACGCGCAAGCAGTGACTGTTGGATGGCCATCCAACGGCCGTCGTGCTTCTTCAATCTCTGCTCTTCCTGCTCCAGTCGCTCAAACAAGCGCCGGCGGGACTACCTGCTCCCTCCTCCCCGCGGCCGGCTCTGCTGCCGCGCAGGCCTCACCGCCCCACCCTACTCCCATCGCTGACCTAGCCATCCCTCTACTCACCCACACCTGTTGTTATTCTCCGGCGATGGCAGACGAACCAATAAACCCTCGTACAGTCATACTCCCCTCCGCGTGGCAAACAACTGCCGAGTCTTCCCTGCCTCCGTGTCGTTCCCTTCCTAGGCCTCACCATCGTCCACCGCCCTGGTGCTCTCGGCGCGGCCTGGTCAACGACCGACATGCATCTGAAGTGGACTGTACGTGGAGAGGCCGACAGCTGGGTCCACGGCCGCACGCAAGGAAATGCCTCCTTATTACGCGCAAAATAATGATTCCTCCACCTGACATCAGGGACCCACTGAAAGGGCCTCTGTATTTCACGAAAAAAATGTTACCGCCACTGACAGCTCGGACCCACCAGCTATACCTTCGCACGCAAGGAAGTGCCTCCTTATTACGCACAAAAAAATGAATACTCCCCCTGTTAGCTGGGAACCAGTATAGTGGCAGGCTGACTTGTGGGCCTACTAAGTTGACGGGGACGGAGGGCTTTTTCAACTTAGTCAATATGCACGATTCTCGCTCCAGTGACCGTACGATGTCCATCCAACGGCCGTAGTGCTTCTTCAACCTCTGGTCTTCTTGCTCCAGCCGCACAAACCAGCGTCGGTCATGCCTCGTGCTCCTGCCTCCCGTGGCCGGCTGCGATGCGGCGGAGGCCTCACCGCCCCCTACTACTCCCACCGCTGGCCAGGCCATCCCTCTACCCACCCACACCCCCTGTTATTCTACGGCGACGACAGCCTCACACCGCAGCGAACCAGTGAACCTTCGTACTCATCTACGCGTGGGCATCCACTGCCATGTCTTCCCCGGCTCCGCGTCGGCCCCTTCCTAGGCCCCGCCGTCGTCCACCGCCCTAGTGCTCTCGGCACGGCGTGGTCAACGTGGTCAAGGAACGGCTTGATGTGGACTGTACATGGAGAGGCTGACAGCTGGGTCCACGGCCGCAACAAGGAAGTGCCTCCTTATTACGTGCAAAATAATTATTCCTCCACCTAACAGCGGGGACCCACCAGATGGGCCACCGTATTTCGTGAAAAAAACATTACCCCCCTGACTGCTGGGACCCACCAGCTACATCTTCACATGCAAGGAAGTGCCTGACAGTCAGGACCCACCTGGTCGAAGCGTACGTAGCATTGTCATTCTGGTCGCGAACGTGTACGTACATATATACTGGTGGATGTAGAGGCGCGCATGTGTCGTAGTAGAGGCGCGTACATGTCGTAGTAGAGGCGCGCACGTAGCATGTACACGTACGTACAGCGGCTAGGGTGCAAGAAAGAAAATACAGCCACGTATGTGTACATACGGGCGGGGTCTCGAACGCCTACTCGCGCATACGTACGGCCAGGGCTCGTGTACATGGCTGGGTCGGAACAGAGAAACAGCATCGTCTTCGTGTTCATGGGGAGGCAACGGAACGCGTCGTGTTCATGGGGAGGCAACAGAATGCGTCGTGTTCATCGGGAGGCAACGGAACGCGTGGGAGCCAACCAGCTGGGTCAGAATGAAATGCGTGGTCGTGTTCATCGGGGGGTTTGGACGGAACATGCGATGGAAACGAGGCCTTGCGTAACGCACAACGGAGGAAACGGACCTCCTACGTTCGGAACGGGGTCTTGTTGATCGGGAGGGGTGTGGCGTACCACAAAACGGAGGAAACGGACCTCCTACGGTCGAAACGGGGGTCCTGTTGATCGGGAGGGGTGTGGCGTACCGCAAAATGGACGAAACGGACTTGTGTTGGAGCGCTACAGTCGAAACGGGGGTCCTGTTCATCGGGAGGGGTGTGGCATACCGCAAAACGGGACTCCACGAGATACCGTTCATCTCCACCGTCGACCTCCTCCAGCCTCCATGGGCTACCGTCGACCTCCTCCAGCCTCCACGGGCTACCGTCGACCTCCTCCAGCCTCCACGGGCTCCTGTTCATCCAGCCTCCACCGCGCGCTACTCCACTGGCTACTGTTCAACCACCCCTCCACGGGCACCCCCTCCACCGTCTACTGTTCATCCAGCCCTCCACATCACGGGGTCCTATTCAACCACCCCTCCACGGGCACCCCTTCACCGTCTACTGTTCATCCAGCCCTCCACCACACCACGCGGTCCTGTTCATCCAGAGGCAACGCCACCGCTCACTGTTCATCCAACCCCCCCCCCCCCCCCCCCCCCCCCCCCCCCCCCCCCCCCCCCCCCCCCCCCCCCCCCCCCCCCCCCCCCGCAACGCTCACTGTTCATCCCAGAGGCAGCATCGATCGGCTTCAGTTAGCAGCAGTAGCAAAGGAATCGCTCGATTGGGTTCAGTTAACATCCATCCATCGATCACTCGGGTTCAGTAACGCGTAGCCTGCAGTGTAATCGCTCGGGTTCAGTTAGAGCCCAACGCCTCGCTCGGGTTCAGTTAGAGCCAACGCCTCGCACACACGCGCGTACGTGTACAAGAGAAACGCGCATCGCTCGGCCCCCGACCTCCCACCGTAACCGGGAGCTCCCCGAAATTCCCCCCCCCCTCGCTTCTACTATTGGAAATATGCCCTAGAGGCAATAATAAAATGGTTATTATTATATTTACTTGTTCATGATAATTGTCTATTGTTCATGCTATAATTGTATTATCTGGAAATCGTGATATAGGTGTGAATACATAGACCACAACATGTCCCTAGTGAGCCTCTAGTTGACTAGCTCGTTGATCAACAGATGGTCATGGTTTCCTGACTATGGACATTGGATGTCATTGATAATGGGATCACATCATTAGGGGAAAGATGTGATGGACAAGACCCAATCCTAAGCATAGCACAAGATCGCGTAGTTCGTCTGCTAGAGCTTTTCTAATGTCAGTATCATTTCCTTAGACCATGAGATTGTGCAACTCCCGGATACCGTAGGAGTGCTTTGGGTGTACCAAACATCACAACGTAACTGGGTGGCTATAAAGGTGCACTACAGGTATCTCCGAAAGTGTCTGTTGGGTTGGCACGAATCGAGACTAGGATTTGTCACTCCGTATGACGGAGAGGTATCTCTGCGCCCACTCGGTAATGCATCATCATGACTCATTGTGACTAAGTAGTTGGTCACGGGATCATGCATTACGGAACGAGTAAAGTGACTTGCCGGTAACGAGATTGAACGAGGTATTGGGATACCGACGATCGAATCTCGGGCAAGTAACGTACCGATTGACAAAGGGAATTGTATACGGGATTGCTTGAATCCTCGACATCATGGTTCATCCGATGAGATCATCGTGGAACATGTGGGAGCCAACATGGGTATCCAGATCCCGCTATTGGTTATTGGCCTAAGAGTTGTCTCGGTCATGTCTGCATGGTTCCCGAACCCGTAGGGTCTACACACTTAAGGTTCGATGACGCTAGGGTTATTAGGAAGATTTGTATGTGATTACCGAATGTTGTTCGGAGTCCCGGATGAGATCCCGGACGTCACGAGGAGTTCCGGAATAGTCCGGAGGTGAAGGTTCATATATGGGAAGTCATCATACGGTCACCGGAAATATTCGGGGGTATACCGGTATTGTACCGGGACCACCGGAGGGGTTCCGGGGTCCACCTGCCCCGGAGGGCCTTATGGGCTGTAGGTGGAAGGGAACCAGCCCCTAGTGGGCTGGGCACCATCCCCCCCTAGGGCCCATGCGCCTAGGGTTTGGGGGGAACCCTAAAGGGGGCGCCCCCCTTGCTTGGGGGGCAAGCCCCCTCCCCCTTGGCCGTCGCCCCCCCTCTAGATCTCATCTAGAGGGGCCAGCCCCCTTCCCCCTTCTCCCTATAAATAGAGGGGCGAGGGGGGGGCTGCAGCACCACATCCAAGGCGCAGCCCCTCCCCTCCCCAACACCTCTCCTCCTCCGCGTGAGCTTGGCGAAGCCCTGCCGGAGAACTGCCACTCCATCACCACCACGCCGTCGTGCTGCTGTTGGAGCCTTCTTCCTCAACCTCTCCCTCCTCCTTGCTAGATCAAGGCGTGAGAGACGTCACCGTACTGCACGTGTGTTGAACACGGAGGCGCCGTTGTTCGGTGCTTAGATCGGATTCGGCCGCGATCTGAATCGCTACGTGTACGACTCCTCCAACCGCGTTCTTGCAACGCTTCCGACTCACGATCTTCAAGGGTATTAAGATGCACTCCCCTATCTCTCGTTGCTAGTTACTCCATAGATTGATCTTGGTGATGCGTAGAAATTTTTTAATTTCTACAACGATCCCCAATAGTGGCATCATGAGCTAGGTCTATGCGTAGTTTCTATGCACAAGTAGAACACAAGTTGTTGTGGGCGTCGATTTTTTCAATTTACTTGCCGTTACTAGTCTTATCTTGATTTGGCGGCATCGTGGGATGAAGCGGCCCGGACCGACCTTACACGTACGCTTACGTGAGACTGGTTCCACCAACTGACATGCACTAGTTGCATAAGGTGGCTAGCGGGTGTCTGTCTCTGCCACTTTAGTCGGATCGGATTTGATGAAAAGGGTCCTTATGAAGGGTAAATATAAATTGGCATATCACGTTGTGGTTTTGGCGTAGGTAAGAAACGTTCTTTCTAGAAACCTATAGCAGCCACGTAAAAACTTGCAACAACAATTAGAGGACATCTAACTTGTTCTTGCAGCATATGCCGTGTGATGTGATATGGCCAAAAGGATGTGATGAATGATATATATATATGTGATGTATGAGATTGATCATGTTCTTGTAATAGGAATCACGACTTGCATGTCGATGAGTATGACAACCGGCAGGAGCCATACGAGTTGTCTTAATTTATTTATGACCTGCGTGTCAACATAAATGTCATGTAATCACTTTACTTTATCGCTAACCGTTAGCCGTAGTAGTAGAAGTAATAGTTGGCGAGACAACTTCATGAAGACATGATGATGGAGATCATGATGATGGAGGTCATGGTGCCATGCCGGTGACAATGATGATCATGGCGCCCCGAAGATGGAGATCAAAAGGAGCAAAATGATATTGGCCATATCATGTCACTATTTGATTGCATGTGATGTTTATCATGTTTTACATCTTGTTTGCTTAGAACGACGGTAGCATAAATAAGATGATCCATCACAATAATTTAAAGAAAGTGTTCCCCATAACTGTGCACCGTTGCTAAGGTCCGTTGTTCCGAAGCACCACGTGATGATCGGGTGTGATAGGTTCTAACGTTCGCATACAACGGGTGTAAGCCAGATTTACACACGCAATACACTTAGGTTGACTTGATGAGCCTATCATGTACAAACATGGCCTCGGAACACGGAAGACCGAAAGGTCGAACATGAGTCGTATAGAAGATACAATCAACATGAAGATGTTCACCGATGATGACCAGTCTGTCTCACGTGATGATCGAACATGACCTAGTTGACTCGGATCATGTATCACTTAGATGACTAGAGGGATGTCTATCTGAGTGGGAGTTCATTAAATAATTTGATTAGATGAACTTAATTATCATGAACATAGTCTAAAAATCTTTGCAATATGTCTTGTAGATAAAATGGCCCACGCTAATGTTGCCCTCAACTTCAATGCGTTCCTAGAGAAAACCAAGCTGAAAGACGATGGCAGCAACTACATGGACTGGGTCCGTAACCTGAGGATTATCCTCATAGCTGCCAAGAAAGCATATGTCCTTGATGCACCGCTAGGTGAAGCACCTGTTTTCCCAGTAGATCAAGACGTTATGAACGCCTGGCAGACGCGCAGTGATGATTACTCCCTGGTTCAGTGCGGCATGCTTTACAGCTTAGAACTGGGGCTCCAAAAGCGTTTTGAGCAACACGAAGCATCTGAGATGTTCCAAGAGCTGAAAATGGTTTTCCAAGCTCATGCCCGGGTCGAGAGATATGAAGTCTCCAACAAGTTCTACAGTTGTAAGATGGAGGAGAATAGTTCCGTCAGCGAGCACATACTCAAAATGTCTAGGTTGCACAACTGCTTGTCTCAGCTAGGAGTTAATCTCTCGGATGATGCAGTCGTTGACAGAATCCTTCAGTCGCTCCCACCTAGATACAAGAGCTTTGTGATGAACTTCAATATGTAGGGGATGGAAAAGACCATTCCTGAGGTATATTCAATGCTGAAATCAGCGGAGGTGGAAATCAAAAAGGAACATCAAGTGTTGATGGTGAATAAAACCACTAAGTTCAATAAAGGCAAGGGTAAAAAGAACTTCAAGAAGGACGGCAAGGGAGTTGCCGCGCCCGGTAAGCAAGCTGTCGGGAAGAAGCCAAAGAATGGACCCAAGCCTGAGACTGAGTGCTTTTATTGCAAGGGAAACTATCACTGGAAGCGGAACTGCCCCAAGTACTTAGCGGATAAGAAGGCCGGCAATGTCAAAGGTATATGTGATATACATGTTATTGATGTGTACCTAACCAGCGCTCGTAGTACCTCTTGGGTATTTGATACCGGTGCGGTTGCTCATATTTGTAACTCAAAACAGGAGCTGCGGAATAAACAGAGACTGGCGAAGGATGAAGTGACGATGCGCGTCGGGAATGGTTCCAAGGTCGATGTGATCGCCGTCGGCACGCTGCCTCTACATTTACCTACGGGATTAGTTTTAAACCTCAATAATTGTTATTTAGTACCAGCTTTCAGCATGAACATTGTATCTGGATCTCATTTAATGCGAGATGGCTACTCATTTAAATCTGAGAATAATGGTTGTTCTATTTATATGATAGAGATGTTTTATGGTCATGCCCCGCTGGTCGATGGTTTATTCTTATTTAATCTCGAACGTGATGTTACACATATTCATAGTGTGAATGCCAAAAGATGTAAGGTTGATAGTGATAGTCCCACATACTTGTGGCACTGCCGCCTTGGTCACATTGGTGTCAAACGCATGAAGAAACTCCATGCAGATGGACTTTTGCAGTCTCTTGATTATGAATCAGACACGTGCGAACCATGCCTCATGTGCAAAATGACCAAGACTCCGTTCTCCGGAACAATGGAGCGAGCAACCAACTTATTGGAAATCATAAATACTGATGTGTGCGGTCCAATGAGTGTTGAGGCTCGCGGTGGCTATCGTTATGTTCTCACCCTCACTGATGACTTGAGTAGATATGGGTATGTCTACTTAATGAAACACAAGTCTGAGACCTTTGAAAAGTTCAAGGAATTTCAGAGTGAGGTTGAGAATCAACGTGACAGGAAAATCAAGTTCTTACGATCAGATCGTGGGAGAGAATATTTGAGTCACGAATTTGGGACGCACTTAAGGAAATGCGGAATTGTTTCACAACTCACTCCGCGTGGAACACCTCAATGTAATGGTGTCCGAACGTCGTAATTGCACTCTATTGGATATGGTACGATCTATGATGTCTCTTGCCGATCTACCGCTGTCATTTTGGGGTTATGCTATAGAGACTGCCGCATTCACTTTAAATAGGGCTCGGTCGAAATCCGTTGAGACGACACCGTATGAATTGTGGTTTGGTAAGAAACCTAAGCTGTCGTTTCTGAAAGTTTGGGGATGCGATGCTTATGTTAAGAAACTTCAACTTGAAAAGCTCGAACCCAAATCGGAAAATGCATCTTCATAGGATACCCGAAGGAAACTATTGGGTATACCTTCTACCTCAGATCCGAAGGAAAGATCTTTGTTGCCAAGAATGGATCCTTTCTAGAGAAAGAGTTTCTCTCGAAATAAGTAAGTGGGAGGAAAGTAGAACCTGCTGAAGTATTGCCTCTTGAACCGGAGAGTGGCGCAGCTCAAGAAAATGTTTCTGAGGTGCCTGCACCGACTAGAGAGGAAGTTAATGATGATGATCATGAACTTTAGATCAAGTTGCTACTGAACTTCGTAGGTCCAGAAGGACACGTTCCGCACCAGAGTGGTACGGCAACCCTGTCCTGGAAATCATGTTGTTAGACAATGGTGAACCTTCGAACTATGAAGAAGCGATGGCTGGCCCAGATTCCGACAAATGGCAGGAAACCATGAAATCCGAGATAGGATCCATGTATGAAAACGAAGTAAGGACTTTGACTGACTTGCCCGATGATCGGCGAGCCATAGAAAATAAATGGATCTTTAAGAAGAAGACAGACGCGGATGGTAATGTGACCATCTATAAGGCTCGGCTTGTCGCTAAGGGTTATCGACAAGTTCAAGGGGTTGACTACGATGAGACTTTCTCACCCATAGCAAAGCTGAAGTCCGTCCGAATCATGTTAGCAATTTCCACATTCTATGATTATGAGATATGGCAAATGGACGTCAAAACGGCATTCCTTAAGGAAGAATTGTATATGATGCAGCCAGAAGGTTTTGTCGATCCTAAGAATGCTAACAAGGTGTGCAAGCTCCAACGCTCAATCTATGGGCTGGTGCAAGCATCTCGGAGTTGGAACATTCGATTTGATGAGATGATCAAAGCGTTTGGGTTTATGCAGACTTATGGAGAAGCCTGTGTTTACAAGAAAGTGAGTGGGAGCTCTGTAGCATTTCTCATATTATATGTGGATGACATACTATTGATGGGAAATGATATAGAATTCTTGGAAAGCATAAAGGCCTACTTAAACAAGTGTTTTTTGATGAAGGATCTTGGAGAAGCTGCTTATGTATTAGGCATCAAGATCTATAGAGATAGATCGAGACGCCTCATTGGTCTTTGACAAAGCACGTACCTTGACAAGATATTGAAGAAGTTCAATATGGATCAGTCCAAGAAGGGGTTCTTGCCTGTATTGTAAGGTATGAGATTGAGCATGGCTCAATGCCCGACCACGATAGAAGATAGAGAAAATATGAGTGTCGTCCCCTATGCCTCGGCCATAGGGTCTATTATGTATGCCATGCTGTGTACCAGACCTGATGTAAACCTTGCCGTAAGTTTGGTAGGAAGGTACCAAAGTAATCCCGGCATGGAACACTGGACAGCGGTCAAGAATATCCTGAAGTACCTAAAAAGGACTAAGGATATGTTTCTCATTTATGGAGGTGACGAAGAGCTCGTCGTAAAGGGTTACATCGATGCTAGCTTCGACACAGATCTAGATGACTCCAAGTCACAAACCGGATACGTGTATATTTTGAATGGTGGGGCAGTCAGCTGGTGCGGTTGCAAGCAAAGTGTCGTGGCGGGATCTACATGTGAAGCGGAGTACATGGCAGCCTCAGAGGCAGCACAAGAAGCAATCTGGATGAAGGAGTTCATTACCGACCTAGGAGTTATTCCCAATGCGTCGGGCCCGATGACTCTCTTCTGTGACAACACTGGAGCTATTGCCCTTGCCAAGGAGCCCAGGTTTCACAGGAAGACTAGGCATATCAAGCGTCGCTTCAACTCCATTTGTGAAAATGTTCAAAATGGAGACATAGAAATTTGTAAAGTGCATACGGACCTGAATGTCGCAGATCCGTTGACTAAACCTCTTCCTCGAGCAAAACATGATCAACACCAGAACTCTATGGTTGTTAGATTCATCACAATGTAACTAGATTATTGACTCTAGTGCAAGTGGGAGACTATTGGAAATATGCCCTAGAGGCAATAATAAAATGGTTATTATTATATTTCCTTGTTCATAATAATTGTCTATTGTTCATGCTATAATTGTATTATCCAGAAATCGTGATACATGTGTGAATACATAGACCACAACATGTCCCTAGTGAGCCTCTAGTTGACTAGCTCGTTGATCAATAGATGGTCATGGTTTCCTGACTATGGACATTGGATGTCATTGATAACGGGATCACATCATTAGGGGAAAGATGTGATGGACAAGACCCAATCCTAAGCATAGCACAAGATCGTGTAGTTCGTCTTCTAGAGCTTTTCTAATGTCAGTATCATTCCTTAGACAATGAGATTGTGCAACTCCCAGATACCGTAGGAGTGCTTTGGGTGTACCAAACGTCACAACGTAACTGGGTGGCTATAAAGGTGCACTACAGGTATCTCCGGAAGTGTCTGTTGGGTTGGCATGAATCGAGACTAGGATTTGTCACTCCGTATGACGGAGAGGTATCTCTGGGCCCACTCGGTAATGCATCATCATGAGCTCATTGTGACTAAGTAGTTGGTCATGGGATCATGCATTACGGAACGAGAAAAGTGACTTGCTGATAACGAGATTGAACGAGGTATTGGGATACCGACGATCGAATCTCGGGCAAGTAACGTACCGATTGACAAAGGGAATTGTATACGGGATTGCTTGAATCCTCGACATCGTGGTTCATCCGATGAGATCATCGTGGAACATGTGGGAGCCAACATGGGTATCCAGATCCCGCTATTGGTTATTGGCCTAAGAGTTGTCTCGGTCATGTCTGCATGGTTCCCGAACCCGTAGGGTCTACACACTTAAGGTTCGATGACGCTAGGGTTATTAGGAAGATTTGTATCTGATTACCGAATGTTGTTCGGAGTCCCGGATGAGATCCCGGACGTCACGAGGAGTTCCGAAATAGTCCGGAGGTGAAGATTTATATATTAGAAGTCATCATACGGTCACCGGAAATATTCGGGGGTATACCGGTATTGTACCGGGAGCACCGGAGGGGTTCCGGGGGTCCACCGGGAGGGTCCACCTGCCCCGGAGGGCCTTATGGGCTGTAGGTGGAAGGAAACCAGCCCCTAGTTGGCTGGACGCCATCCCACTAGGGCCCATGCGCCTAGGGTTTGGGGGGAACCCTAAAGGGGGCGCCCCCTTGCTTGGGGGGCAAGCCCCCTCCCCCTTGGTCGTCGCCCCCCTCTAGATCTCATTTAGAGGGGCCAGCCCCCTTCCCCCTTCTCTCTATAAATAGGGGCGGGGGGAGGGCTGCAGCACCACATCCAAGGCGCAGCCCCTCCCCTCCCCAACACCTCTCCTCCTCCGCGTGAGCTTGGCGAAGCCCTGCCGGAGAACTGCCACTCCATCACCACCACGCCGTTGTGCTGCTGTTGGAGCCTACTTCCTCAACCTCTCCCTCCTCCTTGCTGGATCAAGGCGCGGGAAACGTCACCGGGCTGCACGTGTGTTGAACGCGGAGGCGCCGTTGTTCGGTGCTTAGATCGGATTCGGCCGCGATCTGAATCGCTACGTGTATGACTCCTCCAACCGCGTTCTTGCAACACTTCCAACTCGCGATCTTCAAGGGTATGAAGATGCACTCCCCTCTCTCTCGTTTCTAGTTACTCCATAGATTGATCTTGGTGATGCGTAGAAATTTTTTAATTTCTGCAACGATCCCCAACATCTACCACGGTTTTTTCGTCATGGACGGCCCAAAGAATGTCATGCAGCTGCGTCTCCGGCTCGCCCAGGACGAAAAGCCCATTTTCTGTCATGATTTTTTGTCATAGAAGTAGGAGCCCACCACATCTATGATGATACCGGGTTTTGTCACAATTATCGTCATAGAAGTGTCATATGTATGACAGAAAAAAAATTCGTTCGGCCCACAATGTCACAGATGTGTCTTTTTTTGTAGTGAAGGCTCCTTTTACTTATTCAATCCCTAGATATAAAAGCCGAGTCCTCCATTCTAGATACCAGGGAGCTGGAAGCTAAAGTGAAGACGGAACTGAGATTGGAAGAACTGCTTCGAGAGGAGGAATTGAAGTGGGCACTGCGAGCTAAAGTTCGCAAAATCGTCCAAGGGGATGATAACACTCAATTCTTCCATATGATTACCATTGGCAAGCATCGAAAGAAAAGAATCTTTCAGCTTGAGCAAGATGAGGGGACGATTTTAGGACAAGAGAACCTAAAATTATACATCACCAACTACTATAAGCAACTATTTGGGCCTCTTGAGGATAATTTCGTATCCTTGGTTGAGTCGAGGGTTGAGGGTGTCCCTCAACTAGCAGCAGATGAGAATGGAATTTTGACCGCCCCATTTTCGGAGAAAGAAGTGTTTGAGGTAATTTCATAAATGAAAAATAATAAAGCTCCAGGGCCAGATGGTTTTCCGGCGGAGTTTTATAAAAAGTGTTGGCACATTATTAAGGATGACTTGCTACCGATATTCCATGATTTATTCTCTGGACAGCTGCAGTTGTTTCATTTGAATTATGGAATGATTACTTTGCTTCCTAAGAAAATAGAGGCCGTGCGGATTGAACAGTTCAGACCAATATGTCTTCTTAATGTCAGCTTTAAAATTTTCACCAAGGTTGGGACTAATAGGCTTACATAGATTGCGCACTCTGTGGTGCAGCCGTCCCAAACCGCTTTCGTGCCGGACAGAAACATCCTAGAAGGGGTTGTAGTCCTACATGAAACGCTCCATGAAATCCACACGAAAAAACTAGATGGGGTGTTTTTCAAAGTGGATTTTGAGAAAGCGTACGATAAGGTAAAATAGCCATTTCTTCAGCAGGCCCTGCATATGAAAGGATTCGACCAGTCCTGGAGAAACTAGGTAGATTCTTTCACGCAAAAAGGGAGTGTTGGAATCAAAGTGAATGATGACATAGGTCATTACTTCCAGACACACAAGGGTCTAAGGCATGGGGACCCGATGTCACCAATTATGTTCAACATAGTGGTTGACATGTTGACAATCCTAATAGGAAGGGCCAAGGATGATGGCCAGGTAGGTGGCCTCGTTCCGCATTTAGTTGACGAAGAAGTGTCTATCCTACAGTACGCCGATGATACTATCATCTTCATGGAGCATGATTTGGAAAAAGTGAGGAGCATGAAGCTTGTGTTATTCCTGTTTGAACAACTGTCGGGGTTAAAGATTAACTTCCATAAAAGTGAATTGTTCTATTTTGGAAGAGCTAAAGACGAATAAGAAGCGTAGAAACAGTTGTTCAGATGCGAATTGGGGTCTTTACCCTTCACGTATTTGGGTATACCAATCCACCATCGCAAGCTTTCCAACAAAGAATGGAAGTGCATTGAGGATCGATTTGAAAAAAACTAAGTTGTTGGAAGGGCAAGCTTATGTCATACGGAGGCCGACTAATTCTCATTAATTCGGTTCTCACGAGTATGCCTATGTTTCTCTTGTCCTTTTTTGAGGTACCAATTGGAGTCCGGAAAAGGCTAGATTTCTATCGATCGCGCTTCTTCTAGCAGAGTGACAAATTAAAACGAAAGTACATGCTCGCTAAATGGGATATCATTTGTAGGCCGAAAGACCAAGGGGGTCTTGGCATTGAAATTTTAGAGGTGAATAACAGATGTCTTCTCAGCAAGTGGCTGTATAAACTATCTGTAGAGGCGGATGCCACATGGGCCCAGATTCTGCGTAATAAGTACCTTCAATTCAAAACCTTATCCCAGGTGACGGTAAGGCCTACTGATTTGCCTTTTTGGAAAGGACTGATGAGAGTGAAATCTGTCTTTTTAACAGGACAAAAATTGTAGTTGGAAATGGTACTACCACGAGATTCTGGGAGGATACATGGCTAGGGGAGACGCCCCTTGCACTCCAATATCCCTCTCTCTATAATATTGTTCAGTGAAGAGACGCTTACGTTGCAACAGTATTACAGTACAATCCTCTTAATATTCAATTCAGGAGGACGTTAGCGGGAAACCGTTGGGAAGTTTGGCTCCATCTTGTGAGAAGACTGATGGATGTTCGCCTCTCTCAACAACCCGATCAGTTGCGCTAGAAACTAACTAAGAATGAAGAGTTTTGGTTAAATCCATGTATTTGGATGTTATCAACTCTAACTCTATTCCTCTTTTGAAACATGTTTGGAAAGTCAAAGTACCTTTAAAAATTAAAGTGTTTACGTGGTTTTTCCATAAACAAGTCGTTCTAACTAAGGACAATTTGGCAAAACGCAACTGGACAGGATCTACACGATGTAGTTTCTGTGATAGTGATGAATCCATCAAACACCTCTTTGTTGACTGCCCATTGGAAAAAAAAATTGTGGCTGTCGGTCCACATAGCATTTAATATTACTCCTCTGAATACTATCAACACGTTATTTGGGACGTGGCTAGAAGGGATAGATTCAGAAACAACAAGACATATTCGTGTAGGAGTATGTGCTTTATTATGGGCGGTTTGGAACTGTAGAAACGATTTTGTTTTTAATAGAACAACAAATATTCATTTCTTGCAGGTTATCTTCTGGGCCACTACACTGATCCGTATGTGGTCGCTACTCACTTTGACAGAGGCCAGGGAGCATTTGGTTACTGGATCTATCCGATGGGAGACGGTAGCACGGGCTATCTTCAACCGGTTTGGATGACGGTCATGTAATAGGATAGGTGTTTATTTCCTATCTGTTTTTTCTTGCCGGTTGTGGCTATCTTGTTGTTTTGCTTATGCTCTTTGTGAGCCTTTTTTACTTTTTGAGACCTGAATACTTTTGTTGAATATTTTGCTTATCAATAATATGGTTGTATGCATCGTTCTGATGTAGAGGCCAGGGGATAACCTCCTTTTAAAAAAAATGTCACAACTCCCAATATTCCTCCATGAAGATGTATAAATCAATCATGTCATCTGAGAGCCCCAATAGGCTCTTCAAGCTCTTATGGCAAACCTCTTGGGGACTCAGGCATAAGATTTTCTATTGGATGCTGCTGTATCACAGAGTGAACTCAAGGAATTTGCTTCGGCACAAAAACATGTACCTTCGGGATTATAACTGTGCCCTCTATGTACACTCATCTGAGGAAACTAGTTATCATCTCTTCTGGGACCGCCCTTTTGCCCAGGCTTGTTGGGACTCAATTCTACAGAGTAGACAGAGAGGTACATGCATGTTTGATGAGGTCTCTCTTGCGCTACCTCAACTTCCACCAGACATTGCTACGGACATCATCATCATAGGCTGCTGGAGTATTTGGTCAGTTAGAAATGATAAGATTTTTAGGTCAGCCGCACCCCATATTAGCACCTAGAAATTCTATCTCAAAGAAGGATTGTGGGCGACGGAGTTAAGAGCTAAAGAGAGCAGAGCAATCAAGATCAGGCAATGGGTTGAACATATTCTAGGACAAGAATAATTTAGCTTTTATGTTGCCTAAAACAGGGATTGGCTGCTTATTTTTGTTTTTATGGTCTTTATATTATGTACTATTTATTAATACAAATACCGTGAAACTATTGTTCTACGGTTTCCACTCAAAAAATAAAAATAAAATAAAAGTGCGGTTGCATCTAATGGATGCAAGACTGCACATGTTCACAAAACTGAGGGAGAAACCATCACCTACTGAAACTATGAGCTCTTGTCAAATCCATAGTTTGGATCATACGTAAAGCAATATTGCATCCTAAGATTGTTTTAGGCGGATTTAATATTGACTGGGCATAAAGGAGAATTATAATATAGCAATTTATCGATTCTACACCAGAATACATCGAGCAGTATTGCCACAAGTCTTATTAGTGATGCATTTGTACAAATCCGATCTGGCAATCTCAGCATAAGCATTCATATGATCAAAGAAAAGGAAATAATAGCTATGCTCCAGCCCCATACAATATAAAATAATTGACGAAAATGTGGAGATGGCACATAGGAAATTAATATGGTTAAAACTGTAGCAATTGCCTGCCTGCAAACAACAAATGACCGATAATACAACATCGCGTAAATCTAGTTATCTGAATTTACATCATACATTCATACCTGACTAAGAAAAAGGAGCTGGTAGATCAAGATGAGCTAGATGACTTGCTCAGGCACCCATCAACTTATAGTTGGTTGCAGGAAGAAAATCAAGTTCTTTCCGTTCTTGTGTCCAATTAATTGCAGATGAAAATACACTGGACGTTTCTCCAATCATAAATCCAAACATCTTGAATCTGATGTATACATAAATTGAATGGGCAGGAAGAAAGAGTCCATGGATTGGGGATTAATAAAAAGTTCCATCGGGATAGTGTAGTGAGTAGTTCACAGGGGAGGAAGGTGTACCCATAGAGGCTGAGAACGCCTCTGCGGAGACGCGATGGTGGCGGTGAGGGCTCCAGTTTGTCTCGTACAACATATGTGACACCGGAAGGTGAAGAACATTCACGGTAGGGGCTTGAAGAACATTCACGGTAGGGGCTTCAAATCGCATCGACCTTTCGATAGCAAAAACTAATCGATCTGGAGGAGCTTGGGAGGGAGTAGAAAATCCATTAGGTTCCATGAAGAGGTACGGCCACCTGGCAAATTGTAACACCCACGATGCGGCTATATCTCCCACGTGTCGGAGCACGACTTAGAGGCATAACCGCATGGGAGGCATGTCGCAAGGGGGGTAATCTTTACACATCCCATGTATTGAATAAGAAAGGGATAAAGAGATGGCTTACATTCGTCACTTCACACAATACATAAATAATCCATACATCAACCAAAATGCAATCAAGGTCCGACTACGGAACCAAAATAAAGAAACACAACCCCAAATGCTAGATTCCCAATCGCCCCAACTAGGCTCTTCTACTGATCATCCGGAAAAGAAACATAGAAACGACCCGAATCCTCGTCGAACTCCCACTTGAGTTCGGTAGCATCCCCTGCACTGGCATCATCGGCACCTGCATCTGTTTGGAAGTATCTGTGAGTCACGGGGACTCAGCAATCTCACACCCTCGCGATCAAGACTATTTAAGCTTAAGGGTAGGAAAGGGTAGTGAGGTGGAGCTGCAGCAAACCACTAATCATATATGGTGGCTAACTTACGCAAAAGAGAGCGAGAAGAGAAGCACAGCACGGTCGAGAAGCTATAAGTGATCAAGAAGTGATCCTGAAGCTACTTACGTTCAAGCATAACACGAGACCGTGTTCTCTTCCCGGACTCCGCCGAAAAGAGACCATCACGGCTACACACGCGGTTGATTCATTTTAATTAAGTTAAGTGTCAAGTTCTCTACAACCGGATATTAACAAATTCCCATCTGCCCATAACCGCGGGCACGGCTTTCGAAAGTTCAAAACCCTGTAGGGGTGTCCCAACTTAGCCCATCACAAGCTCTCACGGTCAACGAAGGATATTCCTTTTCCCAGGAAGACCCGATCAGCCTCAGAATCCCGGTTACAAGACATTTCGACAATGGTAAAACAAGACCAGCAAAGCCGCCCGAATGTGCCGACAAATCCCGATAGGAGCTGCACATTTCTTGTTCTCAGGGCACACCGGATGAGCAGTCCGTACAACTAAAACCAACCCTCAAGTTTCCCCGAGGTGGCGCTGCAAGGAGCTCTAGTTTGGACCAACACTCAGAGGAGCACTGGCCCGGGGAGGGGGGGGTTAAAATAAAGATGATCCTCGGGCTCCAGAAACCCAAGGGAAAAAGGCTTAGGTGAGGCAAATGTAAAACCAAGGTTGGGCCTTGCTGGAGGAGTTTTATTCAAAGCGAACTGTCAAGGGGTTCCCATACCACCCAACCGCGTAAGGAACGCAAAATCAAGGAACATAACACTGGTATGACAGAAACTAGGGCGACAAGAGTGGAACAAAACACCAGGCATAAGGCCGATCCTTCCACCCTTTACCAAGTATATAGATGCATTAATTAAAATATAAGATATTGTGATATCCCAACATATCCATGTTCCAACATGGAACAATCTTCAGCTTCACATGCAACTAGCAACGCTATAAGAGGGGCTGAGCAAAAGCGGTAACATAGCCAAACAATGGTTTGCTAGGAAAGGTGGGTTAGGGGCTTGACATGGCAATATGGGAGGCATGATATGGCAAGTGGTAGGTATCGCGGCATAGCAATAGAGCGAACAACTAGCAAGCAAAGATAGAAGTGATTTCGAGGGTATGGTCATCTTTCCTGAGATCCCGCAAGGAAGAATAAGGAGTCCATGAAGAAGACAAATGGACGAAGTCGAACGAAATCCTCACAACTCCGAAACGGAACCGAAGCTAACGAGAGAAGCAACCCGGAAAGAACCAAGCAGCATAGTAAACAACCATCACATAAGCATGGCATGATGCACAACCAAGTATGATGCATGTCCGGTTTAATGAGGCATGGCATGGCAAAGTGCACAAACAAAACTACAAATTAAGTGGAGCTCAATATGTGATAACACACAAGTATAGGGATCGCAACAGTTTTCGAGGGTAAAGTATTCAACCCAAATTTATTGATTCGACACAAGGGGAGCCAAAGAATACTCTCAAGTATTAGCAGCTGAGTTGTCAATTCAACCACACCTGGAAACTTAATATCTGTAGCAAAGTATTTAGTAGCAAAGTAATATGATAGTAGTGGTAACGGTAGCAAAAGGGTAACAGTAGTAAAAGTAATGTTTTTGGTATTTTGTAGTGATGATAGCAATAGCAATGGGAAAGTAAATAAGCGAAGAACAGTACATGGAAAGCTCGTAGGAAATGGATCGGTGATGGAGAATTATGCCGGATGCGGTTCATCATGTAACAGTCATAACCTAGGGTGACACAGAACTAGCTCTAGTTCATTGATATAATGTAGGCATGTATTCCGAACATAGTCATACGTGCTTACGGAAAAGAACTTGCATGACATCTTTTGTCCTGCCCTCCCGTGGCAGCGGGGTCCTTACGGAAACTAAGGAATATTAAGGCCTCCTTTTAATAGAGTACCAGAACAAAGCATTAGCACATAGTGAATACATGAACTCCTCAAACTACGGTCGTCACCGGTAAGTATCCTGATTATTGTCACTTCGGGGTTAATGGATCATAACACATAATAGGTTTCTATAGACTTGCAAGATAGGATCAAGAACACTCATATATTGATCAAAACATAATAGGTTCAGATCTGAAATCATGGCACTCGGGCCCTAGTGAAAAGCATTAAGCATAGAAAAGTCATAGCAACATCAATCTCAGAACATAGTGGATACTAGGGACCCTAACAAAACTAACTCGATTACATGATAGATCACATCCAACCCATCACCGTCCAGCAAGCCTACGATGGAATTACTCACGCACGGTGGTGAGCATCATGAAATTGGTGATGGAGGATGGTTGATGATGACGATGGTGACGGATTCCCCTCTCCAGAGCCCCGAACGGACTCCAGATCAGCCCTCCCGAGAGGTTTTAGGGCTTGGCGGCGGCTTCGTATCGTAAAACGCAATGAATTCTTCTCTCTAGTTTTTTTCTCCCCGAAACACAATATATAGAGTTGGAGTTGGAGTCAGAGAGGCAACAGGGGGCCCACGAGGTAGGGGGCACGCCCTAGGGGGCCAAGCGCGCCCCCACCCTCGTGGAGAGGTGGTGGGCCCCCTGGCCTTCATCTTTTGCAGGTATTTTTTATATTTTCCAAAAAGTTGCCCTGTGAAGTTTCAGGTCATTCCGAGAATGTTTGTTTCTGCACATAAATAACACCATGGTTATTCTGCTGAAAACAGCGTCAGCCCGGGTTAGTTCCATTCAAATCATGCAAGTTAGAGTACAAAACAAGGGCAAAAGTGTTTGGGAAAGTAGATACGTTGGAGACGTATCAACTCCCCCAAGCTTAAACATTTGCTTGTCCTCAAGCAATTCAGTTGACAAACTGAAAGTGATAAAGAAAAACTTTTACAAACTCTATTTGCTCTTGTTGTTGTAAATATGTAAAGCCAGCATTCAAGTTTTCAGCAAAGATTATAACTAACCACATTCGCAATAACGCTCAGGTCTCAAGTTTACTCATATCAATAGCATAATCAACTAGCGAGCAATAATAATAAATCTTGGATGACACCACTTCCTGAAAACAATCATAATATGATATAACAAGATGGTATCTCGCTAGCCCTTTCTGAGACCGCAAAACATAAATGTAGAGCACCTTTAAAGACCAAGGACTGACTAGACATTGTAATTCATGGTAAAAGAGATCCAGTCAAGTCATACTCAATGTAAACTAACAGTAATGAATGCAAATGACAGTGGTGCTCTCCAACTAGTGCTTTTTAATAAGAGGATGATGACTCAGCATAAAAGTAAATAGATAGGCCCTTCGCAGAGGGAAGCAGGGATTTGTAGAGGTGCCAGAGCTTGGTTTTGAAACAGAGGTGAATAATATTTTGAGCAGTATACTTTCATTGTCAACATAACAACCAAGAGATGGCGATATCTTCCATGCTACACACATTATAGGCGGTTCCCAAACAGAATGGTAAAGTTTATACTCCCCCTTCCACCAACAAGCATCAATCCATGGCTTGCTCGAAACAACGAGTGCCTCCAACTAACAACAGTCCCAGAGGGAGTTTTGTTTGCAATTATTTTTATTTAGTTTGCATAAAGCATGGGACTGGGCATCCCGGTGACCAGCCATTTATCTCGTGAGTGAGGAGCAGAGTCCACTCCTCTTGAGAATAACCCGCCTAACATGGAAGATACAAACAACCCTAGTTGATACATGAGCTATTCGAGCATACAAACCGGATATTTATTTGAAGGTTTAGAGTTTGGCACATACAAATTTACTTGGAACGGCAAGTAGATACCGTATATAGGTAGGTATAGTGGACTCATGTGGAATAACTTTGGGTTTTAAGGGATTGGATGCACAAGCAGTATTCCCGCTTAGTACAGGTGAAGGCTAGCAAAAGACTGGGAAGCGACCAGCTAGAGAGCGACAACAATCATGAACATGCATTAAAATTAATCAACACCGAATGCAAGCATGAGTAGGATATAATCCACCATGAACATAAATATCGTGAAGGCTATGTTGATTTTGTTTCAACTACATGCGTGAACATGCGCCAAGTCAAGTCACTTAAATCATGCAGAGGAGGATACCACCCTATCATACCACATCATAACTATCTCAATAGCATGTTGGCACGCAAGGTAAACCATTATAACTCATAGCTAATCAAGCATGGCACAAGAAACTATGATCTCTAGTTGTCATTGCAAACATGTTTATTCATAATAGGCTGAATCAGGAACGATGAACTAATCGTATTTACAAAAACAAAAGAGGTCGAGTTCATACCAGCTTTTCTCATCTCAGTCAGTCCATCATATATCGTCATAATTGCCTTTCACTTGCACGACCGAATAGTCTGAATAATAATAATAGTGCACGTGCATTGGACTAAGCTGAAATCTGCAAGCATTCAATAAAAGGAGAAGACAGGGCAATATGGGCTCTTTTATCAGATCAACAATAATGCATATAAGAGCCACTTCAACAATTTAATTATGGTCTTCTCCTATCGACCCCCGAAGAAAAGAAAAGAAATAAAACTATTTACACGGGAAAGCTCCCAACAAGCAAAAGAAGAACATGAAATATTTTTGGGTTTTCTTTTTAATTACTACTACAAGCATGGAAAGTAAACTAACTAAAAGCTACAACTAATTTTTTTGGTTTTTCTTATGGTTTATTAAACACACAAGAAGAAAGCATAAAAAGGAAAATAAACTAGCATGGATGATACAATGAAAGAGTATGAGCACCGACATCTAGTAATGAGTGTGTGAACATAAATGTAATGTCGGTGAGAAATACGTACTCCCCCAAGCTTAGGCTTTTGGCCTAAGTTGGTCTATGGCCGCGGTTGTCCGATATCCATAATAGTAGTTGGGGTCGTACGGAGATGAAGAAGAGGAAGACTCCGATTGCCACTGGCTGACAATCATCTTCGGATCCCACTGATAATTAGACTGTCGTGGAGGATCAACTTGTGGTTTCGGCTCTGGCTCCATGGCTGGTGCAGGGTTCCGATAGGCGTGAATAGCCTTTAACGGAACAAGGTACTGGCCTACAGATAAATCAAACAAAGAAGGAGCAGGCAGGGTAATAGTCTCAGGATGATGTTTATTAAAGAACAATTGGTATTTAAGCTCTCCTTCCCTATTCTTAACAATAAAATCATGTGCCACCATACTTTTATAATCTAGATAAACACGAGGCAGCACCTTTTCTTCCTTCTCATAATGCCTAATAGGTTTCCACAGTTTATGCGACCAATTAAACAACGACTAGCAAATAATGCAAAGTAACGTAAAACAGGAAAATGTATGCTAGTGATTCGTGCATTGGAAACCTTCCTTGTTCCCCTTACAGTGATAGTATCAATAAACACCTCCACATCATCACGATGTGGTTCTTCTGTCTTGCCCTCGAAAGGGACTAAACAAACCCGACAAAAATCATAAAGTGACATCTCCTTATGCTCAACATATAAATGAAACTCCACCGTAGGTGGCGAGCTCCTAGAATGGAAATGAAAGTTTTGCACAAAGGTATTTGTGAGTAAGAGATACTGATCGCATTGGTCATGGAGGAAAGCGGTGAGGCCTGCATTCTTAGCCAATTCATGAAAATCTTCATAAATACCGGCTGCTCTCAAGAAATCATCGGAAGGCCATTCACACGCCCGAACCTCCGCGGTGCGAGGCAGATTATACTTAGGCTTTGGTGCCGTTTCCTTTGAGCTTTGGCTTGATGAGCCCCTCAAAAGTCTCCTCATCATTTTCTGAAAAATTCTGAAATTTTTAGTAACTTCAAAATAAAAGTAAACCAAACTCAATAATATTGATAGCAACTACTCCTACAAGTGCCTAGGGCCTATATCATGCATCAAAACTACTTTTGACCATATAAATTTGACATGCAAGCTCAAGAACAGGGTCACCTAAGCAGCAAAAATTTGCAAGGAATAAAGCACTAGAACAAAAACTAATTGGACCAATGGAGGAGTCACATACCAAGGAACAATCTCCCCAAGCAGTTTTGTGAGAGGTGCTTTGAGCAAGGAGATCGAAAATGGCAGCAAAATGAGCTAGAACTCGTGCTTGAGCTGGATATTCGTGTTTGAGGGAGGAAGAAGGAGTGTGTGAGTGAAAGGATAAGTGGAGGAGGGCCACCATGGGCCCACGAGGCAGGTGGCGCCTAGGGGGGTAGGGCGCACCCTCCACCCTCGTGGGCAGGTGGTTGACCCCCCTGCTGTGTTCTCAGTGCCAAATATTCTCAAATATTCTAGAAAAAATCATATTTAAATTTCAGGGCATTTGGAGAACTTTTATTTTCGAGGTATTTTTATATTGCACGGATAATCAGATAACAGGCAGATAAATATTTATTTTTATTTTATTTAATATGAATAACAGAAAGTAAAACTGCGGTATAGAAGGTTGTGCTCTCTAATTTCATCCATCTCATGATCATCAAAAGGAATCCACTAACAAGGTTGATCAAGTCTTGTTAACGAACTCATTCTGAATAACATGGAACCGGAGAAATTTCGAGTAACACTATGTTACCTCAACGGGGATATGCACATCCCCAATAATATAGTAGGAAGAGGAAATTCAAAACCTCAAATTATAATCGATGGAATTTTTCCAATGGAGTTGATACTATGAACTTGAGGTTGTTTCCTCGGAAAGTGTACCGTATGCTCATTACCATTAACATGAAAAGTGACATTGCCTTTGTTGCAATCAATAACAGCCCCTGCAGTATTAAGAAAAGGTCTTCCAAGAATAATTGACATACTATCATCCTCGGGAATATCAAGAATAACAAAGTCCGTTAAAATAGTAACGTTTGCAACCACAACAGGCACATCCTCACAGATACCGACAGGTATAGCAGTTGATTTATCAGCCATTTGCAAAGATATTTCAGTAGGTGTCAGCTTATTCAAGTCAAGTCTACGATATAAAGAGAGGGGCATAACACTAACACCGGCTCCAAGATCACATAAAGCAGTTTTAATATAATTTCTTTTAATGGAGCAAGGTATAGTAGGTACTCCGGGATCTCCAAGTTTCTTTGGTATTCCACCCTTAAAAGTATAATTAGCAAGCATGGTGGAAATCTCAGCTTCCGGTATCTTTCTTTTATTAGTAATGATATCCTTCATATATTTAGCATAAGGATTTGTTTTAAGCACATCAGTTAATCGCATACGCAAAAAGATAGGCCTAATCATTTCAGCAAAGCGCTCAAAATCCTCATCATCCTTTTTCTTGGATGGTTTCGGAGGAAAAGGCATGGGTTTCTGAACCCAAGGTTCCCTTTCTTTACCATGTTTCCTAGCAATAAAGTCTCTTTTATCATAACGTTGATTCTTTGATTATGGGTTATCAAGATCAACAGTAGGTTCAATTTCTACATCATTATCATTACTAGGTTGAGCATCATCATGAACATCATCATTAATATTTTCATTAGGTTCATGTTCATTACCAGATTGTGTTTCAGCATCAGACATAGAAATATCATTTGGATTATCAGGTGGTTCAGCAATAGGTTCACTAGAAGTTTGCACAGTTCTATCATTTTTCTTTTTCTTCTTTTTAGAAGAACTAGGAACATCAATATTATTTCTTTGAGAATCTTGCTCGATTCTCTTAGGGTGGCCTTCAGGATACAAAGGTTCCTGAGTCATTCTACCAGTTCTAGTAGCCACTCTAACAGCATAATCATTTTTCTTACTATTCATTTCATCAAGCACTTCTTTTTGAGCCTTAAGTACTGTTCTACTTGAGTGGTAACCATAGAAGCATGTTTGCTAACAAGTTTAAGTTCACCTTTAATATTAGCCATATAATCACCCAAGCGTCTAATCTTATAAGCATTTTCTTTTAATTGTCTACCAAAATAAGCATTGAAGTCGTCTTGCTTAAACATAAAGTTATCAAACTCATCCAAGCACTGACTAGCAATTTTAGTAGGAGGAACTTCAGCTTTATCATATCTATAGAGAGAATTTACCTTTACTACCTGTGTCGGGATATCGAGATCAGGAGGTTCTTCAATAAATAAAGAATTGAGATCATATGTTTCTTCAACAGGCGGTATATTAAGACCATGTATTTCTTCAATAGGAGGTAAATTCTTAACGTCTTCAGCTTTAATACCTTTTTCTTTCATAGATTTCTTTGCGTCTTGCATATCTTCGAGACTGAGAAATAGAACACCTCTCTTCTTCGGAGTTGGTTTAGGAATAGGCTCAGTAATTGGAGCAGGAGGTGGCTCAAGAGATGCCCAATTATTTTCATTTGTCAACATATTATTCAATAGAATTTCAGCTTCATCCGGTGTTCTTTCCCTGAAAAGAGAACCAGCACAACTATCCAGGTAATCTCTGGAAGCATCGGTTAGTCCATTATAAAAGATATCAAGTATTTCGGGTTTCTTAAGAGGATGATCAGGCAAAGCATTAAGCAACTTGAGAAGCCTCCCCAAGCTTGTGGGAGACTCTCTTCTTTAATTTGCACGAAGTTGTATATTTCCCTCAAAGCAGCTTGTTTCTTATGAGCAAGGAAATATTTAGCAGAGAAGTAATAAATCATATCCTGGGGACTACGCACACAACTAGGATCAAGAGAATTAAACCATATCTTAGCATCACCCTTTAATGAGAACGGAAATATTTTCAGTATATAAAAGTAACGCGATCTCTCATCATTAGTGAACAAGGTAGCTATATCATTTAACTTAGTAAGATGTGCCACAACAGTTTCAGATTCATAGCCACAAAACGGATCAGATTCAACCAAAGTAATTATATCAGGATCAACAGAGAATTCATAATCCTTATCAGGAACACATATAGGTGAAGTAGCAAAAGCAGGGTCGGGTTTCATTTTATCTCTAAGTGATTCTTTGTTCCATTTAGCTAATAACCTCTTAAGCTCATACCTATCCCTGCAAGCTAAAATAGCGGCAGAAGATTCCATATCAAAAAGATAACCCTCAGGAATAACAGGCATATTTTCATCATCACTATCATCATTGTATTCAGATTCAATAATTTCTTTTTCTCTAGCCCTAGAAATTTGTTCATCAAGAAATTCACCAAGGGGCATAGTAGTATCAGGCATAGTAGCAGTTTCATCATAAGTATCATGCATAGCAGAAGTGGCATCATCAATAACATGCGACATATCAGAACGAATAGCAGAAGCAGGTGTAGGTGTCACAAACTTACTCATAACAGAAGGTGAATCAAGTGCAGAGCTAGATGGCAGTTCCTTACCTCCCCTCGTAGTTGAGGGATAGATCTTGGTTTTTGGATCTCTCAAGTTCTTCATAGTGATAAGCAGATATAAATCCCAAGTGACTCAAAGAATAGAGCTATGCTCCCCGGCAGCGGCGCCAGAAATTAGTCTTGATAACCCACAAGTATAGGGGATCGCAACATCTTTTGAGGGTAGAGTATTCAAACCAAATTTATTGATTCGACACAAGGGGAGCCAAACAATATTCTCAAGTATTAGCAGCTGAGTTGTCAATTCAACCACACCTGGAAACTTAGTATCTGCAGCAAAGTGTTTAGTAGCAAAGTAATATGATAGTGGTGGTAGCGGCAACAAAAGTAAAGACATCAAAAGTAATGTTTTTGGTATTTTGTAGTGATTGTAACAGTAGCAGCGGAAAAGTAAATAAGCGTAAACCAGTATATGGAAAACTCGTAGGCACCGGATCAGTGATGGATAATTATGCCGGATGCGGTTCATCATGTAACAGTCATAACACAGGGTGACACAGAACTAGCTCCAATTCATCAATGTAATGTAGGCATGTATTCCATATATAGTTATACGTGCTTATGGAAAAGAACTTGCATGACATCTTTTGTCCTACCCTCCCGTGGCAGCGGGGTCCTATTGGAAACTAAGGGATATTAAGGCCTCCTTTTAATAGAGAACGGGAACAAAGCATTAGCACATAGTGAATACATGAACTCCTCAAACTATGGTCATCACCGGGAGTGGTCCCGATTGTTGTCACTTCAGGGTTGCCGGATCATAACCCATAGTAGGTGACTATAGACTTGCAAGATAGGATCAAGAACTCACATATATTCATGAAAACATAATAGGTTCAGATCTGAAATCATGGCACTCGGGCCCTAGTGACAAGCATTAAGCATAGCAAAGTCATAGCAACATCAATCTCAGAACATAGTGGATACTAGTGATCAAACCATAACAAAACTAACTCGATTACATGATAAATCTCGTCCAACCCATCACCGTCCAGCAAGCCTACGATGGAATTATTCACGCACGGTGGTGAGCATCATGAAATTGGTGATGGAGGATGGTTGATGATGACGACGGCGATGAATCCCCCTCTCCGGAGCCCCGAACGGACTCCAAATCAGCCCTCCCGAGAGGTTTTAGGGCTTGGCGGCGGCTTCGTATCGTAAAACACGATGATTTCTTCTCTCTAATTTTTTTCTCTCCGAAAGCAAATATATAGAGTTGGAGTTGGCATCGGAGGGCATCCAGGGGGGCCCACGAGGTAGGGGGGCGCGCCCTAGGGGGGGCGCCCCCCACCCTCGTGAACAGGGTGTGGGCCCCCTGGTCTTCATCTTTGGCGAGGATTTTTTATTTTTTCTAAGATGTTCCGTGGAGTTTCAGGTCATTCCGAGAATATTTGTTTTCTGCACATAAAACAACATCATGGCAATTCTACTAAAAACAGCATCAGTCCGGGTTAGTTCCATTCAAATCATACAAGTTAGAGTCCAAAACAAGGGCAAAAGTGTTTGGAAAAGTAGATACGACGGAGACGTATCAACTCTAAGATGTTCCGTGGAGTTTCAGGTCATTCCGAGAATATTTGTTTTCTGCACATAAAACAACATCATGGCAATTCTACTAAAAACAGCATCAGTCCGGGTTAGTTCCATTCAAATCATACAAGTTAGAGTCCAAAACAAGGGCAAAAGTGTTTGGAAAAGTAGATACGACGGAGACGTATCAACTATCTTCATTTAGCCTTGCTGTTTCTTGAGAATCATGTGGGGAGGATGACACTGCACTCTTTAAACGAGTAGGGCGTCTCACAGTAACCCACTCGGGTGACTGTCTCATCATAAGTGATTGACGAGGGATACAAAAGAGCATTAGTTTGACATACAAACATGGTTAATAGACATATGTAGTATGTATCAAAAATAGGAAGGCATGTCATTATCAAAGGTATAATGTGTAAAGTAAGCAGATGCAATTTAACCAAATTGGAAGCAATACAAGCCAGACACCATATGCAACATGCAACCACATTTGACAGCGCGAAGTTAAAGCAAGCACCTGGGATGGTTGTGTGTGGCAATTGAGATCATCAACTGCAGAGCTACGTTTACTGTCTGCAACTGCTGACACTGCACCATTAGAGCGCTGAAACGCTTAGTGCTTATCTTCGAATTACACTGGAGCGACTTCTGTCTTTTCTTTTCTGCATTCATCAACACTGCGCCAGAGTCTGAAATACCCATGCATAAAAAAACAATAGTGTGAGTATGGGTGAAGTGTGTGCACAATTTGTACATTGTAAAGGTAGCAGATAGCAGGTCGGTGAGAAGTAAATGACGGGAGACATATGATAGCTCTACAACATGCATGGCACACTAAATTACTACAGGATTCTGTGAAAATAACAGTCGACTGAAAGCAAATAGGTCAGTCCATTTTTTCTGCACCGTCCGATGTACAAAGAACGGGCAGATCGCCTTCATATACCTCCAGCCAGTCAGTGTTGACAATCTTCCTCGAAACGCCAGCGACCACCGGCCTAGTTCCTCCCCTGCCCGCGCCCTCCCCTCGACCTCACCGCACCGCCGTGTTTGGCACCGCCCCCCGGCCATCCATTCAAGCCCCGCTGACCTCGAGATCAGGCGCAAGCAGCTCCTGCGCCCCAGACCCCTATGATAGACACCGATGCGCCGCTTCCCTGGGGAATAGGCGGACTAGGTGCTCCGCGCGCCTAAGCGGGTGCTGCTTATTTTAATTGCGGTTCGACTGATCCTGAATTGAAATCCAGGCGGTCTACTGACCTCTAGTAAAGGTGAAATAGTAAAAGGGAGGAAACATTGTGCATTTAGTATCACGAAGAAGATGCAGTAAGAAGCGCTCAACTAGTTTCTTTCGTGGGATGAATACGGTGTGAGCGGAGACGTAAGATTTGCATGAATATGGGAAGTGGAGTACCTCTTTCTGCTGGCAGTGCTGTGTCCTCCTTCTGTTTTTCCGATGATCTTCTTGTTGTTCGCCGGAAACCAGAAGTTGTGGAGGACGGTGGAGCCTTGGACGAACCCATGGCCAACTTGTTGAGTGTGGTGCGGTGGCCGTCTGTCGGCGGCGGGGAAGCAGATCCGAGGCGGCGAACGACGACGTAGCGGGAATAGCTCCGGTGCGGTGGACGGTTGTGACAGTGGAGCCGCAGCAGTAAGGCGCAGGACGGCGTGGTCGGAGTGGTTGTGGTACGGCGCACGTCGGTGTCGGTGTCGTGGAGGCAGCTCTGCCTCGGCTTCAGCTGCTAAGTCCTTGAGGGCGTTGCGGTTGCGGTTGCGTTGGACGACGACGTCGGGGTACCGGCTCCTGCGTGACGGAGGAGGGCGGCGGTGGATTGGCCGCTATGGGGTGGAGGACGGAGGAGGCTGGGGTTTCGCGGCTGGTGGAGAGGGCGTTTTCACGCCCATGGAGTATGAATGGGGAAACGGAGGGAGGCGGGGAACTAAGGAGGAACAATGTTTTGGTTTGAGACGCGCTTGTTTGAAATTTGAGGAAAGTTACAAACTTTGCCCCCATCTAAAATTTCGGACATATTGCGGGTTGGGGGTAGGACACTCATGTCTGGTGTCCCAAATGTGGGCGGGATAGATTTCGGCCGAGCGCATGGGTAGGCGCCCACGACGTATGAATGCTTCTCAGAGGCGGTTGAGACTGGCATCTTGGTGAAGTTACAAACCTACCCTGGTTTAGACCTTTGGACATCGGGCTGATAGGCTACACGGGCCAGAGTCAGGACAGTAATTTTCTACCACCAAAACATTAGTCTCGCGCGGTTTTGGGTGACCAGAGGCCTATTTGGCGCTTCATTCAATATTTGGGAGCAGAAGCATTAACGTTTTCTGTTCTCTTGAATTGAACTTTCAGGATTTGTCAAACTTCACAAATCTTTACTCTTGAAAATCCTAAAGCTATGATTATTTTGGAATGGGGGGGGGTACATTTGAATATACATTGTACACGAGTATATATTAAAAAATATGCAACTTACCTCAATTCATGCATGGTTCCAGATATAATCTCCTTGGTTGCAAAAAAAAGTTAGATATGCGTATGAATATATATAGCATGTTCAAACTCACAACAAAGATTGATGCCCCCTTTTACATCTGATTTACAAATGCCATTATCTCGGGTTCAAATAGATGAATGCACTTCCTATGAATTTGAATCTTCGAAACCCCCTTTATGTTGAATTCGACATGTATTCTATTTCGTATCTAGCAATTTGGAATGTATCCATGCAAGTGACAAATGTATAAAGTGCTTCACACTAACAACATGGAGTGCACTAATTAATGTTTATATATGAATTGCAAAAGCATCCATTGCCTGTATTTCAAACCGCTCTCACTCTATGGATCGATAATATGAAATAAACACATGCACATGCTAGAGTATGGGTGTCTGATAGACCAATTTTCGTCCATACGCAATTTGCAAAATTCATGATCTCATCCAAAAATAATAATGCCATTTATATTTTAATTTAATGCGTAGAACCGCCTTTTACACGTAGATGCACTATGCCTCGCCCCGTTCTCACAAACGCGTTATATATCTCTCTATCTAACGCATAAGTGCACACACTTTATATGCATCGGCATTTCTCTTTCACACATGCTCACAATCTCTCTCAGGGTGTCGGGGTGTCTCACGCACATGCTCTCTCTGTTTCTCTCTCTCTCTCTCTTTCTGACTACTATGTACCACTCTTTTCACTAATCTCAGTTGGAAAACACTATTTCTCTCACATGCATATATACACATGCACGGTCTCTACTAGCCCTCTATATGCACATATATGTGCCTACGTGTCTCCCGCACACACATTATCTTTAGGCCTCTCTCGCACACATTGCCCCCCTGACACACCTCTCTCTTAGTAGTTGGCAGATATGATTTCATCATATCATCCGGTAGGATATCCCTGGCTGTTAGGCTGGATGGTAATACGAGGCAAATTTTTACCCTAGTTCGGATTGGACCCTTGCAGTTGAAGAAAGAGCCTACTCCTGGTACAGTATATTAGTGATTGGGGTGTGTACAAAGTACACGTGAATACCAGGCATTGTGCATGTGTGTATACTATCGACGAACTAGCCCCCAAGCTTGTATAACATACTAAGGGCCTAGGGTTACAAATCATATATAGTCGGCTTATCACCAGTGGGGATAGAGTCCTTCGCGGCTCTGGTAGCGTCGTGTTGTACGCCGAGTCCTCCACATGGGTCTTCGTATAACACGTCTCGGTCCAACCTATATGTGGCGCAGGATGGAACCGACCCATGAGTCTTCATGTTGACCCACCACAACTAGAAATGATGTGCCCACCATACCACACACACGCAATCGGCCACTAAGAAAATAAGCATATACAATAGTACAACGGTATCTAGCTCACGATACGTCTCCATATTTTGTTGATGACACTGACAGACTTTCCATTTGATGCGTGCTCCGTATTTTGCTGACGACACTTACGGTCATTGTATTTGAAGCAAAAGCACGATATGGTCACTGGACTTCAGAATAAGCTCATCACGGTCACCACATACATTTTGTCATGCTAACCAACATGTGGTTGGATGGTTAGAGGACAGTGGTTTCTCCAGCCCACCAAGGTTAAAGTCCCGGTGCTCGCATTTATCTTGTGTTAATTTTAGTATTTTCCGGCGATGTACGTTCAGTGGGAGGAGACGTTCCACTCGACTACGAGGCACCTATGGTGACTTCGTAAAATCTCAAGATCATATATGCTGGCCCACTCTCTCAAAAGTGCTCATAGGGGTAGGGTTCGCGTGTGTGCGCTTATAGCGGTGAGTGCTTGCGCGTATATATGGGCCCTTGCGTATGTACCGTGTTAAACAAATACATATCATGATTATACGGTCACTGGCTCACCCGTACAACTCCGTATTTTGTTGATGACACAATCAATTGACCAGTCAAACGTTCCACGCGGCGCAACTAGTGTTGCACCATCGGGGCGCGTAACTGTGGGGCCCACCTGTCAGCCCGTATATGAAAGAAAGAAATGGTAGTTTGAGTCTGTACTGTGTTAATAAAATAGGACTACATTTTAGGGTGATCATACGGTAACTGGCTCACCATACAGCTCCCTAATTTGTTGATAACACGATCAATTGACCAGTCAAACGGTCCACATTCAGCAGCGCACATTAGCATAGGGCCCACCCGTCAACGCATATATGAAGGAAAGAAATGGTAATAAATTAGTGGTCGGCGGGTATTCAAAGTTGTGAGACCTCTGGTTGGCAGTCACCAGCGGTTGGGGGGGCGTTCATTGGCCGGTGGGGTGGGGATCCCCGAAGAAAAAGCTCGGCGGGTGGGGGGTAGAGGGATGGCCGGTGCGGCGGCGGACCGGCGGGGGGGAGGGGTTTCGGGGAGGGGGAGCCGGCCGCGGGCGGCGGGGGCTAGCGCCTCAGGGGGGTGGAGTTTGATGATAAACTGGAGGCCCTTGATTTTGCATCCAACGGCTAGAAAATCTAATGACCAGAGATGAAAAAGTCAGTCGACTAACGTGTAGCCTCACCCCGCACGCACACATGCACGCACGCAAGACACGCACGTATGTAGGCGTGCAACACTGACACGTACACACGCACGCATGCCGGCGTGCAACACTGACACGTACACATGCACTCATGAACACACGCACGTTCACACCCATGCATGCAACACTGAAATGTACCCTTGCACGCACACAACACTCGCACGCCTGCATGCACACAACACACGACTCAAGACACACGCTCAACCTATACGTGCATGCACCCTTTGTTAAGGACATGGATTGTTACAGGTATTAATCAATCTTATCTGTGATAAGCAGAACATTGATGTTTGCAGCGGTTTTATGAATCACAATGTATCAAACGGGCTATCAACATAGTAGGCTTATCTACATGAAAAAGATGATGTCACACTCAATGAACAATCATCGGTTTATGAAATGCCCGCTTCTGACCGCCCTGGCCCACCAAAGGTTCCTCTGCTATGCGCTGCCTGCGTTGGGTCACTAACATGCAGGCCATGCACCCAAAGAGCCCACACGTCAGTGGAAGAATGGCGCGATGTCCTAGGTCAGAGTCGAGGGCGCCACTCGCGGCACGCCTGGCTGAACACGCCTCCATGCCGCATTCAAACGCCTCCATGAAACCCGCCCGTGTGGAAGCCGAGAAACCCACTATGGACACACGTCCGTTCATGACTGGGCCGACGTTAAACGCAACGCTGGCCGAGCTCCTCCCGTCCGCCGTCTATTTAATCTTCTATTTAAACGAGGCCAAATGCCGGCCAAGAATCGCACACCTCCGCCGCTCCCCTATCTGCTCCACCATTTTGTCCACTCTTACAATGGCTTACGAAGAGTAGTTATTCCGCATCCAAGCCGACTGGGTAGCCCGCCGGATACGAGCTATGTAGCTCGCTGATCCACCTCCCTCCCCTCGCCCGACGGAGCCAGTTGCCGCCCCAAGCCGGCACGCGGTTCAGCAACTCGCCGCTCCAGGCCAGCTCGACGAGGAGTGGCGCACGGGCATCGTTGCTGCCGTCCATGTTGCCGCCTTGTACCGCGTCTCCCGTTTCTGTGGCCGAGACTCCCATGTCGGCGGCCGCACCATGCAAGCAGCGACAGAAGCCGGGTGCGCGGAGAGCGACGAGCCGGTGGCCAGCGCCTCCGCGTCCGCCTCCATCATCGAGGAGGAGTAGAACACGGGAGGCCGCCGCCGCTTGGGTCCCATGAAGGCCACCGCGGAGGCGACGCCGGCGTACACGATAGGTGCCTTGCCGGATCCTTTTGTTGCGAGGACCTTCGTCGACCCCGCATGGGCTCCACGGAAGATGGGAATGTTAGGATGAACTCGAGCCGGTGCCGGCCATGGCGAGGTAGTGGCCGGTGATGAACTCGAACCGATGCCGGCCACCATCATCTTCGGCACCAGCTAATGATATCAGTTGGGCAGTGGGGAAGCGAGCCGTCCTTTGCGCTGAAGCATATACCTCCGGGGCTCCCGGCAGTCCGGTGATCGTGCTGCCGGACATGAGGAACACAAATCGATCGGCGGGCGACCATTTAGGCCAGGTATTATATACCTGTGCTGTCCAGAACTAGCACCGCGTAGTTTATTTGAATGTAATGAAATCCTTCATGTTTGTATGAAAATCCGGTATTTTATGTGATTTCCGTCGTTGTTTATATGAAATATCAGTTTGTCAACGTGTTTGCGTGAATTTCGTCCGGTTGGTTGAGTTGCTATCATAGAGTGTGCGGCTATGGTTGGATGGCGTAATTTGCGGGTCGCCAGTCGGTCTGCGGGCGGCTCGGGCGGCGTTGTGGGACAAAAAAACACAGCTCGTGCGAGCTCGTCTCCAACGTGCGCGTTGGAGGATGCATGACAACATGAGCACCCGAGCCATTCCTCGTTCATCGGTGGCAAAGGCACCAGTGGACAAAAGGGTCGCCAATATTTTGGCTACCCCGGGCAAGATCCAAACAACCCCTCCCAACAGATTCAAATCCCTCATTCGCCATGGAATTTTGCCATGTGTTGTTTTCATGGACTAGCAAGATGCCCGTGCATTGCACGGAACATCAAGATGCATTTTTTTACAAACTCCCGCATGCATGCAAGGGATAATTAATGTCCTCCTTTGCTAGTACCACGAGGCAAACACCATTAATATTGCATTGATTAGTGTTAGTGGCCTTGTATATCTGCAAATTGTAATTTTGATAGTGGCCCCTTGTATATAAAAATGGAGGGAGAAAGATGAGAGATAAGGTGAGGAGGAGTGGGGCGTGGTGGTGACTGGTGGTCGGACTGGGCGGAGGCATGGGGATGGACGGCGCATTATGTCTAGGTTTGTATCTCTCTCACACACACTCACGTAGGTGGGGGACATGCACGAAGAGAATAGGTGCACGCACGGCGCACGTACTCCCGTCTCTTTCCCAACCACACCCACGCGGGTACACGGTGGAGCTCATTTCTGTACGAAAAAGGCAGCCCACGTGGTAATTTGGCACGTGTACCTGTTGTCCACTTGGTGGAGGGAGGATCATCTACCACGGGTGAACAAAAAAATTGCGACTTGACGCGTTATGTTAAATTAAAAAAAGAGGCAAACCATGTGGGGCCTACCTTAGAGGCAAGGCTCTATACACTGGAGTATTTTTGATGTGTCCCGTCAACTCGCAGAACGAGGAGAAGCTTGCTTAGTACGCCGTCTCCCCCGCCCACGGGCACGGTGGCTCGCGAGATGAGGTGAAGCTTGCTTGCGAGTAGTAGTAGTAGTAGTAGTAGTACTGTACGCTTTTACGCCCGCTCCCTCGCCCACGCGCGCGGCGGCTCGCAGCACGAGGAGAAAATTTTACTACTCCCTCCGTTTACTCCTCGTCCCTACTACGTACTTCGGTTAGTACTCCCTCCATTTACTTATACAAGGCCACTATAAAAAATACATTTTGCATCTATACAAGGCCACAAATAGTAATCGAGACAAAAGTTACTACTCCCTCTTTTCCAGTTTATGGCTCAATTTCAAAATCTCTCCAACCAAGGTAGACGGTGAGTGGTCGAATTAATTTCGTAGTTTGCACAAGTAATTAGTACACTCGTTTTTCTCAAGAAGTTATGTTTACTGAGGCATTAATTAGAACGAATGCATGAATGACCACTAAATTTCCATGAACTTGTACATGCATTGGTTAGTTTCCTCTTGACACTGCTTGCGTCGGGTGATCTAACGCACCTCGAAATCCAACATGTAATGGTACTACTACTAGTATAGTAGAATTGAGACTTGTCAAACGGAATAACAAATGTTTTTTAGATGAGCCCTATAAACCCTAGTGGGTACGTACTCCGTAAAAACAGATTTTTCCAAAACTAAGTCGCTCCCTTTCATGAATTCTGTAGTATACTCCTCCGTTGACGCTCCCTTTCATGAATTCTGTACTTCTTGTCGCCGACATGTGGGACATATAGCAACCGGGTCGACGTGTCAAGCACCAAATAACAGTGCAGAACAGTAGGGGGGACGCACCCTACTCGTACCGGCCCAGTAGTAGTAATGAGCAATGAGACGTCAAATCACAATGCCGCACCTTCCCAGACGGATGAAGCAACCATTATTTCACACTTTGGTTCGCCATCATCTCAAACCATGTAGTATTGCTTCTGCCTCAAGAGGGATGCGCGCATCGCCTTGGTACATCATGACACGTGGGACCGCATGACAGGCCATGCTCCCCCACCGATCGCTCGGTAAAATCACCTCATTTTTACTATACTTCCTCCGTATCGGTTTACTACATGGCATGCACGTCGTTCTAGGTTGAGAATTTAACTGGCTATATATGTGATGAACAATACTCTAGCCTTTTAAAAATGTATACTTTTGTACAGTAGTACTATCAATGGATTGCGCCATGGAGCAAAAATTGAAATTAAAAAAAGGTGGTACATATAGAGAGCGCTCGTCATCAAATTATGCATATAGTACTATTAAAAAAGCTAGTGCGTGCTTAATTGGGGTGCTAAATTCTATTAAAGAAATACTAGTAGTATGTACATACTGAAGAGTTAAAGTACCAAGAAGAAACATAACATAGTTCTGTTGGGGGCTCAGCACAACACACCCCTCAAATTAAACTAAGCACACCTGAAATTAAACTATGCAACTAAGCTGGTAGACACTGCATTAGAAGTTTAGAACCACCATGAGCAATGACACTGCCACCTTACTTGGAGTCCTCGTCCACGCCCTCGACTTCGTCCTTGTCCCTCTCCCTCTTGGCTGATACTTCTTTGCTTGAACCGCACACTTGGCTGTTGCTCTTCATCCAACCCTTGTAGATATTGAAACAAAGGTAGCCATCCATTGCAGCATAGTGGATGTGGTCTATATCTAGTACATTCCGCTTCCATGCATGACGATGAAACATGTGATGAGGTTTCTATAGTTTACGGTACGAGGGATGAACCATGGCTCCTGCCAGGGTCAGCATTGAAGGCTGACGAGAGGGCACCAGCCGATTCTTCTGGAGGTCGAAGGGGTTGCCTACAACGAGGCCTATCCGACCCAGGACTTCTTTGTCGTTCTTAAAGTCTACAGTAACGAATTTCACTGTTTTGTCCTTGAGGAAGTTATTAAAATCCTAGCACTCAATGTCGGCATGTCATATGTGGTAGACCAAGCAAACGTTATGTACGCAAACCTGGATCACGGCGGGATTCTTCCTCTCTTTGTCCTTTAGATCCTTCTCTCGTCCCAGGACTGTGGTGTAGTGAACATCTAGCCCAGCGACCCACTCATCATCTGAGTTTTCGAACATGCGTCTGAAGCGAGAAAGGCATCCTTTCACTATCGTGGAAGAACGGGTGTAGATGATGTTGAACTCATCGCCGGTGATGGTTCTAACCATGTACTCACCGCCGATCGTGGAGATTTGGGACGCCATGGATTTAGGAGGAGGGTTACGATTAGTGGAACTGCCGTAATGTGAATGGACGGGACGACTAGGAGCAAACCGCCGTAGTATTGAAGGACGTGCGGGGACGAGTAGGAGCGAACTGCCAGCGTGCGAACGACAGGGTAGTGGCTTTCCATTCTCCCATGATAGGGGCTTCCGAGAGCCCTTGGATCTGAGATCGAATGGTTGCATGGCGTAATTCTAGACCTATGGGTGAATATCCTATCCTGGAGGGTTATTTTGCAAATTTTCAGCAACTTAGCATGCGACCGTTTGATCTCAGATCCAAGGGCTGCCAGCAGCCCGTATCATGGTCGCGTCTACCATGACCGTCGCGTCGCTCGCACGGTTGCGCCCTTGGAGATTTAACACAGTGCGCTAGGCTATCTGATGTTGGCATGTCATACATAGTCATCACTTAGTCACTCATACTACAACAAGGTTGGCTATATGTGTATTTGTTTACTCCTCTCTATCTCTTTCTTCGTAATGGAGGTGGTCAGGAATCGGGAGACTCACACCGGTCGTAGCGCCGCAGTTAAAATGATAATGGCAAGTCAAATCACGGGGCCCCACCTGTCTAGCAGTAACTCGCTATCAAATCACACAGCCCTACGTTTGCAGCAGCCTACTCCCTCATCTTCTCGCATCTCTGTCGAACCGACTAGGTGGAACTACCCCGCCTACCGCGCAGGAAAAGCCCCGCCCTCGACTTTTAAATACAACTACATCCGCTTAAGAATCCAATGATATACTTTTTGTGATATAGTAACTCATATTTAGTTAGTCAAATGGATGACCTAGAACTACGTGCACGCCCTATAAACCGAGACGCCTAAAAATAAAAAAACCGAGACGAAGGGGGTTGTTCAGCACGTATCTTTTTAGATCAATATAGTCGGGATTCACCAAGGAGAAAAACCAAGTGGTAGGTTGCTCCTGTCGTGTTGGCATAGCAACTCAAGCAGGGCCAGTCCGCACACGAAATGGCGACACACTTAACAGGACCCCTTTGGCCGACATGTGGCTCATCCATCGTCTTGTTCCACGTGCGATGCACCAAATTACAGTTCGGAGCAGCGGTTGGAATTGGAGGCACCCCGGTCGTAGCGCCGCAGTAGTAGAAAATGAGCGATGAGGGGTGAGGGAGTCCTGGATTAGGGGGTCTCCGGATAGCCGGACTATATCCTTTGGCCAGACTGTTGGACTATGAAGATCCAAGATTGAAGACTTCGTCCCGTATTCGGATGGGACTCTACTTGGCGTGGAAGGCAAGCTAGGCAATACGGATATGTATATCTCATCCTTTGTAACCGACCTTGGGTAACCCTAGCCCCCTCCGGTGTCTATATAAACCGAAGGGCTTTAGTCCATAGGACAACATACAATCATACCATAGGCTAGCTTCTAGGGTTTAGCCTCTCCGATCTCGTGGTAGATCAACTCGTGTAATACTCGTATCATCAAGAATAAATCAAGCAGGACATAGGGTTTTACCTCCATCAAGAGGGCCCGAACCTGGGTAAAACATCGTGTCCCCTGCCTCCTGTTACCATCTGCCTTAGACGCACAGTTCGGGACCCCCTACCCGAGATTCGCTGGTTTTGACACCGACAAGGGGTCAAATCACAAAGCCCCACCTTTCCCGCATTAAGCTGGACGAACGAAGCAACCATCATTTCACTCTAGGGCGCAAGAGCATAAAGAAAAGAGAAAACAATGATGCGTGCGGTAGCTACCTAGGGCACCCTAGGGTAGGGATCTCCACTATAGATCCTTTTTTTTGAATGCGCCTCCACTACAAATCGGCTTCTCCCTCGTCCTCTTGAAGAAAACCGATGATGAGTGTGGCGGTAGGGTTTGTAGGAGTACTACGGCGTGCGGGGCCATGTCGTAGTAAATGGGTTCGAGTCAACACCTTAAATATGTGTGGGCCGCTCGGTTTTACGGGAACGAGGCAGCATTTTGGGTTCGGGGACCAATGGAGATATAGTACGTACAAAAAATTGTGGACGTAGGTTCGACCGAAAGGCAATGATGCATGGGCCCTGCATTTTGATATACCCGGGGCCGCATGAAATTTGCTACTCTACTCAAAACTAGTAAGGTACACATGCATTGAACGCATGAGATTTCGAAACCAAATTATGAATAAATACACACTATAGCATGTAAAGCTTTGAGTCATATATGCATGATGTAGATGTTCGTTTAGTTCTTATAGTTCATCTCATTCAAAATCAATTAGTTTTATAAAAATGTTAAGATTCATGGGGTTGTGCATTGTAAATCATAAAGTAAAAAACAAATAATGGAAATTCATTTAGAAAAAATAATCAATTATGATACAAAAGATTCTAGAACAAAGGAGAAGTGCTTGTGTTTTGAGGTTTGTGCATTATGCTTAAGTTCAACCATGGAGTCTTCTAAATTGTACATGTGGCAGATCTGGTGGAATGTTGATGATATCCAACGGCCAGTAGTGCTCGGATTTGCCTATCTCTGCACTGTCGGGTTAACTTCATCCAGCTACCATCTTTCAAAGTTATTGGCACACTATATAGTTCTTGTGCCATAGTTGCATGTTTTGGAAAAAAGCTACTAGTGGGTTGTACTATCTATTTAGGAATGGAATATGTATACATGGAAGTTGTAGGGAAAGAGATGACATGGAGCATCTCAATTCCTATGAGTAGGGATTGGAAAAGAGATGTCATTTGGTTCACATCATAGGAAGTTTTCTATTGAATCTAGAGATGACATGTATCTCAATTCCTATGAGGAGGCATTAGAAAAGAGATGTAATTTGGTTCATATCATAGGAACTTTTCTATTGAATATACGCTAATGTTTATTTTCCTTTGAAATTAAGGGAGTATAGGAATCCATTCATATGAACCAAGTGGCTCTAAAGCTATAGAAATGATATCATGTTTATTTCCTTTGAAATGTGGAGTATATGAATCTATTCCTATGAACCAATTGGCTCTAAAGGAAAAAATCCTATAAAAATCATATCATATAGAGTTCCTATGATATTCCTCGACACTAAAGGATGCTTGAAATTGCTGCGGGTGATACGATGGTCTTTCTTTGTAGACTCCTCACCCATCTTTATAGTTACCTCTCGAAGATGAATGAAATGATATATAGTACATGGTATTCTACATGTGCAATTTGGTACACGAAAACTCGGTAAAAGTTTGCGAGGTTCGAATTTTCAATAAAGCTATATGCATTGCATTTCGGAACGGAGGGAGCATACGACAGTTGCTAACACTCATGTGGAAGATTTGTGTGGAGGAGGAGTGGCAGTTCTGTTAAATGACATGGCAAAACTGACACTGTCGGATGCCGATCCAACGGTTCTTACAGCGTTCGTCCGGAAAAGGCTTGTGGCGAAAGTTTGTCAGATAATGATTTACGGACACATGCATTGCATTGATACGTGCCCCCCTCTCTCTCTCACGCACACGCACCCTCACGAGTCACGACTCTCCCGAGTCCTCTCGCAGACTCGCACGTTGCACCCACCGTCTATCTGCAGGTAGACGTCACGCACATATGTGCTCTTCACACCCTACCCTCAGAACTTCTAAAAAACAAAAGACGGCGCGCACATTTTATTTTATCTCACACATCACACACTTATACTATTACTCTTGCGGCGAACGTTCTTTGGGAATAGTATATTGTACTCTCACGAAGAGAAGCGGTGCACGCACGCACTCTCTCACACCCACTCGCGGGTACACGTAGGAGCGCATTTTTTTGAAGCTGGTACAACAAAATCACTCCACTATATATAAAAGCAGGAGCCTTAGAGCTTGCTTTACTAGGGTTCCTCTTGTTCACTCTCTCATGCTCTCCAGATCTAAGCAACACATAGGTGGCCACACTCTCTCTCAGCTCACGGCTGGTCACAAATCCGGCCGAACAACCTCGACCGGGGCAGGGGTGTAGGTGCATCGTTCACGCTGTCGTCGGCGGCGAGGGAGGAGACCAACGGCTGCCCGCGCGTCCCGATCGGCGGCCGTGCCGTTCTCTCCGAGAGAGCGTCGGCTCGGGAGGGCCTCTGACGCCGTCTTTGCCACATGCCGACGACCCTCAGGTATATATTCCTTCAAAACCTGACTTGCTCTACTGCCCCAGCTCCCTTCATGTGGATCCTTTTCTACTTTCGTCCGTTGTTCCAAAGCCACCTAGACTTCTACTATTATTAGAAGTAAAGATAGTTCATATAGTCGACTCAAAGCGTTGGTTCAAACAGGGAAGAAAGTGGGAAAGCTGTAGCATGAATCTAGGACTTGGTTCTAAGAGGAAATGGGGGAAAGTAGTAATATCTGTCACTGTTTAAATAACTGTATTCCGTATTTGCGCAAACAGGGATGTGTGTCTCCATATCGTTTCGGGATGTCTATCTCCGTATCGTTTCTATCCGCGCAATCAAAAGCACACACCTCAGTTTTAGTACAACTGCGCAAAATGAGATGGCTATCCCTCGTTGCCATCGTCTAACCTCCCATCCTCAAGGTATCCCTACATTGGTAGTAACTAAGGTAGAATGACCAATGCAATCTAAAAGAAGCTGATTCGTACGTTTTACTTCTTGATTGCAGTGCAGGGATGAGCGAAAACAACTGCATCCTAGTCCGGAATGCACTTTCTACCAGTTCATCCATGGACCGAGGACTAGCTGGCACGGCTGCACAACGGTTCGGATAATTAGACACAATCCAAACTAATATTAAACACTAGCTGGGGCAACTAGTTCATGCCTTGATCTAATTTGGGCTAGACACAAGACGGACCTTGCCATGAACATCATCGAGGACGTCCCGCGGCAGCTCAATCCTGTGAACCTTCATGAAGACAACCTTGTGGCCTTGCCACTGATAAACTTGTTTGTGGAGGCATGCCACGTCATCTTCCTGCGTAAGCTTGACAAGAACAGTATGCCTCGCAAATAAAGGAGTAGCTTTGAACTTCTTGTGCTTCAGTACACCCTGGACAACACACCTGACAACAGTGAGGCTGGAATACAACTCTTCATTGGTATAACCACAAATGGCTTCCAGGATCCAACAACCTAAGAACTCTGTTTTCCTAGTGCGTATATTCAGGTCGTCCACCTCATAGCGAGTGACATGTACAACTACACAATCCTTGTCTGCATCAGGGCTCTAATTGAAACAGAAACAAATTCTGAATTACTTTTCAGTATAAGAAACACAAGTTATTTAAACCACTATGTATAGCATGGCATTGAAGCTAATAAAATTTTGCATTATTAATCACCACATACTTCCTTTTCTAAAAAAATGACCACATACTTAGATGAAAAACCACAATAGAGATCGGCAAAGAAGGAAATCACCTTGGGCAGCTCAGCGGGGGCGGGGGGACACATCCTCGAAGGGGGAAAACTGCTCCTACAGTGCCACGGGGGCTGTAACCTCAAATGGGGCGTTGACCATCTTAGTAGTGGCCGTGAGCGTATCTGGGGTCGGATCGGTGGTTGCCTCAATCTTCTTGGAGCTCTCTGTCTTGTGGGGATCTTTGCCTAGTTCTCCTTGGTCCATCATGAAACTGACAAATACTAGGAGACCACTAAAAGGAAAACACAATCGCAATGACAATGAAACAAAAAAGAGAGTGAGGATCGGTTACTGCTTTGCAAAAGTTCTTTTTTTCTATGAATGAAAATATACCAACATCACGGATCCGCTTACCTTCCATTCGTTCGGAGAGAAGAACAGTGGCAGATGCGAGTGTTGCATTTCTTGAAGACGGTGAGGGAGAAGGGGATTCAGCAAAGAGTGAAATGATGGTTGCTTCGTCCGTCAAACTTAGACTGCGGGGAGGTGGGGTTTTGTGATACGACGGCTCGTTACTGCCGCGCTACGACCGGGGTGACTCTCCGCCTGCATACTGCCTTCTAATTTGGTGGATGGCATTTGGGCCCGCGCGCTGCAGGGCCTGCATGTCGGCGAACGAAAGTATAACGACGTTCAGTAGAGGGAGACATTTCAATGACCTAGGAGGTGCCAGAAGCGGTAGAGTGTCTCCACTATACTAGTAGTAATTGTTTTTCTGGGTAGCTGTAGAGTGTCTCCACTGTACTAGTAGTAATTGTTTCTCCGGGCCCAAGACAAAACAGCCCATCCACACTAGTAAATAGTAGAATCAATTCAAAAGCCCATATATTTACTGAATTGACGGATGGGTATGTCGAAGAGCAAAAAAAGGAGTTTCAGGTGGGCAAAAGAGCTTCTGAATGTGTCGGGCTTCTATTTGCAACATATTGTGATCATAATCCAGTAAATTTTACGACCCAGGATGTTCATTCTATGTACCTAACCAATCCATTTGACTGTGACTGCCGAAAACAGTGCTGGAGTTAGATGTTGTTGCCCTTTTCAATCTGTTTTTTGTAAACCTGATGAACAATTAACCCTCGTGCTTTTGTACAGTTTGTAAGCTGGAGTTAGATGTTCCTGCCCTTTTCAACTTGGCTGTGACTGTCATATTTTCTTTGAAACAAGGCAAATGGCTTGCCATTCATTTAATTTAGAGTGAAATATTGTAACAAATCCCAACCAAGGGAAATAACATCACTCTCGCCGGCTTCTTGAGCTCACTGTGCATTACAGAAGCCAAGTGATTAGCCCCCACCAGCACCCACAAACTTATTTCGAACTAGCACATCAAATGGGCTATAAATTTTCATAGGAAAGGCTGCATGACCATGACAGATTTGGATTCTGACATTTGGGATCGGCGAGGAAATAGCCTATCCAAGGTGGTGTCGACTTACTAGCCAGTCAACAAACGATTCTGCCTACCAGCCGTTGGATTGACATCCAACATCTGTCGTGTATCTTGTATCTCTTGTCTTCTTCTTCCTCCAGCCGCCCAAACCAAACCACCCCGTCGGCTCCACCTGCTCCCGCCTCCCATGGCTGGCTGCGCCTCCGCCACCCTACCATACGTACCCTCCAACGTTGGCCAGTCCCTCCCTCTATTCCCCCACACGTCCTGTTATTCTCCGGCGACGTCAGCCCCAACACGCACCCGCGCCCGAACCAGTCAACCCTCGTACTCCCCTCTGCCTGCGACAGGACCGGCACATCTTCAACGGCTCCTGTTCGTTCAGTGCGAGGCCTCGCCGTCGTCCTCTGCCTTGCGGCCTTGGTTCGCTCGCTGTGCATGGTGCGCCACCCGCTTGCGTTGTCAACGTCGTCAACAACCGAGAGGAACAAGGAGATGACTGTACGTGGAGAGGATGACAGTAGGGACCCACCAGCGTCATGGCAGTACGCAAGCAAGTGCCTCTATAGTACAAGTCCGAAAATATGGTTCCTCCTAATGGTTGGACATCTGGGGCTCACGTCATTGTCAATGTAGTCAATAAACGAGAGAATTACACTACGAGCGGCTGACACCAGGGACCCAGCAAGTCGCGCAGTTTTTTTTGAGGAACAAGCAGTTGTTATTTATACTAGTTTTAGCGACGGATCAGGGTAACAACGGGGCTGTGCGGGGGCTGTGGCCCGTCTAGCCAGGGTTTTATTTATGTTTACCACATCATGAGCCCAATTGTGTTTTTTTCTTGCTGAAAATGGCTAGCCCAGTTCTATTTTTTAAAAGAAATACCCAAACAAGGCCTACTTGCTTTATCGGCCCCGCTGGGCTGCAAATCTTTCAAGACAAGGAGAGTTTCATTCGGTTTGCCCAGAAATGGGTTGTACATTTTTAAAACACATCAAACCGGGAATTAGTTTAATTTTCTTTCATTACAAGATCTTAAATTCCATTGATTTTATGCGTGGACAATTATTTGGATTTTATATTTATATAAATTATTTTTCAAAATAGTTTGAATGTGAATCGATATTTCTGGATTAAAAACAGTTGACCGCACCGAAATATGCAAAATTTCGTATACTTTTTAACCGTGGCCACAATATGGGGTGTAATGCTAACAAAAAGAAGATGGGCTCCAAAAAAATTCTTAAGAATTAGCAAATGGGTTGTACATTATTAGAAATAATGGCAGATGGGTTGTATGCTGTTTTCCACAGATTTGAGGCTGACTTGTGCGCCTACTACATGTTGACACGTATGCTTTCATAAAAAAGGTTGACGTACATGCAACGCCCTGTCAACTTAGTCAACACACGAGAGCAGTGACTGTTGGATGTCCATCCAACGGCCGTCGTGCTTCTTCAATCTCTGCTCTTCATGCTCCAGCCGCTCAACCAAGCGCCGGCGGGACTGCCTACTCCCTCCTCCTGTGGCCGGCTATGCTGTCGCAAAGGCCTCACGGCCCCACCGTACTCCCATCGCTGGCCTAGCCATCCCTCTACTCACCCACACATGTTGTTATTCTCCGGCGACGGCAGACGAACCAGTAAACCCTCGTACTCCTCCGCGTGGGAAACAACTGCCGAGTATTCCCTGGCTCCGTGTCGTTCCCTTCCTAGGCCTCACCGTCGTCCACTGCCCTGGTGCTCTCGACGCGGCCTGGTCAACATGGTCAATGAACGACATCCATCGGAAGTGGACTGTACGTGGAGAGGCTGACAGCTGGGTCCATGGCCGCACGCAAGGAAATGCCTCCTTATTACGCGCAAAATAATGATTCCTCCACCTGACAGCTAGGACCCACAGGAAGGGCCTCTGTATTTCGCGAAACAAACGTTCCCCCCGGTGACAGGTCGGACCCACCAGCTATATCTTCGCACGCAAGGAAGTGCCTCCTTATTACGCCCAAAAAAATGAATACCCCCCTGCTAGTTGGGACCCACCATATTGTTGGGCTGACTTGTGGGCCTACTAAGTTGACGGGGACGGAGGGCTTTGTCAACTTAGTCAATACTCCAGTGACCGTATGATGTCCATCCAACGGCCATAGTGCTTCTTCAACCTTTGATCTTCTTGCTCCAGCCGCCCAAAGCAGCGCCGGTCGTGCCGCCTGCTCCTACCTCCCGTGGCCGGCTGTGCTACCGTGGAGGCCTCACCGCCCCATACTACTCTCACCACTGGCCAGGCCATCCCTCCATTCACCCACACCCCCTGTTATTCTGCAGCAACGACAGCCTCACACTGCAGCCAAACCAGTGAACGCTCGTACTCCTCTCCGCGTAGGCATCCACTGCCGCGTCGTCCCCTTCCTAGGCCTCGCCGTCGTCCACCGCCGTGGTGCTCTCGGCGCGGCGTGGTCAATGTGGTCAACGACCGACTTCCATTGGAAGAGTACTGTACGTGGAGAGGCTGACAACTGGGTCCACGGCAGCCGCAAGGAAGTGCCTCCTTATTACGCGGAAAATAATTATTCCTCCACCTGACAGCGGGGACCCACCGGACGGGCCAACAGTATTTTGTGAAAAAAATCATTTCCCCCTGACTGCTGGGACCCACCGGACGGGCCACCGTATTTCGTGAAAAAAACGTTCCCCCCGCTGTCAGCTCGGACCCACCGGAAGTGCCTCCTTGTTACGCACAAAAAAATGAATAGTCCCCCGGCTAGCTGGGACCCACCTTGGTGGGAGGCTGACTTGTGGGCCTACTAAGTTGACGGGGACGAAGGGCTTTGTCAACTTATAGTCAATATGAACGATTCTAGCTCCAGTGACCGTACAATGTCCATCCAACGGCCGTAGTGCTTCTTCAACCTCTAGTCTTCTTGCTCCAGCCGTCCAAAGCAGCGCCGTTCGTGCCGCATGCTCCTGCCTCCCGTGGCCGGCTGTGTTGCCGCAGAGGCCTCACCGCTACTATTCCCACCGCTGGCCAGGCCCTGCGGCGACGACAGCCTCACACCGTAGCCGAACCAGTGAACCCTTGTACTCCTCTCCGCGCGGGCTTCCACTGCCGCGTCTTCCCCGGCTCCGCGTCGTCCCCTTCCTAGGCCTCGCCATCGTCCACCGCCGTGGTTCTCTCCGCACGGCATGGTCAACATGGTCAAGGAACGACTTCCATCGGAAGAGTATTGTACGTGGAGAGGCTGATAGCTGGGTCCACGGCCACAGCCCAATTTTTTTGTGATTTCCCAAGTAAGTCGCTTTGTCAGGCCTGTTGGGTTGCAAATCTTTTAAGACAAGGAGAGCTTTCATTCGGCTGGCTGAGAAAATGGCCCATCAGTAATGAGAAATGGGCTGTACATTTTTAAAACACATCAAACCGGCAATTAGTTTCAAATATCTTTTCTTCCATTTCAAGATTTTAAATTACATTAATTTTTATGCGTGGAGAATTTGTTGGATATTATATTGATATACATTTATTTTTAAAATTAGTTTGAATGTGAGTCGAAATTTCGGGATTAAAAACAGTTCGGACCGCACCGAAATATGCAAAATTTTGTATAATTTTTTAACCGTGGCCGCAATATGGGCTGTAATGCTAACAAAAAGAATATGGGCTCCAAAAAAACCTTAAGAATTAGAAAATGGGCTGTAAATTATTAGAAATAATGGTAGATGGGTTGTATGCTGTTTTCCACAGATTTGAGGCTTTCCTAAAAAAAGGTTGGCGCACAAGCACTGACTGTTGGATGTCCATCCAACGGCCGTCATGCTTCTTCAATCTCTGCTCTTCCTGCTCCAGCCGCTCAAACAAGCGCCGGCGGGACTGCCTGCTCCCTCCTCCCCGTGGCCGGCTGTGCTACCGCGCAGGCCTCACCGCCCCACCGTACTCCCATCGCTGACCTAGCCATCCCTCTACTCACCCACACCTGTTGTTATTCTCTGGCGACGGCAGACAAACCAGCAAACCCTCGTACAGTCGTACTCCCCTCCGTGTGGGAAACAACTGCCGAGTCTTCCCTTCCTCCGTGTCGTCCCCTTCCTAGGCCTCGCCGTCGTCCACCGCCGTGGTGCTCTCGGCGCGGCGTGGTCAATGTGGTCAACGACTGACTTCCATCGGAAGAGTACTGTGCGTGGAGACACTGACAGCTGGGTCCACGGCCACAGCAAGGAAGTGCCTCCTTATTACACGCAAAATAATTATTCCTCCACCTGACAGCAGGGACCCATCGGACGGGCCACCGTATTTCGCGAAAAAAACGTTTTCCCCCTGACTGCTGGGACCCACCAGCTACACCTTCGCACGCAAGGAAGTGCGTCCGGGCAAAAAAAACAAAACGATTCGCCCCCCTGACTACTGGGACCCACCAGCTACATCTTCGCACGCAAGGAAGTGCCTGACAGTCGAGACCCACCTGGTCGAAGCGTACGTAGCGTTGTCATTCTGGTCGCGAACGTGTACGTACATATATACTGGTGGATGTAGAGGCGTGCACGTGTCATAGTAGAGGCGCGCACGTAGCATGTACATGTACGTACAGCGGCCAGGGTGCAAGAAAGAAAATATGGCCATGTATGTGTACATACGGGTGGGGTCTCGAATGCCTACTCGCGCATACGTACGGCTAGGGATCATGTACATGGCTGGGTCGGAATGGAGAAACAGTGTCGACGTCGTGTTCATGGGGAGGCAACGGAATGCGTCGTGTTCATGGGGAGGCAACGGAATGCGTCGTGTTCATCGGGAGGCAACGGAACGCGTGGGAGCCAACCGGCTGGGTCGGAACGGAATGCGTGGTTGTGTTCATCGGGAGGGCTTGGACGGAACAGGCGATGGAAACGAGGCCTAGCGTACCGCAAAACGGAGGAAACGGCCTTGTGTTCGACCGGCCACGTTCGAAACGGGATCTTGTTCATCGGGAGGGGTCTGGCATGCCGCAAAACGGAGGAAACGGACCTCCTACGGTGAAACGGGGGTCCTGTTGATCGGGAGGGGTGTGGCGCACCGCAAAACGGACAAAACAAACTTGTGTTGGAGCGCTATGGTTGAAACGGGGGTCCTGTTCATCGGGAGGGGTGTGGCGTACCGCAAAATGGGACTCCACGGGATACTGTTCACCCCCATCATCGACCTCCTCCAACCTCCACGGGCTACCGTCGACCTTCTCCAGCCTCCACGAGCTCCTGTTCATCTAGCCTCCACCGTGCGCTACTCCACCTGCTACTGTTCAACCACCCCTCCACCGTCAACTGTTCATCCAGCCCTCCACACCACGGGGTCCTGTTCAACCACCCCTCCACGGGCACCCCTCCACCGTCTACTGTTCATCCAGCCCTCCACACCATGGGGTCCTGTTCAACCACCCCTACACGGGCACCCCTCCACCATCTACTGTTCATCCAGCCCTCCACCACAGCACGGGGTCATGTTCATCCAGAGGCAATGCCACTGCTCACTGTTCATCCAACCCCCCCCCCCCCCCCCCCCCCGCAACGCTCACTGTTCATCCCAGAGGCAGCATCGATCGTCTTCAGTTAGCAGCAGTAGAGAAGGAATCACTCGATCGGGTTTAGTTAACAGCCATCGATCGATCGCTTGGGTTCAGTAACGCGTAGCCTGCAGTGCAATCGCTCGAGTTCAGTTAGAGCCCAACGCCTCGCTCGGGTTCAGTTAGAGCCAACGCCTCACACACACGCGCGTACGTGTATGAGAGAAACGCGCATCGCTCGGCGCCCGACCTCCCACCGTAACCGGGAACTCCCCAAAATTTTCCTCGCCCTTGCTTCTACCACGGTTTTTTTCGTCATGGACGGCCCAAAGAATGTCATGCAGCTGCGTCTCCGGCCCGCCCAGGACGAAAAGCCCATTTTCTGTCATGATTTTTTGTCATGGAAGTAGGAGCCCACCACATCTATGTATGACAGAAAAAAAATCGTTCGGCCCAAAATGTCACGGATGTGCCTTTTTTGTAGTGTAAGGTGTCGTCCCAATGGATTTCGATGGTGCCCTATTTAACGTGAATGCATCCGTCTCTAAAGCATAACCCCATAACGATGGCGGTAAATCAGTAAGAGACATCATAGATTGCACCATATCTAATAAAGTGCGGTTACGACGTTCAGACACACCATCACGCTGTGGTGTTCTAGGTGGCGTGAGTTGCGAAACTATTCCGCATTGTTCCAAACGAAGACCAAACTCATAACTCAAATATTCACCTCCACGATTAGATCGTAGAAACTTAATTTTCTTGTTACGATGATTTTCCACTTCACTCTGAAATTCTTTGAACTTTTCATCAAGTAGATATACACATATCTGCTCAAATCATCTGTGAAGGTAAGAAAATAACGATACCCGCCGCGAGCATCAACACTCATCGGACCACATACATCAGTATGTATTATTTCCAACTAGGGGTGGGCATTTGGTATAAAGCGATTTTTCGGTTTCTATCATTCAGTGTTTATTCAAATTCGGTTTCCAAAACTAGAAATCGAAAATGCCAACATAAATCAGAAAACCAAAAATTGGGTTAACCGACTTATTCGGTAGGGTATTCGGTTAATACCGACTGGACCTTGCCTTTGTCGACTGTGGTCAAAGTGCACTCTAATATAGCCGCAAGTCTCCATGTTTTCTCAGCAGCCAGGCGATATGGGACTAAAATCGTGTTGGTCGGACGCTCGCACGCCCACTCCTTTTTTAGCTAAGAGCGACATGGGCTGGGAGGTCACAAGAAGATTGGACCTTCATAGTACCACGTATGTGTGGTCAGCCCAAGCGAGTGCGGGCATGCACCTAAAAAATAGTGCGGGCACACGTGAGGGCACTGACTCACGAGCGGCCACGCATAGTACCTGGCAGCCTTGCTAAGTCGTTTCTTTTTGTCGTTAGCTATGTGGGCACAAAGAAGCCAAGCTTTCTGCTGCTCATTGAGGTTACTTCGGTTTATGTTTCGGTGAATCAGTATTAAACTGAACCTGCCAAATTTAATTCGGTTAATACAACTGGAAACCGAAATTTACTGTACCAGCAAGAAAAATCGAAAATTTGGTTTTTTCGGTATCGGCTTCGGTTCTGTCTTTGGTTCATCGGTTTTTATGCCCACCCCTATTTGCAACAAGTCTGTTGCTCGCTCCATTGTTCCGGAGAACGGGGTCTTAGTCACCTTGCCCATGAAGCATGGTACGCAAGAATCAAGTGATTCTTAATCAAGTGATTCCAAAATCTCATCAACATGGAGTTTCTTCATGCGCTTTACACCAATATGACGTAAACGGAAGTGCCACAAATAAGTTACACTATCATTATTAAACTTATATCTTTTGGCTTCAATACTATGAATATGTGTATCACTACTATCAAGATTTAGTAAAAATAGACCACTCATCAAGGGTGCATGACCATAAAAGATATTACTCATATAAATAGAACAACCATTATTCTTTGATTTAAATGAATAATCGTCTCGCATCAAACAAGATCCAGATATAATGTTCATGCTCAACGCTGGCACCAAATAACAATTATTCAGGTCTAAAACTAATCCCGAAGGTAGATGTGGAGGTAGCGTGCCGATGGCGATCACATCGACTTTGGAACCATTTCCCACGCGCATCGTCACCTCGTCCTTAGACAATCTTTGCTTAATCCGTAGCCCCTGTTTCGAGTTGCAAATATTAGCAATAGAACCAGTATCAAATACCCAGGCGCTACTGCGAGCATTAGTAAGGTACACATCAATAACACGTATATCAAATATACCTTTCACTTTGCCATCCTTCTTATCCGCCAAATACTTGGGGCATTTCCGCTTCCAGTGACCAGTCCCTTTGCAGTAGAAGCACTCAGTCTCAGGCTTAGGTCTAGATTTGGGCTTCTTCACTTGAGCAGCAACTTGCTTGCCGTTCTTCTTGAAGTTCCCCTTCTTCCCTTTACCCATTTTCTTGAAACTGGTGGTCTTGTTAACCATCAACACTTGATGCTCCTTCTTGATTTCTACCTCCGCAACCTTTAGCATTGCGAAGAGCTCGGGAATTGTCTTATCCATCCCTTGCATATTATAGTTCATCACGAAGCTCTTGTAGCTTGGTGGCAGTGATTGAAGAACTCTGTCAATGACACTATCATCAGGAAGATTAACTCCCAGCTGACTCAAGTGGTTGTGGTACCCAGACATTCTGAGTATATGTTCACTGACAGAACTATTCTCCTCCATTTTGCAACTGTAGAACTTATTGGAGACTTCATATCTCTCAATCCGGGCATTTGCTTGAAATATTAACTTCAACTCCTGGAACATCTCATATGCTCCATGACGTTCAAAACGTCGTTGAAGTCCCGGTTCTAAGTCGTAAAGCATGGCACACTGAACTATCGAGTAGTCATCAGCTTTGCTCTGCCAGACGTTCATAACATCTGGTGTTGCTCCTCTAGCGGGTTTGTCACCTAGCGGTGCTTCCAGGACATAATTCTTCTGTGCAACAATGAGGATAATCCTCAAGTTATGGACCCAGTCCGTGTAATTGCTACCATCATCTTTCAACTTAGCTTTCTCTAGGAACACATTAAAATTCAACGGAACAACAACAGGGGCCATCTATCTACAATAACATAGACATGCAAAATACTATCAGGTACTAAGTTCATGATAAATTAAAGTTCAATTAATCATATTACTTAAGAACTCCCACTTAGATAGACATCCCTCTAATCATCTAAGTGATCACGTGATCCATATCAACTAAAGCATGTCCGATCATCACGTGAAATGGAGTAGTTTTCAATGGTGAACATCACTATGTTGATCATATCTACTATATGATTCATGCTCGACCTTTCAGTCTCAGTGTTCCGAGGCCATATCTGCATATGCTAGGCTCTTCAAGTTTAACCCGAGTATTCTGTGTAGGCAAAACTGGCTTGCACCCATTGTATGTGAACGTAGAGCTTATCACACCCGATGATCACGTGGCGTCTCGCCACGATGAACTGTAGCAACGGTTCATACTCAGGGAGAACACTTATACCTTGAAATTTAGTGAGAGATCATCTTATAATGCTACCGCCGAACTAAGCAAAATAAGATGCATAAAGGATAAACATCACATGCAATCAATATAAGTGATATGGCCATCATCATCTTGTGCCTTTGATCTCCATGTCCAAAGCACCGTCATGATCACCATCGTCACCGGCTTGACACCTTGATCTCCATCGAAGCATCGTTGTCGTCTCGCCAACTATTGCTTCTACGACTATCGCTACCGCTTAGTGATAAAGTAAAACAATTACATGAGATTGCATTTCATACAATAAAGCGACAACCATATGGCTCCAGCAAGTTGCCGATAACTCTGTTACAAAACATGATCATCTCATACAATAAAATTTAGCATCATGTCTTGACCATATCACATCACAACATGCCTTGCAAAAAGAAGTTAGACGTCTTCTACTTTGTTGTTGCAAGTTTTACGTGACTGCTACGGGCTGAGCAAGAACCGTTCTTACCTACGCATCAAAAACCACAACGCGGTATAGTGATTGCTTTTTGATCTTCAGAAAGAACCATGTTCATTGAATCCGATTCAACTAAAGTTGGAGAAACAGACACCCACTAGCCACCTGTGTGCGAAGCACGTCGGTAGAACCAGTCTTGCGTAAATGTACGCGTAATGTCGGTCTGAGCCGCTTCATCCAACAATACCGCTGAATCAAGAATCAACTAGTGACGGCAAGCAATATGTATATACCCACGCCCACAACTCCTTTGTGTTCTACTCGTGCATATAACATCTACGTATAAACCTGGCTCAGATGCCACTGTTGGGGAACGCGGTAATTTCAAAAAAAAATCCTATGCACAGGCAAGATCCAGGTGATGCATAGCAACGAGAGGGGAGAGTGTTGTCCATGTATCCTCGTAGACCGTAAGCGGAAGCGTTATGCCAACGCGGTTGATGTAGTCGTACATCTTCACAATCCGACCGATCCTAGTACCGAAGATACGACACCTCCGTGATATGCACACGTTCAGCTCGGTGACGTCCCACGAACTCTAGATCCAGCTGAGGTCAAGGGAGAGTTTGAAAGTGCAACTATCCCTGGGTGGTTTTGGTAATTCCTAACAATATATAGCTCATTGAGCTAATGCTATTCCAAGATGAATATTTCAGGAAAGCTTAATGGTTGGCATGGCATGGATTAGAAATTGGACCCTTCAGAATGCTAAGGATAAAAGATTGGCTCAAGATCAAAGCACAAGACTCTACATTTTCTATTTTAGTGATACAAGATCACATTGAGTCTATAGGAAACGCCAATACTATTAAGAAGGGATGAGGTGTTGCTTAATGAGGTGCTTGCTAAAAATGCTTAGTGATGTGCTCCAAAACCCTCCACTACTTTCTCATATCCACATATGTCCGACACCAAATATCCAACTCGGCCCCACCGATTCTTTCTATCTAGCACCACAGAGTTCAGTTGTCATAGCCACTGCCAGAAACCCTAGTCTTTTCGGTCTCACCGATAGGGATCTTGCTCTCACCGAGATGGGATTGTAATCTCTCTATTTCCCTTCATAATGTTTCGGTCAAACCGAGATGAGCGATCGGTCCCACCGAGATTGCAATGTAAACTCTCTGTTTCCCTTTCGTAACACTTCAGTCCAACCGAGATGAGCGAATCGGTCCCGCCGAGTTTGCCGGACCAACTCTCTGTTAGTCCATTACCAAAATCGGTCTCACCGAGTTTGTGTAATCGGTCTCACCGAGATTATGTTATGCCCTAACCCTAACAAAATCGGTCCCACTGAGTTGCCATGTCGGTCCCACCGAGAATCCTAACGTTCACATTTTGAACTAAATCGGTCTGACCAGTTTCATGATTCGGTCCCACCGAGTTTGGTGATTTGTGTGTAACATTTAGATTTTGTGTGGAGGCTATAAATACCCCTCCACCCACTCTTCATTCATGGAGAGAGCCATCAGAACATGCCTACACTTCCAATACATATTTTCTGAGAGAGAACCACCTACACTTGTGTTGAGGTCAAGATATTCCATTCCAACCACATAAGTCTTGATCTCTAGCCTTCCCCAAGTTGCTTTCCACTACAATCTTCTTTCTTGCAACTCCAATCCTATGAGAGAGAGTTGAGTGTTGGGGAGACTATCATTTGAAGCACAAGAGCAGTTCATCATAAACACACCATTTGTTACTTCTTGGAGAGTGGTGTCTCCTAGATTGGCTAGGTGTCACTTGGGAGCCTCCGACAAGATTGTGGAGTTGAACCAAGGAGTTTGTAAGGGCAAGGAGATCACCTACTTCGTGAAGATCTACCCTAGTGAGGCAAGTCCTTCGTGGGTGACGGCCATGGTGGGATAGACAAGGTTGCTTCTTCATGGACCCTTCGTGGGTGGAGCCCTCCGTGGACTCGCGCAACTGTTACCCTTCGTGGGTTGAAGTCTCCATCAACGTGGATGTACGATAGCACCACCTATCAGAACCACGCCAAAAATCTCCGTGTCTACATTGCGTTTGCTCCCTCCAAACTCCTCCCTTTACCTTCATATGCAATTGTTTTACATTCCGCTGCTATACTCTTAGAATTGCATGTGTAGGTTGATTACTTGTTTGTGCTAAGTTGCTAAAATCTGCCAAGAACTAAAATTGGGAAAATGATAGATTTTTATTTGGTCAAGTAATCTAATCACCCCCTCTAGACATACTTTCTATCCTACAAGTGGTGTCAAAGCTTTGGTCTCCATTTGCTTTGATTTCTATAGCTTTTGATGGTCATAGCCTTGGTTTCACAACCTAGGAGAGTATGGCGTCTAGTGAGGGAAATTACCACCATAGAGGTCCTTACTTTGATGGTACAAATTTTGCTAGTTGGAAGCATAAGATGAAAATGCATATTCTTGGACATAACCCTACCGTTTGGGCTATTCTGTGTATTGGCTTGCAAGGTGAATTCTTTGATGGGACAAAACCAAACCGTGAAGCTACCACGGAAGAGTTGAAGATGCTAAAATACAATGCTCAAGCTTGTGATATTCTCTTCAACGGATTGTGCCCCGAAGAATTCAACAAAATCAGTCGTCTTGAGAATGCAAAGGAAATTTGGGATACTTTGATTGATATGAACGAAGGTACCGACTCCGTCAAGGAATCCAAATTGGATGTGCTTCAAATTCAACTTGACAAGTTCAAAATGAAGGATGTTGAAGGTGTCACTAAAATGTATTCTAGGCTTGCTCTCATCACAAATGAGATTGCCGGCTTAGGAAGTGAAGAGATGACCGACAAATTCATCATCAAGAAGATCCTAAGAGCCTTGGATGGAAAATATGATACCGTGTGCACATTGATCCAAATCATGCCCAATTACAAAGATCTCAAGACAACAGAAGTCATTGGAAGAATTGTTGCTCATGAGATGTCACTCAAGGATAAGGAAGAGCTTCACAACAAGTCAAGTGGTGCTTACAAAGCCTCATGTGATGCTCCCACATCATCAAGCAAGAAACAAACCTTCAATGAAGAATTGAGCCTAATGGTAAAGAACTTCAACAAGTTCTACAAGACTAGAAGCAAAGAAATAAGTTCCAAGTCAAGGTACTACAATGACAAAAGATCTTCTAGTCATGAGTGTAATTGCTACAATTGGGAAGACCCGGACACTACTCCAATGAGTGTACGACTCCCTACAAAAGAAGAGAAGATTCTCCCAAAAGAAGAAGTAGAAGAGAAGAATCACCACCAAGAGAAAGGAGGAGTAGAGATGATCGTTATGAACGAAAACCCTCTCGGAGAAGCAAGGATTCGGAAAGTAAAGAAAAGTCATCAAGGAGCTACACAAAAAGAAGACATCAAGCTCATGTTGGTGAATGGTTATCCGGCTCCGACTCCGACAATCACTCTGAAAGAAGTTATCACTCCGACTCCGAATATACTCAAGATGAAGGTGTTGTCGGTCTAGCACTTGTGTCAACCAACTCCTACGACATATTTGACTCAGCAAATGAAGGAATTGGAAGGTGCTTCATGGCCAAAGGTCCAAAGGTAACACATCCCGAGTATGTTGATTTCAATAGTGATGAAGATGATTTGCTAGGTGATGATGATTTACTTGTTGACAACTCTAGTGATGAAAACTATGATGGAACGTCAATTAATCATGCTAATCAAGATAAAACGAATGATGATGATAAGAAGGAGATTGAGTGTATAACTAAAGAACTAAACACTCTTAAGTTAGCTCATGAAACTACCTTGGTCATCGAGAACTTTTAAATACTCATGATAAGCTACGCTTTGAAAAGCTCAACCTTGAGCAAGAGCATGAGTTTTTAAAGGCAATCAATGATGATCTTCGCAAGAAAAGTTCTTCTTACATTGCCAAGCGTTTACTCTTGTCTACTTACATGCCACAAGTTAAATCTAGCAACAAGAGCAAGAAAGATTCTTCATCTAGTAGTAACAACAATCATGCTAAATCCAATATTGTTGCTTCTAGTAGTTCTCTTGATTCCACTAATGATTCTCTTAGCCAAGTTACACTTGAGAAAGAAAATAGCTTATTGAAGGGAATTATAGAGAAAGGTGTTTACAAGAGCCTTGCCGGGAGTAAGCAATTTGAGGAAATTGTACGCAAGCAAGGAAGACACCGGAAGAATCAAGGTGGTGGTTTTGAACGAAAGTTCAATGCCAATGGAGTTGAGTGGGAAGAAGATCAATACCCCAAGACGAAGTTTGTTCCTCAACAAGAGAAGTATGATCCTACTTATTTCAAAGGGACACAAGCTCAAGATGATCTTCCACCACAAGACCACACGCAAAAAGGCAAGGACAAGCTTCAAGAGGAGATTGATGCATTTGAAGAAGCACCCAAGGCCTTGGTCAAGTGGGTTCCCAAGACCACATCAAGCTCTACTTCATCAAGTGCAACTACAACTCCAAGGGTTCCTATCAAGATGGTGTGGATCCAGAAGAAGAAGAACTAGAGAGTTCTTGAGGGTGACTCCGCCAACATACTTCACTCTTATCATTTTGGCAAGGACAAGTGCAAACAACTTCCATATCTTGCACTAGTTCAAGGAGTTACAAACCCTCTTATTGGTAAGACAAGGGACAAGGTAACCTAATGCTTTCATGGACATCATCTTGTGTATGCATCACTCTATGTCTATGGATATCCTTGTTTGTTCCTTGTGGGACTAACCCGTGTAGGTATTGAAAGTGCAACTCACTCCAAAGGATTGCTCCAAATGATCTACATCAACATTGAGCATCTACATCTTCAACACCTGCATGAAGTCATCATCGACAAAACCCAAGGTTAGTTCATCCCTCTTAGGGGGGATATCACATCTAGGGGAGCTTTACTCTAACCAATTGAGCTAAAGCAACTCTAATGGTGTGAACACAACAATGCTTTATGTAAAAGTGGTAACCCCACTTGTTCTTAAACGATGAGTATGACCTATGATCAAATGTTCTCATTTGACTCCGAAGTCAATATACTCATATATGGATGACCTAGTCATCACCAAATTGCTTGATAGATGCTAGAGTGTTTGTGCATGCTTTGTCACATATTTCATTTGCCATTTTATTGTGTGAGCATGTTGGTTGCATACTTTACCCATTCGAGGACATCCATTTATTGTTTTGATTGTTTGGTTTTTTTCTCTTTTGCCAAATGGATGGACAAGAATGCCTAAGAACTCCCTCTAGCTATCTATGCTTTTCTCGTCTCAAACTCTATTCATGTTACATCACAAAGTTTGAACAAGTCAGATTTGAACCACTCTATGTGAGGAGCACTCGGAGTTCCCGATTCGTCATAGACTTAAACCTCCAAAACCTCTTTGTGCATCTCGGTCTGACCAATTCATCCTTTTCGGTCCTACCGAGTCACTAAGTTGATCTAGGGTTTTCAATCTCGGTGCAACCGATTAGATCCTTTCGGTCACACCGAGTTGCAGTAACTGCTTCCAGTTTTGCATCTCGGTGGCACCAAGTCGTTCCACTCGGTCACACCGACAGGGTCAGGTTATATATACCTACGGGGCAAAATTTGGAAAAAAATTCCGAACCTCCTCGCCCACGCATAACCTACTCTGCCTCCTCGGGTCTCCGGATCGTCCTCTCATTGCCAGCGACCTCCCGCTGCTGGTCTCCGCCACCGCCAACGGAAATCTTCACCGCCATTGCCGCCGTAGCAAGTTCGTCACCGAACTAGGGTGTGAACTTGATCTTTGTGCTAATCCATAACTCCGATTCTTAGCACATTGCTTTGCCATGATCTTTCCACGATTGAAATCATCTTGTCAAGCAAAAACATCCCATAGATTAGTTTTGATTTGGAAATTTAGGGTTAGGTCTCCGCCGAATTCATCTCGGACCGACCGAGTTGTAGAAATCGGTCTCACCGATTTTGGCTTAGGCCAGAGCACACGCGTTTTCTGTCTGATTGAAAATTGCAAATCGGTGTGACCGAGTTCAATTCTCTGTGAAACCCTAGCAGTCTCGGCGCCACCGAACTGTGACTCGGTCTGACCGAGTTCACTAGTTTAGGTTCCACAAAACTGCTTCGGTATCACTGAGTTTACAAATCGGTAGATCCGAAATGCTTTCTGTGAAGAACTAAAACTAATTTTTTGAGTCAATTGTTTTGCAAAACTCCTGTACTTTGTGATGCTCATCTACCTACCTCATCTATAATCTATTCACAGGGTCTGCTGACAGTTTGCCTGCACGATGTCTGACCAAAGTGATAGCCAGAACAAGTCTGAGGAGCAGGTTCAACTGAGTGAGGGCACTAGTCCCTCCAGTTCATCTGATGATGGCAGCAGGAGCACACCAAGTAACTTGCCAAAGGCAGCCACCAGAACAAGAAAGAAGAAGAACTCAGATTCAGAGGATGAGGATTATGTGGTTGTTGAGGAAGAAGTCAGCTTCAAGAAAAAGGTGCTGAAAAGGAGTATGGCTCAGCTGCTACAGTCAAGCCAGGGATGCATAAGAAGGCACCAGTAAATAGAGTCCCCATGTCTAAGGCCAGAGCATCCACTGCTGAAACCTCCAAGCCATCTGAAGAGGCAGTTGGAGAAGGCAAGAAAAGGAAGGAAAGTGTCAAGAAGACCACTGCCAGAGTGCTTGGCAGATCATCAATTATGAGAGATGATGATGAAGAGGAAGAGGATGCTGCACTAGCACCCAAAGCTCAAAAGTTCATGGGAGATGCAACCAGATCAGGGGCTGCTCCATCTAAGCCCAAAGCTGCTCCCAAGGAAGCTGTTCCGGCTTAGAAGCCCAAGAGAAGCACTAGAAACATTTCTGCTGAGGAACAGAACAAGGCCCCAATGCCTGAAGCTGCTGAAGAAGATGAAACTCAAGTGCTAAGGAAGCTAAAACCCAAGATCCCTGACCACAATGATGCATATCTAGTTGCAGAAAACATGAAAATTAGGAAGGATGCGGGATTGAGACTATGGAGAGAGTCTGATCCATATGCTATCAGGAGAAGAACTGATGTGGACTACAGGTTTCACACTAGGGAACAGCAGGACTTCTATGAGACAGTGTTGCTTGACAAGAAGCCCATTGTGTGTGATATGAGATGGGTAGACTGGGAGTACATCTAGAAGAATGAAGATCACTATCCTGGAGTGTATGACAGATTTAAGGCATGTGGACTTGATGAATTCTTTGCATAAAAGCTCACCAAGTGGAATGATGAGCTGGTCATGCAGTTCTACTCCACTGCCCATTTCTATCCAGATGGGAAGATCGTTTGGATGTTTGAGGGTACCAGGTACCAGTCGTTTGTTGATGAATGGGCTCAATTAACCAATGCCCCAAAAGAAAGTGAGGATGACTTGGATGTATATGCTGAGAAGAAGAAAGACCACAACACTATGGCCAACATGTACAAGGAGATCCCAGATGCTGCTTTGGATACACACAATTTTGGATCTGTCCACTACTTGTTGTCTGGTCTGCCTACCATAAACTGGATTCTGAGGCACACACTGCTACCCAAGTCTGGTGATCACAAGATGATCAGAGGACATGCTATAAACTTGCTGCACATATTTGATTTCCCACAGAAGTTCAAGGTCATGAGTTTGATTGTTGAAACAATCAAGAGGACTGCTACTGACCAGAAGAGAAGTTGTGGGTATGCCCCACACATTCAGGAGCTCATTAACTGAAAGATGGGCACATGCACATATCTTTTGGACAAGGAGCACCTGCCCATCTATCCTGAATTTGAAGATAATACAATAGTGATGGATGAAAATGAACCATCTTCAGCTCAAGCACATGAAAAGAGAGAGAAGGCTAAGGCAGAGAAGGATGCAAAGATGCCAACAATAGAGGAGGCATCTCAGGTATTCTTGAAGAGCAAGCAAGACCAGCTTGGATATCTGATTCAAGCTACACTGAGGATTGAGAAGGGCTTGGCCACCCTGACTAAGAACCAGGAGAGTTTGGAGAGGATCGTTGAGCAGAAGTTCTATGATCTGGATGTCAAGGTAACTGAGATTCAAACTGCAGTTGAGCAGCTACAGGAGGAAGCAGAGGTGAGGAAGGGCAAGTCTACTACTGATGCTTTCAAGCAAGTGCCACGAGGTCCAAGGTCTGCTGCAGTGCATGTGACAGATACTCGAGCTTCAGTGTCAGCACCAGTAGCCACAGCTCCAGTGCCACCTCCAGCACCCACTCCATCAGCTCCAACTACTTCATCGGAAGTCTTCGTCCTTGGAGTTATCTCTACACCACCTCCCGAAGATCAAGCCTGAGAGTCGCTTAGCACTATGCATTTTTGAACTTTTTGGTAACCTATTGCCAAAGGGGGAGAAAAATGTATAGATCATAGGCTTCGAGAGAGTGTGTTGTTCTTTTTTTATTTCTCTTGCTATTTTGGTTGAACTACTTTATTGTGTGCTTGTGTGAGCTACTTGTGAGATACTTGTTGATCATGTGTTTGATCATATGCTACCCTTAATGTTTGGTTGAATGATGCTATCTTTTATATTCCTTATATGATCATTCACTTGCTTGGTAATGAGTGCATGCTTTTAATCTCTATCATTTTGAGCGCTCCACCAAGATGTATGTGACATGGGAGAGTAACCCATGATCCTAATCGATTGTGCATTTGCATTCAAAAGCAAATTATAAATAATGCACAAATTTAGGGGGAGCTCTTGCTTATCACATACTTCTCAAAGCGACGATGTCTTTTCAATCTTATTTATCATTTGTTGAAGCTTTGATCTATATGTTGTCATCAATTATCAAAAAGGGGGAGATTGAAAGTGCAACTATCCCTGGGTGGTTTTTGTAATTCCTAACAACATATAGCTCATTGAGCTAATGCTATTCCAAGATGAATATTTCAGGAAAGCTCAATGGTTGGCATGGCATGGATCAAAAAGTGGACCCTTCAAAATGCTAAGGATAAAGATTGGCTCAAGCTCAAAGCACAAGACTATACATTTTCTATTTTAGTGATCCAAGATCACATTGAGTCTATAGGAAAAGCCAATACTATTAAGAAGGCATGAGGTGTTGCTTAATGAGGTGCTTGCTCAAAATGCTTAGTGATGTGCCCCAAAACCCTCCACTACTTTCTCATATCCACATATGTCCAACACCAAATATCCAACTCGGCCCCACTGATTTTTTCTATCCGGCGCCAACGAGTTCAGTTGTCATAGCCACCGCCAGAAACCCTAGTCTTTTCGGTCTCACCGATAGGGATCTCGATCTCACCAAGATGGGATTATAATCTCTCTGTTTCCCTTCGTAACGTTTTGGTCAAACCGAGATGAGCGATCGTTCCCTTTGAGATTGCAATGTAAACTCTTTGTTTCCCTTTCGTAACACTTTGGTCCAACCAAGATGAGCGAAACGGTCCCACCGAGTTTGCCTGGCCAACTCTCTGTTAGTCCATTACCAAAATCAGTCTCACCGAGATTACGTTATGCCCTAACCCTAACGAAATCGGTCCCACCGAGCTGACATGTCGGTCCCACCGAGAATCCTAACGTTCACATTTTGAACTAAATCGGTCTGACCAGTTTCATGATTCGGTCCCACCGAGTTTGGTGATTTGTGTGTAATGGTTAGATTTTGTGTGGAGGCTATAAATACCCCTCCACCCACTCTTCATTCATGGAGAGAGCCATCAGGACATGCCTACACTTCCAATACATATTTTCTGAGAGAGAACCACCTACACTTGTGTTGAGGTCAAGTTATTCCATTCCAACCACCTAAATCTTGATCTCTAGCCTTCCCCAAGTTGCTTTCCACTCAAATCTTCTTTCTTCCAAATCCAATCCTATGAGAGAGAGTTGATTGTTGGGGAGACTATCATTTGAAGCACACGAGCAAGGAGTTCATCATCAACACACCATTTGTTACTTCTTGGAGAGTGGTGTCTCCTAGATTGGCTAGGTGTCACTTGGGAGCCTCTGACAAGATTGTGGAGTTGAACCAAGGAGTTTGTAAGGGCAAGGCGATCACCTACTTCGTGAAGATCTACCCTAGTGAGGAAAGTCCTTCGTGGGCGACGGCCATGGTGGGATAGACAAGGTTGCTTCTTCGTGGACCCTACGTGGGTGGAGCCCTCCGTGGACTCGTGCAACCGTTACCCTTCGTGGGTTGAAGTCTCCATCAGCGTGGATGTACGATAGCACCACCTATCGGAACCATGCCAAAAATCTTTGTGTCTACATTGCGTTTGCTCCCTCCAAACTCCTCCCTTTACCTTCATATGCAATTGTTTTACATTCCGCTTCTATACTCTTAGAATTGCATGTGTAGGTTGATTACTTGTTTGTGCTAAGTTGCTAAAATATGCCAAGAACTAAAATTGGGAAAAGGCTAGATTTTTATTTGGTCAAGTAGTCTAATCACCCCCCTCTAGACATACTTTCGATCCTACAGAGTTGCGTCAACACGACGGTGTGGTGAGGGTGGTGATGAAGCTAACGGCGCAGGGCTTCGCCTAAGCACTGCAACGATATGACCGAGGTGGAAATCTGTGGAGGGGGCACTGCACACGGCTAAGATCAACTTTGATGTGTTCTAGGGTGCCCCCTCCCACGTATATAAAGGAGGGAGGGGAGGCCGGTTGGCCCTCTAGGCGCGCCAAGGGGGGAGGAGTCCTCCTCCGAGTAGGAGTTGGACTCCCCCCTTTCCTAGTCCCACTAGGAAAAGAAGGAAGAGGGAGAAGGAGAAAGGAAAGGGGGCCCGGCCCCCCACCCAATTCGGATTGGGCTTGGGGGCGCCCTCCACCTGGCTTCCTTCTCTTCTCTCCCACTAAGGCCCAATAAGGCCCATTGACTCCCGGGGGGTTCCGGTAATCCCCCGGTACTCCGGTAATTGCCCGAACTCACCCGGAACCATTCCGATGTACAAACATAGCCTTCCAATATATTGATATTTATGTCTCGACCATTTCGAGACTCCTCATCATGTCCGTGATCATATCCGGGACTCCGAACTACCTGCGGTACATCAAAACACATAAACTCATCATACCAATCGTCACCGAATGTTAAGCGTGCGGACCCTATGGGTTCGAGAACTATGTAGACATGACCGAGATTCGTCTCCCGTCAATAACCAATAGCGGAACCTGGATGCTCATATTGGTTCCTACATATTCTACGAAGATCTTTATCTGTCAAACCGCATAACAATAGACGTCGTTCCCTTTGTCATCGGTATGTTACTTGCCCGAGATTCGATCGTCGGTATCTCAATACCTAGTTCAATCTTGTCACCGGCAAGTCTCTTTACTCATTCCATAATGCAACATCCCGTAACTAACTCGTTAGTCACATTGCTTGCAAGGCTTATAGTGATGTGCATTATTGAGAGGGCCTAGAGATACCTCTCCGATACACGGAGTGACAAATCTTAATCTCGATCTATGCCAACTCAACAAACACCATCGGAGACACCTGTAGAGCATCTTTATAGTCACCCACTTACGTTGTGACGTTTGATAGCACACTAAGTGTTCCTCCGGTATTCGGGAGTTGCATAATCTCATAGTCATAGGAACATGTATAAGTTATGGAGAAAGCAATAGCAGTAACTAAACGATCAAAGTGCTAAGCTAACGGATGGGTCAAGTTAATCACATCATTCTCTAATGATGTGACCCCGATCATCAAATGACAACTCTTTGTCCATGGCTAGGAAACTTAACCATCTTTGATTAACGAGCTAGTCAAGTAGAGGCGTACTAGTGACACTCTATTTGTCTATGTATTCACACATGTATTAAGTTTCTGGTTAATACAATTCTAGCATCAATAATAAACATTTATCATGATATAAGGAAATATAAATAACAACTTTATTATTGCCTCTAGGGCATATTTCCTTCATCCACGCCACCCGCCTCCGCCGCGTCTGCATGGCGGCCCTGCGGGTTGTCTCACCGGCCTCGTCCCTGCTGCGTCGGACCGGCCGCGTTAGGCCCGTCGGCTGCCTCGAGCTCGGGCATCGCTGCTCTGTTGGTCGCTCGAGCCTCGCTGCCCGGGCGCCGGCGCTGCTTTGGCGGCCCGGGTGCCGGTGCTGACGCGCTCGTCGGCATGTCGTCCCACGCCATCCATTGTCGCCGGCTTCATCTCGTACTCCGCCGCCACCCCGCCTCCACCGAGCGGCATCCCCGACCTCACATGCGATCGGATTGATCACTCGCCCGCCGTCGCGATCCGCCTCATCTACGCAGTGCGACTGACCTAGCCCATCAGTTGCACATGCCTCCGCAGGCCCCGTGAAGATTGTCCCGAGTTCAGCGCACCCCTCAATCGATCGAGCAATGGGTTGCGGCTGTGTTTCCACCCCGTGGTTCTTCTCTCGGCTGCACCGACCCGCGTCACATTTGCGTCGCCCCTTCGAGCCGTAGTGCCGCGGCCCGCGGTCCACCGCCGCCCCGAGGCCATCCGCTCTAGGTCGTCCCCGTGGCAGCACCGACCCTCGCTCCGCCGCTGCGTCGCCCCGTTGGGCCGTAGCGAGCATGGCACGCGGTCCACGCCGCCATCCCGAGGTCGTCCCTGCGGTTGCATCGACCCGTGCTCCTCCGCTGCGCCGCCCCTTCGGGCTGTCGCGCCACGGCGCGGCGATCCCCACCGCCGCCCTAAGGTCTTCCTGCCATCTCCCCGACCTGCCCGCCGCCGCTGCGTCGCCCCTTTGGGCCATAGCACGGCGGCCCGCGTTCCACTTTGTCGTCCCTGCGCGTCAACTTCCTGTGGTATGCTCCACGCCACCTCCCTTGGTGCGGGAACGCCACCGTCCGCGCCGGTCTTCGTCATGTTGTCAGGTTCTTCGTCTACTTCTAGCACCGCCGCCATGCTCCTAACCTAGCCGTTGTTGCCGCCGTTAGGCCGCCGCCGCTCTTCTTCGGCCGCAGCCGTCGCTAACCCCGTAGCCGCCGCCCATCCACCTCCTTTGCCTTCGCCCAACACCAGCTCGTCGCCAGCGTCGCCGTCATCTTCCCCGACCACTTCGTCTACTCCAACCACCGTTGGTGACATCGGCCCCATGCCGATTGGCGCCAGAACCATCATCGAGTCTTCTTATCTACTGGCCCTCCGACTCCTCGACATGGCATACAACTTGTGCAGGTCCCAGTCTCCGCATGCCCGATGCTGGCAATACCGATGCATGCCTTCATCCACGACGTGTCCCCGGGCCTGGCATGCCTGGTCAGCGCTTCGTCAACTTCGTCTTCGTCCATCTACACATGCTCGGTGCTGGCAACACCGGTGTGTGCCTTCGTCCATGATGTGTCCCCGGGCTTGGCAAACCCGCTGCAATGCCTCGTCAACCACATCTTCTTCCCGGCGCACCACTACTTCGACACCACTACGCCCATGCTAACTCTGTGCCCCCTTGCGCCCGCGGCTCCACGGCGACTTTCTCGACACCGGCCACCCCGACTCGACATCGACCACGATATTTTTCGCACGGCTACCTCGACCACGGCTCCAACACCCACGCTCTCGGCTACCTCGACAAATGGCACAAAGGGCTACCACCTTGCTTGAGCAACCTTGTTGGTTGCCACTCCAGCCACGACTCCGCGATGTATCGACTGTTACGACTGTGGGGGGTGTCCATCGGCTTGCCTTTGGATTCTTCTCCAGTCTCACCGTCTACGTCGCTACCATTGTGACTGCGGGGGGATGTTGAGTATAATGTATATTAGGAAGTATATGATAGACTAGGATTTGTTCCTGCCTTGTCTTGTACTCCAAGTTGGTCATTGTACTCCTATATATATGCCCACGAGGCTCAAGTAATACAACAACTATTCCACCAATCCCTCTCTCCCTTCTACCAAAGGTGAATCACTTGACCCAGCATATGCAGATGAGGACAACAACGTGATTACAGGTACACTTCAAGTATGCTCACACAACACATTCACTTTATTCGATACCAGTGCTACACATTCATTTATATCCTCAAAATTTATCGATAGTCATGGATTAGAAAGTACCCCTTTAAGGAAAAGGATACATGTGGAATCCCCGATGACAGAAGTAGTGGCCAAGAACATTTGTGTTGCATATCCTATAGTAAGAAAATGGCAAGAATTTTTGGTTGATTTAATAGTACTAGATATGCATGATTTTGATATTATACTGGGCATGGATTGGCTAGCTAAGAATCAAGCGAGTATAGCCTGTCAGAGAAAACGAGTGATAATTCAGGTACCTGGTCAGCATAAAATCATTTATCAAGCAAGGCATAAAACTTTTGACTGCTCATTTAGCATGAATTTAAAAGTGAAAGAAAAGGATATCAAAGAAATACCAGTCGTAAGAAATTTTCTTGATGTTTTTTCAAGTGAATTACTTGGATTACCATCGGACCGAGAAATTGAATTTAGTATAGACTTGACTCCGGGTACTGCTCCTATTTCAAAGAGTCCGTACAAAATGTCACCTGCTGAACTAAAGGAGTTGAAGAGGCAGATTAAAGAGCTAGAAAAAATTCATCCGACCTAGCATGTCACCATGGGGCGCTCCGGTGTTGTTTGTGAAAAAGGACAGGATTTGGCGACTTTTTGTGGATTATCGGGAGCTAAACAACGTAACTATTAAGAACCAATATCCATTACCAAGAATTGATGATTTGTTCGATCAATTACAAGGGTCTCGAGTATTTTCAATGATCGATTTGCAGTCAGGATATCATCAGGTAAAAATAAAGGATGGAGATATTCCAAAAACAGTGTTCCGCACAAGATATGGGCATTATGAGTATGTTGTTATGCCATTCGGATTAACAAATGCTCCCGCGGCCTTCATGGACTTGATGAACCATGTGTTCAGACCATATTTGGATCAGTTCGTAGTTGTATTTATTGATGATATTTTCATTTATTCAAAGACAGAAGAAAAGCACACTCAACACCTAGAAATAGTTCTTCAAACATTAAGGAAGCATAAATTATATGCAAAATTGAAGAAATGTAATTTCTGGTTAAATAAGGTGTCTTTTCTAGGACACATTATTTCAGGGAAAGGAATATCACCAGATCCAACAAAAAATCAGGCAATAGTAGATTGGAATAGGCGAATCACTGTTAAATAAATAAGAAGTTTCTTGGGATTAGCAGGTTATTACTGGAGATTTATCGAAGGCTTTGCACGGCTAGCAGCACCTTCGACACAGCTCACTCGCAAAGGGAAAAAGTTTGTTTGGGATGAAAAATGTGAAGAAAACTTCCAAGAATTAAAGCGACGATTGGTGACGGCCCCTGTTCTAACAGTGCCAATCAGTGGAATGGGATTTACTATATTCTGTGATGCTTCAAAAATAGGCTTGGGTTGTGTGCTTATGCAAAACAATAAGGTAATTGCTTATGCTTCTTGACAGTTAAAGACACATGAGAAAAATTATCCAACTCATGATTTGGAATTGGGTGTTTTCATTTTTGCATTAAAAATATGGAGGCATTATTTGTATGGAGAACATTGTGAATTTTTTTACAGATTATAAGAGCCTGAAATACATATTCACCCAGAAGGAATTAAACATGCGACAACGAAGGCAGCTAGAGTTACTTAAGGATTATAATATCAACATAAATTACCATCCAGGTAAAGCTAACGTTGTGACTGATGCACTTAGTAGAAAGACTGTTTGCAACATGGCATGTCTAATTACTACACAAAGAGACATTTTGAGGGACATGGAGAAATTGGGTATAGAAGTATATGTACGTGATTCAACTAGCACTGTTATGGTATTACAAGTCAAGCCTGATCTGCAACAAAATCCAGATGAAACAAATGGATGACCCATTTCATTTGAGGCCTCCTTTGGTTTGGAGGAATTTTGTAGGAATTTCATAGGGTAGGATTTTTATAGGAAAAATTCCTATAGAGCTCTTTGGTTTGTAGGAATGGAATCCTATTCCTATGGAGGAAATCTTCCTATCCTCCATATTTCATAGGAAAATAAACATTAGCCTAGACTCAATGGAAAAAATCCTATGATGTGAAACAAAGGACATCTCCTTTCCTATTCCTACTAATAGGAATTGAGATGCATGTCATCTCATTTCCTATGACTTTTCTATTCCTATAATTTTCCTACCCGATGAACCAAAGAAGGCCTGAACCTCCGAAAGGGGATAGAACAAGGAAAGCCATCGGAGTTTCATATAAGAAGCGATGGGTCAGTATGGCTGAGAAACCGCATACGTGTCCCTGACCAGTCAGATTTAAAGTTGGAAATTATGCAAGAGGCACACTCCACACCAAACACCGTGCACCTAGGGAGCACAAAGATGTATCATGACATTAAAGGGAATTTTTGGTGGCCCAACATGAAGAGAGAAATAGCAAAATTTGTTTTAGAATGTCCAGTATGTCAGCAGGTAAAGGTAGACCATCAAAAACCAGCCGGTCTTCTACAACCTTTAAAAATCCCGACTTGGAAATGGGAAGAAATTAGTATGGATTTTGTCACGGGTCTACCTCGAACTTCTGCAGGATACGATGCTATATGGGTCATAGTAGACAGATTGACCAAAGTGGCACAATTTATCCCCGTAAAGAAAACATTTTCTCTTGAAAAATTAGCTAAATTATACATCAAGGAGATAGTTGCTAATTATGGAGTTCCTATTGACATTACATCTAATCGAGATCCGAGATTTGTCTCAAGATTTTGGAAAAGTTTACATAAGGCATTGGGATCAAAGTTAAATTTTAGTACGGCGTATCATCCTCAATCCGATGGACAGTCAGAATGAGTTATACAAATATTGGAGGATATGTTGCGAGCAAGTGTGTTAGACTTCAAGGAAAAATGGGATGAATCACTTCCTCTTGTCAAATTCGCATACAATAATAGTTATCAGTCAAGTATTAAAATGGCTCCTTATGAAGCATTATATGGAAAGAGGTGTCGCTCTCCAATCTGCTGGGAAGAAATAGGAGAAAGGAAATATCTAGGCCCAAATTTAGTTCAACAAGCCGAGGAGAAATTATGAATTATTCATGAGCACCTAAAGGCAGCACAAAGTCGACAAAAGACTCAAGCGGATAAGTAGCGCAAAGAAGTTGAGTTTAAGGCAGGAGACTTTGTCTATCTGAAAGTTTCTCCAAAGAAAGGGATGAGACGTTTTGGCCTACGTGGAAAATTAAGTCCAAGATACGTCGGACCATTTCAAATCATTAATAAAGTTGAAGCTATCGCTTATCGTTTGGAATTACCCCAAAATTTATCCGGGATACACAACGTGTTCCATGTATCCACTTTAAAGAAGTGTGAACTCCCACCGAAAACAGTAGAATTACCACTCACGGAGCTGTAGCCGGATCTATCCTATGAGGAGCACCCGATAAAAATTCTAGATGTTAAAGATAGGGTTATGAGAAAAAGGACCATTCAGTTTGTCAAAATCCAGTGGAGCAACCACACAGAGGAGGAGGTGACTTGGGAAAAAGAAGATGATCTACGCACATGTTTTCTGCATCTCTAGTTTACGGGTAATTAAATTTCAAGGACGAAATCTTCTATATCTAAATAGGGGCACCCCACTAGCTGATTTTCTTGCATCCTGATGAAGCCACGTCATCAGTATTGTTATAGCCATTGATGCAGCATAACTTAGCAATATGTAGCCATCCGATCGAAAAATTGACAAAATTACCAAGTGTTGCCACCGCTAAGTGAAAATACCGCTTCGTTCCCTTCGCATCGTCCCGCTCGTTGCGTGCCTCCTGCCGACTCGATTTGTTTTGGCTGGGCTTGGCCCATCAACTGCTGCCGCTAGCCCACCTTCAAACATCGCACCTCTTCCATCCCCTTGACAATTGGTTTAATTGTTCGGACTACTCATCTTCTCCACTTCTCCCCTGACTTTCAATCTCCACACCACAACGCACATGAAACGGACGGGGGCATGCGAACAAGCATCAGCCTTAATCACCATGAAAACGCATAAGAAACTGATAGAGATAGTCGCCATAAAGATTGTTCTCAATAAAGTGGTGCCCATGCTCCGCTACATATTTGTGTGACGCCCCAAGACCGGAGATTCAGATGCCTTCCATGTTTTCCGAGTTTCGTCATGTAATTTGTTTTGTCTGTTGCATTCATCTCTGCATCATGTGCATTGCATCATGTCATTTCTTTTTTTTAACTTAAATAAATAAATGGCATGGATTTTTGATCCATTTAAATCGAGGGAATTTGATACGTCTCCACATCTAATAATTCATCTAGCCAATCGCCCCTCGCCGGATCCTGCAGGCTGCCGCCCGGCTCCCTCGTGCCCCCGCCTCCTTCTCCCACCAGCACTGCCGTCCTTCTCCTCCATCGCCAGCCGTCCGCTCCATCCCGCCGTTCGTCGGAGCCCTTCCTCCGCCTCTGCTCCGGCCTCCTACGACAGCCGTGTTGGCGCCCCAAGCTCTCCTCTCCGCCAGCAGCCTCCTCCCCTCGCATCCCCACTGCTCTGCCGCCCCTCTACTCCTGCTTCCTCTTCAGGGCCGCTTCGTCAGCAAGCTCGCCAGGACCTCTCCGTCTGCGCACCAGCAGGAGCCGCCGCCCGACCTCCTCCAACGCTGCTGCCGGTGTCAACCTGCGCGCCCGTTTCCGCCACCTCAAGCTCCGTGCTCCATCCCAGTTGCTCCTCCTCATGCCTCGTTCTGGCGTCATCCGCATTGTCCGACGACCACAGGCGCCAACCTCCGCCTTCTCCCTGGTCAACTTGATGCCAGGGCCGACCCCAAGGTCTCCTCTACCATCGTCATCAGCCACAGCTGCAGGTCCAGCAAAACCATGCCTGCCATGGCCCTCCTCGCGCCGCCTTGCTGCAGTGCACCAGCTCGGATCCCCACCTTCGAACCGAGGCCTTTGTGCCACTTCTTTTGAGTTCATGCCAAGTCTTGCGAGACCGGGGCCTCTTTGCGCATGACCGCCATTGCGTTCCGTTTCATCTTTGTCAAGTACCCATGGACGCCAAGTACAACGATGTCGATGCCCCTCAAGTTCGGCTACACGGAAACACCAAGTACCCCTACGCGCGAACACGCCAAGACCGTTTCGGTATTCATAAAGTACCGCTACCGATGACTTGAACCCCTTCCACTACCTTCGCCGAGATTGCGAGAACCTCTACCGACGACCTCAGAGCGCGAACGACGACCGTGGTCGAAGACCCATGTAACGCCTGTGTCAAGTACCTCTACGGAAGACCTGAACGCCTACAGACGTGTACAACTACTGTTGCCCGAATAACCGTGGTTCACAATCGTCGTGAATGACTATCGTTGAACGTGGATTTGTCAAGTTCCTCGCCATGTACCACTACCGTCGACGTGTACGACTACTATGTAAACATGAACCACTACTTCCACCGCCGTCGTGAGAACGTCTACTTCCACTACTTCCTCTACTCCGACTTGATCCGTTCTGAAAATGTACGCTTCAAAGGTACAACCACCGAGACGACGCCCGTGAACGAATGTTGTGTGTTGTATGAAATGTTCGCGTTTGCACTGTGCCCAACGTGTTTCTTGCTTGTTCCCCGTTGCCATACCGTCGTCTCGTGGGACACCCGGTTACCGGGATCACCCCACCATATTTTGACACGCTTCCATCACTTTTCCTTTTGCACCGGTATCTCCATGAGCTATAGGAACCGATATGTTGCTGTGGCATCATTTTCGGATTCGTCGCCATTGCACCCTTTCTTTCCACCATGATGACAAATGCTTCATAATGCTCTTATCAACATTTTCATTAAAATTGCATAAACTTGCATATGTCATCCGCATCATGATAACAACTTCAAGAATGTTTAATTTGGTGTTTGCATTAAATTGCTAATGCATATGAGGATTTACCAGAATTGTTGTTTGGCGTTCCGGCCTCATTTAAACTTGCCTAAATAGATAATTTCTTTATGCTTCTCCTCTTTCCATGTTAACCAATATTTAATATTGTTGAGTACCTAAACGAGAGAGAACTAAATAATTGATGTGGTGTTTTGTCAATATGCAACTCGTTGCATATTGAGCTCCACTTAATTTGTAGTTTTGTTTGTGCACTTTGCCATGCCATGCCTCATTAAACCAGACATGCATCATACTTGGTTGTGCATCATGCCATGCTTATGTGATGGTTGTTTACTATGATGCTTGCTTCTTTCCGGGTTGCTTCTCTCGTTAGCTTCGGTTCCGTTCCGGAGTTGTGAGGATTTCGTTCGACTTCGTCTGTTTGTCTTCTTCATGGACTAGTTCTTCTTCCTTGTGGGATCTCTGGCAAGATGACCATACCCTCGAAATCACTTCTATCTTTGCTTGCTAGTTGTTCGCTCTATTGCTATGCCACAAGACCTCCCACTTGCTATATCATGCCTCCCATATTGCCATGCCAAGCCTCTAACCCACATTTCCTAGCAAACCGTTGTTTGCCTATGTTACCGCTTTTGCTCAGCCCCTCTTATAGCGTCGGAACATGGATATGTTGGGATATCACAATATCTCTTTTTTAATTAATGCATCTATATACATGGTAAAGGGTGGAAGGCTCGGCCTTATGCCTGGTGTTTTCTTCCACTCTTGCCGCCCTAGTTTCCGTCATACCGGTGTTATGTTCCTTGATTTTGCGTTCCTTACGCGGTTGGGTGTTATGGGAACCCCTTGACAGTTCGCTTTGAATAAAACTCCTCCAGCAAGGCCCAACCTTGGTTTTACATTTGCCTCACCTAAGCCTTTTTCCCTTGGGTTTCCGGAGCCTGAGGGTCATCTTTATTTTAACCCCCCCAGGCCAGTGCTCCTTTGAGTGTTGGTGCAAACTAGAGCCCCTTGCAGCGCCACCTCGGGGAAACTTGAGGGTTGGTTTTAGTTGTACGGACTGGTCATCCGGTGTGCCCTGAGAACGAGAAATGTGTAGCTCCTATAGGGATTTGTCGGCACATTCGGGCGGCTTTGCTGGTCTTGTTTTACCATTGTCGAAATGTCTTGTAACCGGGATTCCGAGGCTGATCGGGTCTTCCTGGGAGAAGGAATATCCTTCGTTGACCGTGAGAGCTTGTGATGGGCTAAGTTGGGACACCCCTGCAGGGTTTTGAACTTTTGAAAGCCGTGCCCGCGGTTTTGGGCCGTGAGAAGTTGACACTTAACTTAATTAAATGAATCAATCGCGTGTGTAGCCGTGATGGTCTCTTTTTGGCGGAGTCCGAGAAGAGAACACGGTCTCGTGTTATGCTTGAACGTAAGTAGCTTCAGGATCACTTCTTGATCACTTATAGCTTCTCGACCATGCTGTGCTTCTCTTCTCGCTCTCTTTTGCGTAAGTTAGCCAGCATATATGCTTAGTGCTTTGTTGCAGCTCCACCTCACTACCCTTTCCTTCCCTTAAGCTTAAATAGTCTTGATCGCGAGGGTGTGAGATTGCTGAGTCCCCGTGACTCACATATACTTCCAAACAGATGCAGGTGCCGATGATGCCAGTGCATGGGACGCTACCGAACTCAAGTGGGAGTTCGACGAGGATTCGAGTCGTCTCTATGTTTCTTTTCCGAATGATCAGTAGAGGAGCCCAGTTGGGGCGATCGGGGATCTAGAATTTGGGGTTGTCTTTCTTTATTTTGGTTCCGTAGTCGGACCTTGATTGTATTCTGGTTGTTGTATGGATTGTTTTTGCATTGTGTGAAGTGGTGAATGTAAGCCATCTCTTTATCCCTTTCTTATTTAGTACATGGGATGTGTAAGGATTACCCCTCTTGCGACATGCCTGCCATGCGGTTATGCCTCTAAGTCGTGCTCTGACACATGGGAGATATAGCCGCATTGTGGGTGTTACAAGTTGGTAATCAAAGCCATCCCCGACTTAGGAGCCCCCTGCTTGATCGAATCGCTGACGTTGAGTCTAGAACAAAATGTTTCTGAGTCTTAGGATTATATATATCGGAGAGTAGGATTCTTTTTACTCCTCAGTCCCTTCGTCACTCTCGTGAGACCTCCTGACGTAGAAGTTTTGACTCTTCTCTCCTCAAATTTCATGAATTTTTTTAGGGTCACGCGGGTATCTTGGAATCGTTCCGATATTCTTGTGGCTAGAACATTGTTCTTGGTGCCTCTTGACATTTAGGGGTTGTGGCAGTGTCCCGGGGAGTTGGGCTCTGAGGTGTTGTCATCACAATTTTATCGTTGCAGTTCTGGAATACCTAAGTTCGCCGACATCAAAAATCTCTTTTATGCAGTTGTTGGTGAGAAAACCTTGACGCCACCCAGTACTGGGGCGGGAGTTCGGGAGTATTGCCATAACTCGTATAACGCATGCTCTTTGGAGGTTGAGGTAAATGATTTCTGAAGGTTTATTGGTTATGTGTTGAAGGATGGATACAGCTAGATGTAGGATTTGTTAGTTTTGGGTGAGATATTATGCTTCCCCTGTATCCCCAACACCTGATTGCATAACCAGAATGTTTTGGGAGTTTATAAGTGGGAATTCAAGTAGCACGTAGGATATCTTTCCAACAGACACATGATACGATATGGGATCTATCATATGTTTGTTTCCGGCTTATTTTGCAAGCCAATCCTTTGTTTTGTTTTGGTTTTTGGTATTCGAGTTGCTTCGAAGTCAAGTGTTGATTCCATACCTTTTCTAAGCGGTGTTCTCATATTTCTATGTGAATACTAATCCTTGATGATAATCAAGATTGTCATGTCAATTCTTTTTCAACCGGTGTGCTCCTCTTCAAGTGGATCCGTTCATTTTCAACATCCGCAAGATCAACTCTAAGTTCTCTCAATGGTGTTCGTTCCATCTGCCCAAGTTGTCTTTGTTTTTTCCCACCCCCCACCCTTTTTCTTCAAGGACTCAGATTTCTTAATCGAGTATCCATCTTATTGATGGGAAGTATCCCCATTCTTTTCCGTCAATATCCTTATCCGGTGATTATCAGGAAGATACTAACGGAGCTTCAAGTTCATCATTCTCCGTTCTCTTTCTTCTCCGGTGGATTCAAGTCAAGCCTTGTCGATGACATCCTTTTCCTCGTTTCAAATGCTTTTCCCATGCCGATGCACCTCATAATCATTCCCCGCTTGCTATTCAATTGTTCCGGAGTGCTGAAGATATCTCAAAGATTCATGTTTCCACTCTGGATTCGTTCAAACTTCAAGCCATTTAATTCAACCGGTGCAATTTCTCTTTTCAAGTAATTGTTCAACGGGGTATCTTTTGAGTGGGCCCTAACCCACAGGTCTTTTCCCAGGATCTTACCTGACTCTTCTAAATTTACCGCAGCTATTCTCAAATCTTTCAAAGTTTGACGTAAGAATGAATTATCATCAGTCAGATGGTTTCTCCAAGATCTTATAACTCTTTTCATTGTTGGCTCAACCTCTTCACTTTTCATTCTCCCGGAGTATCTCAACAATTCAGGGTGGTGTTTCTCATTGTCATTCTCAACATTTGAAGACCGAAGAAGAGTTTTTTTCCTCCAAATCTTATCCGTTCTCTCAGAGATGCGTAGTTCAAGCTTGATGCCATCCTCTCATAATAGTTTTCGATTGTGAGAATTCTTTTCACCCATCCGGAGCAGTTTAGGAGTCTTTTCAGTCTGATTCTCCGAAGGCCATCATCTCAGAATTATTCATACCAGCTTTCAGCTCTCGTTCCCCAATCTTACCGGTGCATTGTTCAAGTATTCTCTAATCAGCTCGGGATCTCTTCATTCACTTGTATCTTAATTCACTCAAGCATCTTCATTTGTTTTCTAATTCTTCCTGGTGATTCGTCCCTTCTTGCTACGTTCAGTTTCAATTCTACGGTGGTTCGTCCAACATTCCTCTTCCGTTGTTATTGTATCAATTCATTCGTTGTTTCTAAATCACACCGGCGGTTCAATCAAGACCTTCCCAAGTTTACGCTATATCTATCCTTTATCTTTTCCAATGAGAATGAGTAGTATGCCAAATCCGTTGCTTATCATCAATTTAATTGATGAAGGATAAGTATAATGTAATTATTATTCTTGTTTCATCCAAGTGATTAATTCCTTATTTTGGAGGTTCATAAAAAATTCTCGGTTTCAATTGTTTCATCTTTTCTTTTCCCGGAGTTCCAAGCTCTCTCAATTATATCACCTCTAAGATTCATCTAAATCATTGCAAGGATACACCTTGTGTTTTCAACATCTCTTTCTTGTTATAATCCTTTTATTACAGTAGTTCTTCATGGAGGCTCTACATGGTGGTTCGTCATGGATTCCTTTCATTCTCCAATTGTCCTCAAGATTTCTCTCGAAGTTAAGATCCGTCAAGCTATACTCTAAAATAAACATGTTGTTCAACACATGCTTTGTTTTGAGGAGTTCAAACATTCTTCATCTTGCATTCCGAAGTGCAATTCTTTCATATATCATCTTTTGAGATGGTGTTATGTCATTGTTGATAATTTCCCTTCGTGTTTCATGATTCACAAGTTTTTTCAAGAGTGACATATCTTAAATCCATCATTTTCAGTTCATTCAGGACATCTTTTCAATCCATCTATCTCTTCGTTGGAGTTATATTGGGTTATATTTCACCTAAAGCTTTCCCTAAAGATTGTTGCTAATTATGGTGCTTATAATGTTGGGGAACGTAGCAGAAATTCAAAATTTTCCTACGTGTCACCAAGATCTATCTATGGAGAGACCAGCAACGAGGGGAAGGAGAGTGCATCTACATACCCTTGTAGATCGCTATGCAGAAGCGTTCAAGTGAACGGGGTTGATGGAGTCGTACTCGTCGTGATTCAAATCACCGATAACCAAGTGCAGAACGGACGGCACCTCCGCGTTCAACACACGTACAGCCCGGTGACGTCTCCCATGCCTTGATCCAGCAAGGAGAGAGGGAGAGGTTGAGGAAGACTCCATCCAGCAGCAGCACAACGGCGTGGTGGTGATGGAGGAGCGTGGCAATCCTGCAGGGCTTCGCCAAGCACCACAGAAGAGGAGGGAGAGAGAGATGCAGGGCTGCACCAACGAGAGATCGAATCACGTGTGTTATGGGCAGCCCAATGCCTCAATATATATAGGGAAGGGGAGGGGCTGCGCCCCCTCTAGGGTTCCCACCCCTAAGGGGGGCGGCAGCCCTAGATGGGGATCAAGGGTGGCGGCCAAGAGGGGAAGAGGAGAGGGAGGCGCACCAATATGGGCCCTAAGGCCCATATCCCCTAGGGTTTGCCCCCTTTCCACCTCTTAGGCGCATGGGCCTTAGTGGGGCTGGTGCCCTTGGCCCATGTAGGCCAAGGAACACTCCCTAGAGCCCATGTGCCCCCCCGGGGCAGGTGGCCCCACTTGGTGGACCCCCGGGACCCTCCCGGTGGTCCCGGTACATTACCGATAAACCCCGAAACTCTTCCGGTAACCAAAACAGGACTTCCCATATATAAATCTTTACCTCCGGACCATTCCGGAACTCCTCGTGACGTCCGGGATCTCATCCGGGACTCCGAACAACATTCGGTAACCACATACAAACTTCCTTTATAACCCTAGCGTCATCGAACCTTAAGTGTGTAGACCCTACGGGTTCGGGAGACATGCAGACATGACCGAGATGATCTCCGGTCAATAACCAACAGCGGGATCTGGATACCCATGTTGGCTCCCACATGTTCCACGATGATCTCATGATGAACCACGATGTCAAGGACTTAATCAATCCCGTATACAATTCCCTTTGTCTATCGGTACGATACTTGCCCGAGATTCGATCGTCGGTATCCTGATACCTTGTTCAATCTCGTTACCGGCAAGTCTCTTTACTCATTCCGTAACACATCATCCCGTGATCAACTCCTTGATCACATTGTGCACATTATGATGATGTCCTACCGAGTGGGCCCAGAGATACCTCTCCGCTTACACGGAGTGACAAATCCCAGTCTCGATTCGTGCCAACCCAACAGACACTTTCGAAGATACCCGTAGTGTACCTTTATAGCCACCCAGTTATGTTGTGACGTTTGGCACACCCAAAGCATTCCTACGGTATCCGGGAGTTGCACAATCTCATGGTCTAAGGAAATGATACTTGACATTAGAAAAGCTTTAGCATACGAACTACACGATCTAGTGCTATGCTTAGGATTGGGTCTTGTCCATCACATCATTCTCCTAATGATGTGATTCCGTTATCAACGACATCCAATGTCCATGGTCAGGAAACTGTAACCATCTATTGATCAACGAGCCAGTCAACTAGAGGCTTACTAGGGACATGGTGTTGTCTATGTATCCACACATGTATCTGAGTTTCCTATCAATACAATTATAGCATGGATAATAAACGATTATCATGAACAAGGAAATATAATAATAATCAATTTATTATTGCCTCTAGGGCATATTTCCAACATATAAATGACCCAAGTTCTTCGTTTACCCTCCCGGTGAAATAAGCTTCTCATCTCCTTGTTGATGTCAATTCAATATGTTGTTTCCTCTTGTGGCAGAATTTCACCTCAAGATTTCGAGAGGTTTTCCATAAGCCCACAACAAGCTTACTCTTTCCGTTGTTGGTTTTCCAACAACTCCATTCGACCCTTCTCCTAAAGATACTTTTTCAAGCTCATTTGAGGTAGAAGATGTGGTTTCCTCCTTCGTTCTTTTGGTTCCATTCTATCATTTGTTCCGGAGGCATTGTGATGTTGCTCTCTTCGAACCATCATCTTGTTTTGTCAAGATCTTGTTCAATTCCTTCCATTTACATTCGGAGTGCTGCCCTAATGTTATCATTATTATTCCTTCTCTATCTTGTTTTAACCAGAGTGTTGTGGCTATCATTCCTCTTCTAACCGGAGTCTCATCCAAGTGCTTTCTTTTTGTCAAGTTCATATTCTATGCGTTCCATTTTCCAACCGGAGTATTGTCATAATTGATTTTTATCGTTCCTTGTACATCTTGTTTCAACTGGAGTGCTTGCATGTACTTTTTGTCCATTGTAACCCTTTTCTTATGTTTTTCAACCTACAAGGTTCCCGTAATATTCCTTGTTCCTCTTTTCTAACGGATTGTTTTCAACTTCGTTCAACTCCGTTGTATTCTTCTTTCCAATTGTTTAACCTCTCAAGGTTCATTGGTTTCACTCATTTTTCAAATAAGCAACTTAGTTTTACTTGTTCTCTTCCTCTTCCGTTTCTCTCCGGTGCCATCCTAGATCTCGGGACGAGATCCTCTTGTAGTGGTGGAGTGTTGTGACGCCCCAAGACCGGAGCTCCAGATGCCTTCCATGTTTTCCGAGTTTCTTCATGTAATTTGTTTTGTCCGTTGCATTCATCTATGCATCATGTCATTTCTTTTTTTAACTCAACTAAATAAATGGAATGGATCTTTGATCCATTTAAATCGAGGGAATTCACATGATGAGTTCTCTTTATAACATACCCTCTCGATATTTAGGCAGCTATATTAAATATTTCATTAATTTGGAATGAATCACAACCCACTTGCATTTTAAAGTTCCTTCCGTGTGCCCATATCCTAATCCATGCTCTTTCCTCTTCTGAATCCATTTGAAGTTCTGGCACTTGGCTATATAGCAAATTAGCTGCATGCCTATTCTATCTCAAGTTTGTTCCCCAGCTTTGCCAACATTTCTCTCTCCATTTATTGAGGCTCCTCCAAAAGTCTCGACATTTTTGGACACTTCTCCTTTCTTCTTTGTTCATTTTTTTCTTCTTGTGACATATTTCCTGCTTCGGAAAATGTTCAACTTTTCCCTACAAATCCTAAATAATGCCAAGACCACCTCCTCCAATTTGCAGGTCTTTTGGAAGTGTTTTGGTTGGGCTAAGAATTTATTTGAGTTTCAGTTATTTTCAAACTTGTATAAAATTTGCAGCCTCTAAAAATTGCCAAGGAATTTTTTCAAATAATGGATAAATCCACGAGCACAAGGGTATGTTTATATCCTTCTTATTCCTTTTCAAACTTGCTAGCCTTTTCCTTTTTCTGAACCTGGGTATTCCAAATCTTCAGAAAAGAAAGAAAAGGAGATAGGGCCTCATAGCAGTGCCTTGGATGTCTCTGTTTTAGCCCAGCAGGCCACGAGGCCCAGCAGAAGCCAGCCCACGTAAACCCTCAACCCTAGCCGATCGCCCTCGGTCCCTCCAGCGCCGCCAGGGAGGAGCCCGAACCCCATCTTCCTCGTGCGCTCGTTTCCCTCCTCGCTCGACGTGCCGTCAGAGAGAGACCAGCGCTGCACCGCGTTCGAACCCCCTCCTCCCTCTCGATCTTCATCGCCAGTGCGTCCCATCGCCCCTCGCCGGATCCTGCAGGCCGCCGCCCGGCTCCCTCGCACCCCCGCCTCCTTCTCCCACCAGTGCCGCCGTCCTTCTCCTCCACCGCCAGCCGCCCGCTCCATCCCGCCGTTCGCCGGAGCCCTTCCTCCGCCTCTGCTCCGGCCTCCTACGCCAGCCGCGCCGGCGCCCCAAGCTCTCCTCTCCGCCAGCAGCCTCCTCCCCTCGCGTCCCCGTTGCTCCGCCGCCCCTCTACTCCTGCTTCCTCTTCAGTGCCGCTTCGTCAGCAAGCTCGCCAGGACCTCTCCGCCTGCGCGCCAGCAGGAGCCGCTGCCCGACCTCCTCCAACGCCGCTGCCGGTGTGAACCTGCGCGCCCGTTTCCGCCGCCTCAAGCTCTGTGCTCCTTCCCCGTTGCTCCTCCTCATGCCTCGTTTTGGCATCATCCGCGTTGTCCGACGACCACAGGCGCCAACCTCCGCCTTCTCCCTGGTCAACTTGATGCCAGGGCCGACCCCAAGGTCTCCTCTGCCATCGTCATCAGCCGCAGTTGCAGGTCCGGCAGAACCGTTCCTGCCATGGCCCTCCTCGCGCCGCCTTGCTGCAGTGCACCAGCTCGGACCCCCACCTTCGAACCGAGGCCTTTGTGCCACTTCTTTTGAGTCCATGCCAAGTCTTGCGAGACCGGGGCCTCTTTGCGCATGACCGTGGTTGTGTTCCGTTTCATCTTTGTCAAATACCCATGGACGCCAAATACAACCATGTCGATGCCCCTCAAGTTCGGCTAGACGGAAACACCAAGTACCCCTACGGGCGCGAAGACGTCAAGACCGTTTCAGGATTCATCAAGTACCGCTATCGATGACTTCAACCCTTATGAAAACGTGTTCCACTACCGTCGCCTAGATTGCGAGAACCTCTACCGACAACCTCGGAGCGCGAACGACGACCGTCGTCGAAGACCCGTGTAACGCATGCATCAAGTACCTCTATGGAAGACTAGAACGCCTACGGACGTGTACGACTACCGTTGCGTGAAGAACTGTGGTTCACAAGCATCGTGAATGACTACCGTTGAACATGGATTCGTCAAGTTCCTCGCCATGTACCACTACCGTTGATGTGTACGACTACTATGTAAACATGAACCACTACTTCCACTACCATCGCGAGAACGTCTACTTCCACTACTTCCTCTACGCCGACTTGATCCGTTCCGAAAATGCACGCTTCAAAGGTATAACCACCGAGACGATGCCCGTGAACGAATGTTGTGTGTTGTATGAAATGTTGGCGTTTGCACCGTGCCCGGCGTGTTTCTTGCTTGTTCCCCGTTGCCATACCGTCGTCTCGTGGGACACCCGGTTACCGGGATCACCCCATCATATTTTGACACGCTTCTATCACTTTTCCTTTTGCATCGGTATCTCCATGAGCTACAGGAACCGATATGTTGCCGTGGCATCATTTTCGGATTCGTCGTCGTGGCACCCTTTCTTTCCACCACGGTGACAAATGCTTCATAACGCACTTATCAACATTTTCATTAAAATTGCATAAACTTGCATATGTCATCCGCATCATGATAACAACTAGAATGTTTAAATTGGTGTTTGCATTAAATTGCTAATGCATATGAGGATTTATCGGAATTGTTGTTTGGCGTTCCGGCCTCATTTAAACTTGCCTAAATAGATAATTTCTTTATGCTTCTCCTCTTGCCATGTTAACCAACATTTAATATTGTTGAGTACCTAAACGAGGTAGAACTAAATAATTGATGTGGTGTTTCATCAATATGCAACTCGTTGCATATTGATACGTCTCCAACGTATCTACTTTTCCAAACACTTTTGCCCTTGTTTTGGACTCTAACTTGCATGATTTGGATGGAACTAACCCGGACTGACGCTATTTTCAGCAGAATTACCATGGTGTTATTTATGTGCAGAAACAAACGTTCTCGGAATGACCTGAAACTTCACGGAGCAACTTTTTGGAAAATATAAAAAATACCTACAAAAGATGAAGGCCAGGGGGCCACCACCCCTCCACGAGGGTGGGGGGCGCGCCCCCTACCTCGTGGGCCCCCTATTGCCTCTCCGACTCTAACTCCAACTCTATATATTGTGTTTCGGGGAGAAAAAAACCAGAGAGAAGAATTCATCGCATTTTACGATACGGAGCCACCGCCAAGCCGTAAAACCTCTCGGGAGGGCTGATCTGGAGTCCGTTCGGGGCTCCGGAGAGGGGAATCCGTCGCCATCATCATCATCAACCATTCTCCATCACCAATTTCATGATGCTCACCGCCGTGTGTGAGTAATTCCATCGTAGGCTTGCTGGACGGTGATGGGTTGGATGGGATCTATCATGTAATCGAGTTAGTTTTGTTAGGGTTTGATCCCTAGTATCCACTATGTTCTGAGATTGATGTTTCTATGACTTTGCTATGCTTAATGCTTGTCACTAGGACCCGAGTGGCATGATTTCAGATCTGAACCTATTATGTTTTCATCAATATATGAGTGTTCTTGATCCTATCTTGCAAGTCTATAGTCACCTATTATGTGTTATGATCCGTTAATCCTGAAGTGACAATAATTGGGATACTTACCGGTGATGACCGTTGTTTGAGGAGTTCATGTATTCACTATGTGCTAATGCTTTGTTCCGGTACTCTATTAAAAGGAGGCCTTTATATCCCTTAGTTTCCGTAAGGACCCCGCTGCCACGGGAGGGTAGGACAAAAGATGTCATGCAAGTTCTTTTCCATAAGCACGTATGACTATGTTCGGAATACATGCCTACATTATATCAATGAACTGGAGCTAGTTCTATGTCACCCTAGGTTATGACTGTTACATGATGAACCGCATCCGGCATAATTCTCCATCACCGATCCATTGCCTACGAGCTTTCCATATATTGTTCTTCGCTTATTTACTTTCTCGTTGCTATTGCTATCTTTACTACAAAATACCAAAAACATTAATTTTACTACTGTTACCCTTTTGCTACCGTTACCACTACTATCATATTACTTTGCTACTAAATACTTTGCTGCAGATATTAAGTTTCCAGGTGTGGTTGAATTGACAACTCAGCTGCTAATACTTGAGAGTATTCTTTGGCCCCCCTTGTGTCAAATCAATAAATTTGGGTTGAATACTTTACCCTCGAAAATTGTTGCGATCCCCTATACTTGTGGGTTATCAAGACCATTTTCTGGCGCCGTTGCTTGGGAGCATAGCTCTATTCTTTGAGTCACTTGGGATTTATATCTGCTTATCATTATGAAGAACTTGAAAGATCCAAGAACCAAGATCTATCCCTCAACTACGAGGGGAGGTAAGGAACTGCCATCTAGCTCTACACTTGATTCACCTTTTGTTTTGAGTAAGCTTGCGACACCTACACCTGCTTCTGCTATTCGTTCTGATATGTCGCATTTTATTGATGATGCCACTTCTGCTATGCATGATACTTATGATGAAACTACTTCTATGCTTGATACTACTGTGCCACTTGGTAAATTTCTTGATGAACAACTTGCTAGGGCTAGAGAGATTGAAAATATTGAATCTGATAATACTGATAATACTGATGAAAGTGATGATGAAGAATCACTTGTTATTCCTGAGGGTTATGTCTTTGATCAAGAAGCTTCTTTAGCTATTTTAGCTTGCAAAGATAGAAATGAACTTAAGAGGTTATTAGCTAAATGGAGTAAGCAATCTCTAAATGCTAGAATGAAACATGACCCTGCTTTTGCTACTTCACCTATCTGTGTTACCGATAAGGATTATGAATTCTCTGTTGATCCTGATATAATTACTTTGGTTGAATCTGATCCTTTTCATGACTATGAATCTGAAACTGTTGTGGCACATCTTACTAAATTAAATGATATAGCTACCCTGTTTACTAAAGATGAGAGAACTTGCTACTTTTATATCCTTAAAATATTTCCGTTCTCATTAAAGGGTGATGCTAAGATATGGTTTAATTCTCTTGATCCTGGTTGTGTGCGAAGTCCCCAGGATATGATTTATTACTTCTCTGCTAAATATTTCCCTGCTCATAAGAAACAAGTTGCTTTAAGAGATATATATAATTTTGTGCAAATTGAAGAAGAGAGTCTCCCACAAGCTTGGGGGAGGCTTCTCCAATTACTTAATGCTTTGCCTGATTATCCTCTTAAGAAAAATGAAATACTTGATATATTTTATAATGGACTAACCGATGCCTCCAGAGATTACCTGGATAGTTGTGCTGGTTCTGTTTTTAGGGAAAGAACACCGGAGGAAGCTGAAATTCTATTGAATAATATGTTGACAAATAAAAATAATTGGACACCTCCGGAGCCTATTCCTAAGCCAACTCCTAAGAAGAGGGGTATTCTATTTCTCAGTCCTGAAGATATGCAAGAGGCAAAGAAATCTATGAAAGAAAAAGGTATTAAAGTTGAAGATGTTAAGAATTTACCTCCTATTGAAGAAATACATGGTCTTAATTTACCGCCTGTTGAAGAAACATATGATCCTAATCCATTACCTATTGAAGAAACTCATGGTCTTGATAACCTGACACGTGTAGTAAAGGTAAATTCTCTCTATAGATATGATAAAGCCGAAATCCCATTTACTAAGTTTGCTAGTCCATGCTTAGATGGGTTTGATAAATTTATGGCTAAGCAAGAAGATTTTAATGCTTATTTTGATAGACAATTGAAATACAATTCAAATATGCTTGAACACTTGGGTGATTATATGGCTAATGTCAAAGGTGAACTTAAACTTATTAGTAAACATGCTTCTATGGTTACCACTCAAGTAGAACAAGTACTTAAAGCTCAAAATGATTTTCTCAATGGATTGAATAGTAAGAATAATGATTATGCTGTTAGAGTGGCTACGAGAACTGGTAGAATGACTCAGGAACCTTTGTATCCTGAAGGCCAGCCTAAGAGAATTGAGCAAGATTCTCAGAGAAATAATATAAATGCACATAGTCCTTCTAAAAGGAAGAAAAAGAAAAATGATAGGACTTTGGATGCTTCTAGTAAACCTGTTACTGAAACACCTGAGAATCCAAATGATATTTCTATCTCCGATGCTAAAACACAATCTGGTAATGAACCTGAAACTAGTAATAATGCTAATGATAATGTTCATGATGATGCTCAACCTAGCAATGATAATGATGTAGAAATTGAACCTGCTGTTGATCTTGATAACCCACAATCAAAGAATCAACGTTATGATAAGAAAGACTTTGTTGCTAGGAAACATGGTAAAGAAAGAGAACCATGGGTTCAGAAACCCATGCCTTTTCCTCCCAAACCATCCAATAAAAAGGATGATGAGGATTTTGAGCGCTTTGCTGAAATGATTAGACCTATCTTTTTGCATATGCGATTAACTGATATGCTTAAAATGAACCCTTATGCTAAATATATGAAAGATATTGTTACTAATAAAAGAAAGATATTGGAAGCTAAAATTTCCACCATGCTTGCTAATTATACTTTTAAGGGTGGAATACCAAAGAAACTTGGAGATCCCAGTGTACCCACTATACCATGCTCTATTAAAAGAAACTATGTTAAAACTGCTTTATGTGATCTTGGAGCCGGTGTTAGTGTTATGTCTCTCTCTTTATATCGTAGACTTGATTTGAATAAGCTGACACCTACTGAAATACCTTTGCAAATGGCTGATAAATAAACTGCTATACCTGTCGGTATTTGTGAGGATGTGCCTGTTGTAGTTGCAAACGTTACTATTTTAACGGACTTTGTTATTCTTGATATTCCCGAGGACGATAGTATGTCTATTATTCTTGGAAGACCCTTTTTGAATACTGCAGGGGTTGTTATTGATTGCACTAAAGGTAATGTCACTTTTCATGTTAATGGTAATGAGCATACGGTACACTTTCCGAGGAAACAACCTCAAGTCCACAGTATCAACTCTATTGGAAAAATGCCATCGATTATATTTGGAGGTTTTGAATTTCCTCTTCCTACTGTCAAGAAGAAATATGATATTCTTATTATTGGGGATGTGCATATCCCCGTTGAGGTAACATAGTGTTACTCGAAATTTCTCCGGTTCCATGTTATTCAGAATGAGTTCGTTAACAAGACTTGATCAACCTTGTTAGTGGATTCCTTTTGATGATCATGAGATGGATGAAATTAGAGAGCACAACCTTCTATACCGCAGTTTTACTTTCTGTTATTCATATTAAATAAAATAAAAATAAATATTTATCTGCCTGTTATCTGATTATCCGTGCAATATAAAAATACCTCGAAAATAAAAGTTCTCCAAATGCCCTGAAATTTAAATATGATTTTTTCTAGAATATTTGAGAATATTTGGCACTGAGAACACAGCAGGGGGGTCAACCACCTGCCCACGAGGGTGGAGGGTGCGCCCTACCCCCCTAGGCGCCACCTGCCTCGTGGGCCCATGGTGGCCCTCCTCCACTTATCCTTTCACTCACACACTCCTTCTTCCTCCCTCAAACACGAATATCCAGCTCAAGCACGAGTTCTAGCTCATTTTGCTGCCATTTTCGATCTCCTTGCTCAAAGCACCTCTCACAAAACTGCTTGGGGAGATTGTTCCTTGGTATGTGACTCCTCCATTGGTCCAATTAGTTTTTGTTCTAGTGCTTTATTCCTTGCAAATTTTTGCTGCTTAGGTGACCCTGTTCTTGAGCTTGCATGTCAAATTTATATGGTCAAAAGTAGTTTTGATGCATGATATAGGCCCTAGGCACTTGTAGGAGTAGTTGCTATCAATATTATTGAGTTTGGTTTACTTTTATTTTGAAGTTACTAAAAATTTCAGAATTTTTCAGAAAATGATGAGGAGACTTTTGAGGGGCTCATCAAGCCAAAGCTCAAAGGAAACGGCACCAAAGCCTAAGTATAATCTGCCTCGCACCGCGGAGGTTCGGGCGTGTGAATGGCCTTCCGATGATTTCTTGAGAGCAGCCGGTATTTATGAAGATTTTCATGAATTGGCTAAGAATGCAGGCCTCACCGCTTTCCTCCATGACCAATGCGATCAGTATCTCTTACTCACAAATACCTTTGTGCAAAACTTTCATTTCCATTCTAGGAGCTCGCCACCTACGGTGGAGTTTCATTTATATGTTGAGCATAAGGAGATGTCACTTTATGATTTTTGTCGGGTTTGTTTAGTCCCTTTCGAGGGCAAGACAGAAGAACCACATCGTGATGATGTGGAGGTGTTTATTGATACTATCACTGTAAGGGGAACAAGGAAGGTTTCCAATGCACGAATCACTAGCATACATTTTCCTGTTTTACGTTACTTTGCATTATTTGCTAGTCGTTGTTTAATTGGTCGCATAAACTGTGGAAACCTATTAGGCATTATGAGAAGGAAGAAAAGGTGCTGCCTCGTGTTTATCTAGATTATAAAAGTATGGTGGCACATGATTTTATTGTTAAGAATAGGGAAGGAGAGCTTAAATACCAATTGTTCTTTAATAAACATCATCCTGAGACTATTACCCTGCCTGCTCCTTCTTTGTTTGATTTATCTGTAGGCCAGTACCTTGTTCCGTTAAAGGCTATTCACGCCTATCGGAACCCTGCACCAGCCATGGAGCCAGAGCCGAAACCACAAGTTGATCCTCCACGACAGTCTAATTATCAGTGGGATCCGAAGATGATTGTCAGCCAGTGGCAATCGGAGTCTTCCTCTTCTTCATCTCCGTACGACCCCAACTACTATTATGGATATCTGCCAGGACAACCGCGGCCATAGACCAACTTAGGCCAAAAGCCTAAGCTTGGGGGAGTACGTATTTCTCACCGACATTACATTTATGTTCACACACTCATTACTAGATGTCGGTGCTCATACTCTTTCATTGTATCATCCATGCTAGTTTATTTTCCTTTTTATGCTTTCTTCTTGTGTGTTTAATAAACCATAAGAAAAACCAAAAAAATTAGTTGTAGCTTTTAGTTAGTTTACTTTCCATGCTTGTAGTAGTAATTAAAAAGAAAACCCAAAAATATTTCATGTTCTTCTTTTGCTTGTTGGGAGCTTTCCCGTGTAAATAGTTTTATTTCTTTTCTTTTCTTCGGGGGTCGATAGGAGAAGACCATAATTAAATTGTTGAAGTGGCTCTTATATGCATTATTGTTGATCTGATAAAAGAGCCCATATTGCCCTGTCTTCTCCTTTTATTGAATGCTTGCAGATTTCAGCTTAGTCCAATGCACGTGCACTATTATTATTATTCAGACTATTCGGTCGTGCAAGTGAAAGGCAATTATGACGATATATGATGGACTGACTGAGATGAGAAAAGCTGGTATGAACTCGACCTCTTTTGTTTTTGTAAATACGATTAGTTCATCGTTCCTGATTCAGCCTATTATGAATAAACATGTTTGCAATGACAACTAGAGATCATAGTTTCTTGTGCCATGCTTGATTAGCTATGAGTTATAATGGTTTACCTTGTGTGCCAACATGCTATTGAGATGGTTATGATGTGGTATGATAGGGTGGTATCCTCCTCTGCATGATTTAAGTGACTTGACTTGGCGCATGTTCACGCATGTAGTTGAAACAAAATCAACATAGCCTTCACGATATTTATGTTCATGGTGGATTATATCCTACTCATGCTTGCATTCGGTGTTGATTAATTTTAATGCATGTTCATGACTGTTGTCGCTCTCTAGCTGGTCGCTTCCCAGTCTTTTGCTAGCCTTCACCTGTACTAAGCGGGAATACTGCTTGTGCATCCAATCCCTTAAAACCCAAAGTTATTCCACATGAGTCCACTATACCTACCTATATACGGTATCTACTTGCCGTTCCAAGTAAATTTGTATGTGCCAAACTCTAAACCTTCAAATAAATATCCGGTTTGTATGCTCGAATAGCTCATGTATCAACTAGGGTTGTTTGTATCTTCCATGTTAGGCGGGTTATTCTCAAGAGGAGTGGACTCTGCTCCTCACTCACGAGATAAATGGCTGGTCACCGGGATGCCCAGTCCCATGCTTTATGCAAACTAAATAAAAATAATTGCAAACAAAACTCCCTCTGGGACTGTTGTTAGTTGGAGGCACTCGTTGTTTCGAGCAAGCCATGGATTGATGCTTGTTGGTGGAAGGGGGAGTATAAACTTTACCATTCTGTTTGGGAACCGCCTATAATGTGTGTAGCATGGAAGATATCGCCATCTCTTGGTTGTTATGTTGACAATGAAAGTATACTGCTCAAAATATTATTCACCTCTGTTTCAAAACCAAGCTCTGGCACCTCTACAAATCCCTGCTTCCCTCTGCGAAGGGCCTATCTATTTACTTTTATGCTGAGTCATCATCCTCTTATTAAAAAGCACTAGTTGGAGAGCACCACTGTCATTTGCATTCATTACTGTTAGTTTACATTGAGTATGACTTGACTGGATCTCTTTTACCATGAATTACAATGTCTAGTCAGTCCTTGGTCTTTAAAGGTGCTCTACATTTATGTTTTGCGGTCTCAGAAAGGGCTAGCGAGATACCATCTTGTTATATCATATTATGATTGTTTTCAGGAAGTGGTGTCATCCAAGATTTATTATTATTGCTCGCTAGTTGATTATGCTATTGATATGAGTAAACTTGAGACCTGAGCGTTATTGCGAATGTGGTTAGTTATAATCTTTGCTGAAAACTTGAATGCTGGCTTTACATATTTACAACAACAAGAGCAAATAGAGTTTGTAAAAGTTTTTCTTTATCACTTTCAGTTTGTCAACTGAATTGCTTGAGGACAAGCAAATGTTTAAGCTTGGGGGAGTTGATACGTCTCCAACGTATCTACTTTCCCAAACACTTTTGCCCTTGTTTTGTACTCTAACTTGCATGATTTGAATGGAACTAACCCGGGCTGACGCTGTTTTCAGCAGAATAACCATGGTGTTATTTATGTGCAGAAACAAACATTCTCGGAATGACCTGAAACTTCACAGGGCAACTTTTTGGAAAATATAAAAAATACCTGCAAAAGATGAAGGCCAGGGGGCCCACCACCTCTCCACGAGGGTGGGGGCGCGCTTGGCCCCCTAGGGCGTGCCCCCTACCTCGTGGGCCCCCTGTTGCCTCTCTGACTCCAACTCCAACTCTATATATTGTGTTTCGGGGAGAAAAAAACTAGAGAGAAGAATTCATTGCGTTTTACGATACGAAGCCGCCGCCAAGCCCTAAAACCTCTCGGGAGGGCTGATCTGGAGTCCGTTCGGGGCTCTGGAGAGGGGAATCCGTCACCATCGTCATCATCAACCATCCTCCATCACCAATTTCATGATGCTCACCACCGTGCGTGAGTAATTCCATCGTAGGCTTGCTGGACGGTGATGGGTTGGATGTGATCTATCATGTAATCGAGTTAGTTTTGTTAGGGTCCCTAGTATCCACTATGTTCTGAGATTGATGTTGCTATGACTTTTCTATGCTTAATGCTTTTCACTAGGGCCCGAGTGCCATGATTTCAGATCTGAACCTATTATGTTTTGATCAATATATGAGTGTTCTTGATCCTATCTTGCAAGTCTATAGAAACCTATTATGTGTTATGATCCATTAACCCCGAAGTGACAATAATCAGGATACTTACCGGTGACGACCGTAGTTTGAGGAGTTCATGTATTCACTATGTGCTAATGCTTTGTTCTGGTACTCTATTAAAAGGAGGCCTTAATATTCCTTAGTTTCCGTAAGGACCCCGCTGCCACGGGAGGGCAGGACAAAAGATGTCATGCAAGTTCTTTTCCGTAAGCACGTATGACTATGTTCGGAATACATGCCTACATTATATCAATGAACTAGAGCTAGTTCTGTGTCACCCTAGGTTATGACTGTTACATGATGAACCGCATCCGGCATAATTCTCCATCACCGATCCATTTCCTACGAGCTTTCCATGTACTGTTCTTCGCTTATTTACTTTCCCATTGCTATTGCTATCATCACTACAAAATACCAAAAACATTACTTTTACTACTGTTACCCTTTTGCTACCGTTACCACTACTATCATATTACTTTGCTACTAAATACTTTGCTACAGATATTAAGTTTCCAGGTGTGGTTGAATTGACAACTCAGCTGCTAATACTTGAGAGTATTCTTTGGCTCCCCTTGTGTCGAATCAATAAATTTGGGTTGAATACTTTACCCTCGAAAACTGTTGCGATCCCTATACTTGTGTGTTATCACATATTGAGCTCCACTTAATTTGTAGTTTTGTTTGTGCACTTTGCCATGCCATGCCTCATTAAACCGGACATGCATCATACTTGGTTGTGCATCATGCCATGCTTATGTGATGGTTGTTTACTATGCTGCTTGGTTCTTTCCGGGTTGCTTCTCTCGTTAGCTTCGGTTCCGTTTCGGAGTTGTGAGGATTTCGTTCGACTTCGTCCATTTGTCTTCTTCATGGACTCCTTATTCTTCCTTGCGGGATCTCAGGAAAGATGACCATACCCTCGAAATCACTTCTATCTTTGCTTGCTAGTTGTTCGCTCTATTGCTATGCCGCGATACCTACCACTTGCCATATCATGCCTCCCATATTGCCATGTCAAGCCCCTAACCCACCTTTCCTAGCAAACCATTGTTTGGCTATGTTACCGCTTTTGCTCAGCCCCTCTTATAGCGTTGCTAGTTGCATGTGAAGCTGAAGATTGTTCCATGTTGGAACATGGATATGTTGGGATATCACAATATCTTATATTTTAATTAATGCATCTATATACTTGGTAAAGGGTGGAAGGATCGGCCTTATGCCTGGTGTTTTGTTCCACTCTTGTCGCCCTAGTTTCTGTCATACCAGTGTTATGTTCCTTGATTTTGCGTTCCTTACGCGGTTGGGTGGTATGGGAACCCCTTGACAGTTCGCTTTGAATAAAACTCCTCCAGCAAGGCCCAACCTTGGTTTTACATTTGCCTCACCTAAGCCTTTTTCCCTTGGGTTTCTGGAGCCCGAGGATCATCTTTATTTTAACCCCCCCCTCCCCGGGCCAGTGCTCCTCTGAGTGTTGGTCCAAACTAGAGCTCCTTGCAGCGCCACCTCGGGGAAACTTGAGGGTTGGTTTTAGTTGTACGGACTGCTCATCCGGTGTGCCCTGAGAACAAGAAATGTGCAGCTCCTATCGGGATTTGTCGGCACATTCGGGCGGCTTTGCTGGTCTTGTTTTACCATTGTCGAAATGTCTTGTAACCGGGATTCTGAGGCTGATCGGGTCTTCCTGGGAAAAGGAATATCCTTCGTTGACCGTGAGAGCTTGTGATGGGCTAAGTTGGGACACCCCTACAGGGTTTTGAACTTTCGAAAGCCGTGCCCGCGGTTATGGGCAGATGGGAATTTGTTAATATCCGGTTGTAGAGAACTTGACACTTAACTTAATTAAAATGAATCAACCGCGTGTGTAGCCGTGATGGTCTCTTTTCGGCGGAGTCCGGGAAGAGAACACGGTCTCGTGTTATGCTTGAACGTAAGTAGCTTCAGGATCACTTCTTGATCACTTATAGCTTCTCGACCGTGCTGTGCTTCTCTTCTCGCTCTCTTTTGCGTAAGTTAGCCACCATATATGATTAGTGGTTTGCTGCAGCTCCACCTCACTACCCTTTCCTACCCTTAAGCTTAAATAGTCTTGATCGCGAGGGTGTGAGATTGCTGAGTCCCCGTGACTCACAGATACTTCCAAACAGATGCAGGTGCCGATGATGCCAGTGCAGGGGATGCTACCGAACTCAAGTGGGAGTTCGACGAGGATTCGGGTCGTTTCTATGTTTCTTTTCCGGATGATCAGTAGAAGAGCCTAGTTGGGGCGATTGGGAATCTAGCATTTGGGGTTGTGTTTCTTTATTTTGGTTCCGTAGTCGGACCTTGATTGCATTTTGGTTGATGTATGGATTATTTATGTATTGTGTGAAGTGACGAATGTAAGCCATCTCTTTATCCCTTTCTTATTCAATACATGGGATGTGTAAAGATTACCCCCCTTGCGACATGCCTCCCATGCGGTTATGCCTCTAAGTCGTGCTCCGACACGTGGGAGATATAGCCGCATCGTGGGTGTTACAATTTGCCAGGTGGCCGTACCTCTTCATGGAACCTAATGGATTTTCTACTCCCTCCCAAGCTCCTCCAGATCGATTAGTTTTTGCTATCGAAAGGTCGATGCGATTTGAAGCCCCTACCGTGAATGTTCTTCAAGCCCCTACCGTGAATGTTCTTCACCTTCCGGTGTCACATATGTTGTACGAGACAAACTGGAGCCCTCACCGCCACCATCGCGTCTCCGCAGAGGCGTTCTCAGCCTCTATGGGTACACCTTCCTCCCCTGTGAACTACTCACTACACTATCCCGATGGAACTTTTTATTAATCCCCAATCCATGGACTCTTTCTTCCTGCCCATTCAATTTATGTATACATCAGATTCAAGATGTTTGGATTTATGATTGGAGAAACGTCCAGTGTATTTTCATCTGCAATTAATTGGACACAAGAACGGAAAGAACTTGATTTTCTTCCTGCAACCAACTATAAGTTGATGGGTGCCTGAGCAAGTCATCTAGCTCATCTTGATCTACCAGCTCCTTTTTCTTAGTCAGGTATGAATGTATGATGTAAATTCAGATAACTAGATTTACGCGATGTTGTATTATCGGTCATTTGTTGTTTGCAGGCAGGCAATTGCTACAGTTTTAACCATATTAATTTCCTATGTGCCATCTCCACATTTTCGTCAATTATTTTATATTGTATGGGGCTGGAGCATAGCTATTATTTCCTTTTCTTTGATCATATGAATGCTTATGCTGAGATTGCCAGATCGGATTTGTACAAATGCATCACTAATAAGACTTGTGGCAATACTGCTCGATGTATTCTGGTGTAGAATCGATAAATTGCTATATTATAATTCTCCTTTATGCCCAGTCAATATTAAATCCGCCTAAAACAATCTTAGGATGCAATATTGCTTTACGTATGATCCAAACTATGGATTTGACAAGAGCTCATAGTTTCAGTAGGTGATGGTTTCTCCCTCAGTTTTGTGAACATGTGCAGTCTTGCATCCATTAGATGCAACCGCACTTTTATTTTATTTTTATTTTTTGAGTGGAAACCGTAGAACAATAGTTTCACGGTATTTGTATTAATAAATAGTACATAATATAAAGACCATAAAAACAAAAATAAGCAGCCAATCCCTGTTTTAGGCAACATAAAAGCTAAATTATTCTTGTCCTAGAATATGTTCAACCCATTGCCTGATCTTGATTGCTCTGCTCTCTTTAGCTCTTAACTCCGTCGCCCACAATCCTTCTTTGAGATAGAATTTCTAGGTGCTAATATGGGGTGCGGCTGACCTAAAAATCTTATCATTTCTAACTGACCAAATACTCCAGCAGCCTATGATGATGATGTCCGTAGCAATGTCTGGTGGAAGTTGAGGTAGCGCAAGAGAGACCTCATCAAACATGCATGTACCTCTCTGTCTACTCTGTAGAATTGAGTCCCAACAAGCCTGGGCAAAAGGGCGGTCCCAGAAGAGATGATAACTAGTTTCCTCAGATGAGTGTACATAGAGGGCACAGTTATAATCCCGAAGGTACATGTTTTTGTGCCGAAGCAAATTCCTTGAGTTCACTCTGTGATACAGCAGCATCCAATAGAAAATCTTATGCCTGAGTCCCCAAGAGGTTTGCCATAAGAGCTTGAAGAGCCTATTGGGGCTCTCAGATGACATGATTGATTTATACATCTTCATGGAGGAATATTGGGAGTTGTGACATTTTTTTTAAAAGGAGGTTATCCCCTGGCCTCTACATCAGAACGATGCATACAACCATATTATTGATAAGCAAAATATTCAACAAAAGTATTCAGGTCTCAAAAAGTAAAAAAGGCTCACAAAGAGCATAAGCAAAACAACAAGATAGCCACAACCGGCAAGAAAAAACAGATAGGAAATAAACACCTATCCTATTACATGACCGTCATCCAAACCGGTTGAAGATAGCCCGTGCTACCGTCTCCCATCGGATAGATCCAGTAACCAAATGCTCCCTGGCCTCTGTCAAAGTGAGTAGCGACCACATACGGATCAGTGTAGTGGCCCAGAAGATAACCTGCAAGAAATGAATATTTGTTGTTCTATTAAAAACAAAATCGTTTCTACAGTTCCAAACCGCCCATAATAAAGCACATACTCCTACACGAATATGTCTTGTTGTTTCTGAATCTATCCCTTCTAGCCACGTCCCAAATAACGTGTTGATAGTATTCAGAGGAGTAATATTAAATGCTATGTGGACCGACAGCCACAATTTTTTTTTCCAATGGGCAGTCAACAAAGAGGTGTTTGATGGATTCATCACTATCACAGAAACTACATCGTGTAGATCCTGTCCAGTTGCGTTTTGCCAAATTGTCCTTAGTTAGAACGACTTGTTTATGGAAAAACCACGTAAACACTTTAATTTTTAAAGGTACTTTGACTTTCCAAACATGTTTCAAAAGAGGAATAGAGTTAGAGTTGATAACATCCAAATACATGGATTTAACCAAAACTCTTCATTCTTAGTTAGTTTCTAGCGCAACTGATCGGGTTGTTGAGAGAGGCGAACATCCATCAGTCTTCTCACAAGATGGAGCCAAACTTCCCAACGGTTTCCCGCTAACGTCCTCCTGAATTGAATATTAAGAGGATTGTACTGTAATACTGTTGCAACGTAAGCGTCTCTTCACTGAACAATATTATAGAGAGAGGGATATTGGAGTGCAAGGGGCGTCTCCCCTAGCCATGTATCCTCCCAGAATCTCGTGGTAGTACCATTTCCAACTACAATTTTTGTCCTGTTAAAAAGACAGATTTCACTCTCATCAGTCCTTTCCAAAAAGGCAAATCAGTAGGCCTTACCGTCACCTGGGATAAGGTTTTGAATTGAAGGTACTTATTACGCAGAATCTGGGCCCATGTGGCATCCGCCTCTACAGATAGTTTATACAGCCACTTGCTGAGAAGACATCTGTTATTCACCTCTAAAATTTCAATGCCAAGACCCCCTTGGTCTTTCGGCCTACAAATGATATCCCATTTAGCGAGCATGTACTTTCGTTTTAATTTGTCACTCTGCTAGAAGAAGCGCGATCGATAGAAATCTAGCCTTTTCCGGACTCCAATTGGTACCTCAAAAAAGGACAAGAGAAACATAGGCATACTCGTGAGAACCGAATTAATGAGAATTAGTCGGCCTCCGTATGACATAAGCTTGCCCTTCCAACAACTTAGTTTTTTTCAAATCGATCCTCAATGCACTTCCATTCTTTGTTGGAAAGCTTGCGATGGTGGATTGGTATACCCAAATACGTGAAGGGTAAAGACCCCAATTCGCATCTGAACAACTGTTTCTACGCTTCTTATTCGTCTTTAGCTCTTCCAAAATAGAACAATTCACTTTTATGGAAGTTAATCTTTAACCCCGACAGTTGTTCAAACAGGAATAACACAAGCTTCATGCTCCTCACTTTTTCCAAATCATGCTCCATGAAGATGATAGTATCATCGGCGTACTGTAGGATAGACACTTCTTCGTCAACTAAATGCGGAACGAGGCCACCTACCTGGCCATCATCCTTGGCCCTTCCTATTAGGATTGTCAACATGTCAACCACTATGTTGAACATAATTGGTGACATCGGGTCCCCATGCCTTAGACCCTTGTGTGTCTGGAAGTAATGACCTATGTCATCATTCACTTTGATTCCAACACTCCCTTTTTGCGTGAAAGAATCTACCTAGTTTCTCCAGGACTGGTCGAATCCTTTCATATGCAGGGCCTGCTGAAGAAATGGCTATTTTACCTTATCGTACGCTTTCTCAAAATCCACTTTGAAAAACACCCCATCTAGTTTTTTCGTGTGGATTTCATGGAGCGTTTCATGTAGGACTACAACCCCTTCTAGGATGTTTCTGTCCGGCACGAAAGCGGTTTGGGACGGCTGCACCACAGAGTGCGCAATCTATGTAAGCCTATTAGTCCCAACCTTGGTGAAAATTTTAAAGCTGACATTAAGAAGACATATTGGTCTGAACTGTTCAATCCGCACGGCCTCTATTTTCTTAGGAAGCAAAGTAATCATTCCATAATTCAAATGAAACAACTGCAGCTGTCCAGAGAATAAATCATGGAATATCGGTAGCAAGTCATCCTTAATAATGTGCCAACACTTTTTATAAAACTCCGCCGGAAAACCATCTGGCCCTGGAGCTTTATTATTTTTCATTTATGAAATTACCTCAAACACTTCTTTCTCCGAAAATGGGGCGGTCAAAATTCCATTCTCATCTGCTGCTAGTTGAGGGACACCCTCAACCCTCGACTCAACCAAGGATACGAAATTATCCTCAAGAGGCCCAAATAGTTGCTTATAGTAGTTGGTGATGTATAATTTTAGGTTCTCTTGTCCTAAAATCGTCCCCTCATCTTGCTCAAGCTGAAAGATTCTTTTCTTTCGATGCTTGCCAATGGTAATCATATGGAAGAATTGAGTGTTATCATCCCCTTGGACGATTTTGCGAACTTTAGCTCGCAGTGCCCACTTCAATTCCTCCTCTCGAAGCAGTTCTTCCAATCTCAGTTCCGTCTTCACTTTAGCTTCCAGCTCCCTGGTATCTAGAATGGAGGACTCGGCTTTTATATCTAGGGATTGAATAAGTAAAAGGAGCCTTCACTACAAAAAAAGACACATCTGTGACATTGTGGGCCGAACGAATTTTTTTTCTGTCATACATATGACACTTCTATGACGATAATTGTGACAAAACCCGGTATCATCATAGATGTGGTGGGCTCCTACTTCTATGACAAAAAATCATGACAGAAAATGGGCTTTTCGTCCTGGGCGAGCCGGAGACGCAGCTGCATGACATTCTTTGGGCCGTCCATGACGAAAAAACCGTGGTAGATGTTGGGGATCGTTGCAGAAATTAAAAAATTTCTACGCATCACCAAGATCAATCTATGGAGTAACTAGAAACGAGAGAGAGGGGAGTGCATCTTCATACCCTTGAAGATCGCGAGTTGGAAGTGTTGCAAGAACGCGGTTGGAGGAGTCATACACGTAGCGATTCAGATCGCGGCCGAATCCGATCTAAGCACCGAACAACGGCGCCTCCGCGTTCAACACACGTGCAGCCCGGTGACGTTTCCCGCGCCTTGATCCAGCAAGGAGGAGGGAGAGGTTGAGGAAGTAGGCTCCAACAGCAGCACAACGGCGTGGTGGTGATGGAGTGGCAGTTCTCCGGCAGGGCTTCGCCAAGCTCACGCGGAGGAGGAGAGGTGTTGGGGAGGGGAGGGGCTGCGCCTTGGATGTGGTGCTGCAGCCCTCCCCCCGCCCCTATTTATAGAGAGAAGGGGGAAGGGGGCTGGCCCCTCTAAATGAGATCTAGAGGGGGGCGACGACCAAGGGGGAGGGGGCTTGCCCCCCAAGCAAGGGGGCGCCCCCTTTAGGGTTCCCCCCAAACCCTAGGCGCATGGGCCCTAGTGGGATGGCGTCCAGCCAACTAGGGGCTGGTTTCCTTCCACCTACAGCCCATAAGGCCCTCCGGGGCAGGTGGACCCTCCCGGTGGACCCCCGGAACCCCTCCGGTGCTCCCGGTACAATACCGGTATACCCCCGAATATTTCCGGTGACCGTATGATGACTTCTAATATATAAATCTTCACCTCCGGACTATTTCGGAACTCCTCGTGACGTCCGGGATCTCATCCGGGACTCCGAACAACATTCGGTAATCAGATACAAATCTTCCTAATAACCCTAGCGTCATCGAACCTTAAGTGTGTAGACCCTACGGGTTCGGGAACCATGCAGACATGACCGAGACAACTCTTAGGCCAATAACCAATAGCGGGATCTGGATACCCATGTTGGCTCCCACATGTTCCACGATGATCTCATCGGATGAACCACGATGTCGAGGATTCAAGCAATCCCGTATACAATTCCCTTTGTCAATCGGTACGTTACTTGCCCGAGATTCGATCGTCGGTATCCCAATACCTCGTTCAATCTCGTTATCAGCAAGTCACTTTTCTCGTTCCGTAATGCATGATCCCATGACCAACTACTTAGTCACAATGAGCTCATGATGATGCATTACCGAGTGGGCCCAGAGATACCTCTCCGTCATACGGAGTGACAAATCCTAGTCTCGATTCATGCCAACCCAACAGACACTTCCGGAGATACCTGTAGTGCACCTTTATAGCCACCCAGTTACGTTGTGACGTTTGGTACACCCAAAGCACTCCTACGGTATCTGGGAGTTGCACAATCTCATTGTCTAAGGAATGATACTGACATTAGAAAAGCTCTAGAAGACGAACTACACGATCTTGTGCTATGCTTAGGATTGGGTCTTGTCCATCACATCTTTCCCCTAATGATGTGATCCCGTTATCAATGACATCCAATGTCCATAGTCAGGAAACCATGACCATCTATTGATCAACGAGCTAGTCAACTAGAGGCTCACTAGGGACATGTTGTGGTCTATGTATTCACACATGTATCACGATTTCTGGATAATACAATTATAGCATGAACAATAGACAATTATTATGAACAAGGAAATATAATAATAACCATTTTATTATTGCCTCTAGGGCATATTTCCAATAGTCTCCCACTTGCACTAGAGTCAATAATCTAGTTACATTGTGATGAATCTAACAACCATAGAGTTCTGGTGTTGATCATGTTTTGCTCGAGGAAGAGGTTTAGTCAACGGATCTGCGACATTCAGGTCCGTATGCACTTTACAAATTTCTATGTCTCCATTTTGAACATTTTCACAAATGGAGTTGAAGCGACGCTTGATATGCCTAGTCTTCCTGTGAAACCTGGGCTCCTTGGCAAGGGCAATAGCTCCAGTGTTGTCACAGAAGAGAGTCATCGGGCCCGACGCATTGGGAATAACTCCTAGGTCGGTAATGAACTCCTTCATCCAGATTGCTTCTTGTGCTGCCTCTGAGGCTGCCATGTACTCCGCTTCACATGTAGATCCCGCCACGACACTTTGCTTGCAACCGCACCAGCTGACTGCCCCACCATTCAAAATATACACGTATCCGGTTTGTGACTTGGAGTCATCTAGATCTGTGTCGAAGCTAGCATCGATGTAACCCTTTACGACGAGCTCTTCGTCACCTCCATAAATGAGAAACATATCCTTAGTCCTTTTTAGGTACTTCAGGATATTCTTGACCGCTGTCCAGTGTTCCATGCCGGGATTACTTTGGTACCTTCCTACCAAACTTACGGCAAGGTTTACATCAGGTCTGGTACACAGCATGGCATACATAATAGACCCTATGGCCGAGGCATAGGGGACGACACTCATATTTTCTCTATCTTCTATCGTGGTCGGGCATTGAGCCATGCTCAATCTCATACCTTACAATACAGGCAAGAACCCCTTCTTGGACTGATCCATATTGAACTTCTTCAATATCTTGTCAAGGTACGTGCTTTGTCAAAGACCAATGAGGCGTCTCGATCTATCTCTATAGATCTTGATGCCTAATACATAAGCAGCTTCTCCAAGATCCTTCATCAAAAAACACTTGTTTAAGTAGGCCTTTATGCTTTCCAAGAATTCTATATCATTTCCCATCAATAGTATGTCATCCACATATAATATGAGAAATGCTACAGAGCTCCCACTCACTTTCTTGTAAACACAGGCTTCTCCATAAGTCTGCATAAACCCAAACGCTTTGATCATCTCATCAAATCGAATGTTCCAACTCCGAGATGCTTGCACCAGCCCATAGATTGAGCGTTGGAGCTTGCACACCTTGTTAGCATTCTTAGGATCGACAAAACCTTCTGGCTGCATCATATACAATTCTTCCTTAAGGAATGCCGTTTTGACGTCCATTTGCCATATCTCATAATCATAGAATGTGGAAATTGCTAACATGATTCGGACGGACTTCAGCTTTGCTATGGGTGAGAAAGTCTCATCGTAGTCAACCCCTTGAACTTGTCGATAACCCTTAGCGACAAGCCGAGCCTTATAGATGGTCACATTACCATCCGCGTCTGTCTTCTTCTTAAAGATCCATTTATTTTCTATGGCTCGCCGATCATCGGGCAAGTCAGTCAAAGTCCTTACTTCGTTTTCATACATGGATCCTATCTCGGATTTCATGGTTTCCTGCCATTTGTCGGAATCTGGGCCAGCCATCGCTTCTTCATAGTTCGAAGGTTCACCATTGTCTAACAACATGATTTCCAGGACAGGGTTGCCGTACCACTCTGGTGCGGAACGTGTCCTTCTGGACCTACGAAGTTCAGTAGCAACTTGATCTAAAGTTCATGATCATCATCATTAACTTCCTCTCTAGTCGGTGCAGGCACCTCAGAAACATTTTCTTGAGCTGCGCCACTCTCCGGTTCAAGAGGCAATACTTCAGCAGGTTCTACTTTCCTCCCACTTACTTATTTCGAGAGAAACTCTTTCTCTAGAAAGGATCCATTCTTGGCAACAAAGATCTTTCCTTCGGATCTGAGGTAGAAGGTATACCCAATAGTTTCCTTCGGGTATCCTATGAAGATGCATTTTCCGATTTGGGTTCGAGCTTTTCAAGTTGAAGTTTCTTAACATAAGCATCGCATCCCCAAACTTTCAGAAACGACAGCTTAGGTTTCTTACCAAACCACAATTCATACGGTGTCGTCTCAACGGATTTCGACCGAGCCCTATTTAAAGTGAATGCGGCAGTCTCTATAGCATACCCCAAAATGACAGCGGTAGATCGGGCAAGAGACATCATAGACTGTACCATATCCAATAGAGTGCAATTACGACGTTCGGACCACCATTACATTGAGGTGTTCCACGCGGCAGTGAGTTGTGAAACAATTCCGCATTTCCTTAAGTGCGTTCCCAAATTCGTGACTCAAATATCTCTCCCGATCTGATCGTAAGAACTTGATTTTCCTGTCACGTTGATTCTCAACCTCACTCTGAAATTCCTTGAACTTTTCAAAGGTCTCAGACTTGTGTTTCATTAAGTAGACATACCCATATCTACTCAAGTCATCAGTGAGGGTGAGAACATAACGATAGCCACCGCGAGCCTCAACACTCATTGGACCGCACACATCAGTATTATGATTTCCAATAAGTTGGTTGCTCGCTCCATTGTTCCGGAGAACGGAGTCTTGGTCATTTTGCACATGAGGCATGGTTCGCACGTGTCTGATTCATAATCAAGAGACTGCAAAAGTCCATCTGCATGGAGTTTCTTCATGCGTTTGACACCAATGTGACCAAGGCGGCAGTGCCACAAGTATGTGGGACTATCACTATCAACCTTACATCTTTTGGCATTCACACTATGAATATGTGTAACATCACGTTCGAGATTAAATAAGAATAAACCATCGACCAGCGGGGCATGACCATAAAACATCTCTATCATATAAATAGAACAACCATTATTCTCAGATTTAAATGAGTAGCCATCTCGCATTAAATGAGATCCAGATACAATGTTCATGCTGAAAGCTGGTACTAAATAACAATTATTGAGGTTTAAAACTAATCCCGTAGGTAAATGTAGAGGCAGCGTGCCGACGGCGATCACATCGACCTTGGAACCATTCCCGACGCGCATCGTCACTTCATCCTTCGCCAGTCTCTGTTTATTCCGCAGCTCCTGTTTTGAGTTACAAATATGAGCAACCGCACCGGTATCAAATACCCAAGAGGTACTACGAGCGCTGGTTAGGTACACATCAATAACATGTATATCACATATACCTTTGACATTGCCGGCCTTCTTATCCGCTAAGTACTTGGGGCAGTTCCGCTTCCAGTGATAGTTTCCCTTGCAATAAAAGCACTCAGTCTCAGGCTTGGGTCCATTCTTTGGCTTCTTCCCGACAGCTTGCTTACCGGGCGCGGCAACTCCCTTGCCGTCCTTCTTGAAGTTCTTTTTACCCTTGCCTTTATTGAACTTAGTGGTTTTATTCACCATCAACACTTGATGTTCCTTTTTGATTTCCACCTCCGCTGATTTCAGCATTGAATATACCTCAGGAATGGTCTTTTCCATCCCCTACATATTGAAGTTCATCACAAAGCTCTTGTATCTAGGTGGGAGCGACTGAAGGATTCTGTCAACGACTGCATCATCCGAGAGATTAACTCCTAGCTGAGACAAGCAGTTGTGCAACCTAGACATTTTGAGTATGTGCTCGCTGACGGAACTATTCTCCTCCATCTTACAACTGTAGAACTTGTTGGAGACTTCATATCTCTCGACCCGGGCATGAGCTTGGAAAACCATTTTCAGCTCTTGGAACATCTCAGATGCTTCGTGTTGCTCAAAACGCTTTTGGAGCCCCAGTTCTAAGCTGTAAAGCATGCCGCACTGAACCAGGGAGTAATCATCACTGCGCGTCTGCCAGGCGTTCATAACGTCTTGATCTACTGGGAAAACAGGTGCTTCACCTAGCGGTGCATCAAGGACATATGCTTTCTTGGCAGCTATGAGGATAATCCTCAGGTTACGGACCCAGTCCATGTAGTTGCTGCCATCGTCTTTCAGCTTGGTTTTCTCTAGGAACGCATTGAAGTTGAGGGCAACATTAGCGTGGGCCATTTTATCTACAAGACATATTGCAAAGATTTTTAGACTATGTTCATGATAATTAAGTTCATCTAATCAAATTATTTAATGAACTCCCACTCAGATAGACATCCCTCTAGTCATCTAAGTGATACATGATCCGAGTCAACTAGGTCATGTTCGATCATCACGTGAGACAGACTGGTCATCATCGGTGAACATCTTCATGTTGATTGTATCTTCTATACGACTCATGTTCGACCTTTCGGTCTTCCGTGTTCCGAGGCCATGTTTGTACATGATAGGCTCATCAAGTCAACCTAAGTGTATTGCGTGTGTAAATCTGGCTTACACCCGTTGTATGCGAACGTTAGAACCTATCACACCCGATCATCACGTGGTGCTTCGGAACAACGGACCTTAGCAACGGTGCACAGTTATGGGGAACACTTTCTTTAAATTATTGTGATGGATCATCTTATTTATGCTACCGTCGTTCTAAGCAAACAAGATGTAAAACATGATAAACATCACATGCAATCAAATAGTGACATGATATGGCCAATATCATTTTGCTCCTTTTGATCTCCATCTTCGGGGCGCCATGATCATCATTGTCACCGGCATGGCACCATGACCTCCATCATCATGATCTCCATCATCATGTCTTCATGAAGTTGTCTCGCCAACTATTACTTCTACTACTACGGCTAACGGTTAGCGATAAAGTAAAGTGATTACATGACATTTATGTTGACACGCAGGTCATAAATAAATTAAGACAACTCGTATGGCTCCTGCCGGTTGTCATACTCATCGACATGCAAGTCGTGATTCCTATTACAAGAACATGATCAATCTCATACATCACATATATATATATCATTCATCACATCCTTTTGGCCATATCACATCACACGGCATATGCTGCAAGAACAAGTTAGATGTCCTCTAATTGTTGTTGCAAGTTTTTACGTGGCTGCTATAGGTTTCTAGAAAGAACGTTTCTTACCTACGCCAAAACCACAACGTGATATGCCAATTTATATTTACCCTTCATAAGGACCCTTTTCATCAAATCCGATCCGACTAAAGTGGCAGAGACAGACACCCGCTAGCCACCTTATGCAACTAGTGCATGTCAGTTGGTGGAACCAGTCTCACGTAAGCGTACGTGTAAGGTCGGTCCGGGCCGCTTCATCCCACGATGCCGCCAAATCAAGATAAGACTAGTAACGGCAAGTAAATTGAAAAAATCGACGCCCACAACAACTTGTGTTCTACTTGTGCATAGAAACTACGCATAGACCTAGCTCATGATGCCACTATTGGGGATCGTTGTAGAAATTAAAAAATTTCTACGCATCACCAAGATCAATCTATGGAGTAACTAGCAACGAGAGATAGGGGAGTGCATCTTAATACCCTTGAAGATCGTGAGTCGGAAGCGTTGCAAGAACGCGGTTGGAGGAGTCGTACACGTAGCGATTCAGATCGCGGCCGAATCCGATCTAAGCACCGAACAACGGCGCCTCCGTGTTCAACACACGTGCAGTACGGTGACGTCTCTCACGCCTTGATCTAGCAAGGAGGAGGGAGAGGTTGAGGAAGAAGGCTCCAACAGCAGCACGACGGCGTGGTGGTGATGGAGTGGCAGTTCTCCGGCAGGGCTTCGCCAAGCTCACGCGGAGGAGGAGAGGTGTTGGGGAGGGGAGGGGCTGCGCCTTGGATGTGGTGCTGCAGCCCTCCCCTCGCCCCTCTATTTATAGGGAGAAGGGGGAAGGGGGCTGGCCCCTCTAGATGAGATCTAGAGGGGGGGCGACGGCCAAGGGGGAGGGGGCTTGCCCCCCAAGCAAGGGGGGCGCCCCCTTTAGGGTTCCCCCCAAACCCTAGGCGCATGGGCCCTAGGGGGGGATGGTGCCCAGCCCACTAGGGGCTGGTTCCCTTCCACCTACAGCCCATAAGGCCCTCCGGGGCAGGTGGACCCCGGAACCCCTCCGGTGGTCCCGGTACAATACCGGTATACCCCCGAATATTTCCGGTGACCGTATGATGACTTCCCATATATGAACCTTCACCTCCGGACTATTCCGGAACTCCTCGTGACGTCCGGGATCTCATCCGGGACTCCGAACAACATTCGGTAATCACATACAAATCTTCCTAATAACCCTAGCGTCATCGAACCTTAAGTGTGTAGACCCTACGGGTTCGGGAACCATGCAGACATGACCGAGACAACTCTTAGGCCAATAACCAATAGCGGGATCTGGATACCCATGTTGGCTCCCACATGTTCCACGATGATCTCATCGGATGAACCATGATGTCGAGGATTCAAGCAATCCCGTATACAATTCCCTTTGTCAATCGGTACGTTACTTGCCCGAGATTCGATCGTCGGTATCCCAATACCTCGTTCAATCTCGTTACCGGCAAGTCACTTTACTCGTTCCGTAATGCATGATCCCGTGACCAACTACTTAGTCACAATGAGTCATGATGATGCATTACCGAGTGGGCGCAGAGATACCTCTCCGTCATACGGAGTGACAAATCCTAGTCTCGATTCGTGCCAACCCAACAGACACTTTCGGAGATACCTGTAGTGCACCTTTATAGCCACCCAGTTACGTTGTGATGTTTGGTACACCCAAAGCACTCCTACGGTATCCGGGAGTTGCACAATCTCATGGTCTAAGGAAATGATACTGACATTAGAAAAGCTCTAGCAGACGAACTACGCGATCTTGTGCTATGCTTAGGATTGGGTCTTGTCCATCACATCTTTCCCCTAATGATGTGATCCCGTTATCAATGACATCCAATGTCCATAGTCAGGAAACCATGACCATCTGTTGATCAACGAGCTAGTCAACTAGAGGCTCACTAGGGACATGTTGTGGTCTATGTATTCACACCTATATCACGATTTCCAGATAATACAATTATAGCATGAACAATAGACAATTATCATGAACAAGTAAATATAATAATAACCATTTTATTATTGCCTCTAGGGCATATTTCCAATAGTAGAAGCGAGGGGGGGGGGAATTTCGGGGAGCTCCCGGTTACGGTGGGAGGTCGGGGGCCGAGCGATGCGCGTTTCTCTTGTACACGTACGCGCGTGTGTGCGAGGCGTTGGCTCTAACTGAACCCGAGCGAGGCGTTGGGCTCTAACTGAACCCGAGCGATTACACTGCAGGCTACGCGTTACTGAACCCGAGTGATCGATGGATGGATGTTAACTGAACCCAATCGAGCGATTCCTTTGCTACTGCTGCTAACTGAAGCCGATCGATGCTGCCTCTGGGATGAACAGTGAGCGTTGCGGGGGGGGGGGGGGGGGGGGGGGTTGGATGAACAGTGAGCGGTGGCGTTGCCTCTGGATGAACAGGACCGCGTGGTGTGGTGGAGGGCTGGATGAACAGTAGACGGTGAAGGGGTGCCCGTGGAGGGGTGGTTGAATAGGACCCCGTGATGTGGAGGGCTGGATGAACAGTAGACGGTGGAGGGGGTGCCCGTGGAGGGGTGGTTGAACAGTAGCCAGTGGAGTAGCGCGCGGTGGAGGCTGGATGAACAGGAGCCCGTGGAGGCTGGAGGAGGTCGACGGTAGCCCGTGGAGGCTGGAGGAGGTCGACGGTAGCCCATGGAGGCTGGAGGAGGTCGACGGTGGAGATGAACGGTATCTCGTGGAGTCCCGTTTTGCGGTATGCCACACCCCTCCCGATGAACAGGACCCCCGTTTCGACTGTAGCGCTCCAACACAAGTCCGTTTCGTCCATTTTGCGGTACGCCACACCCCTCCCGATCAACAGGACCCCCGTTTCGACCGTAGGAGGTCCGTTTCCTCCGTTTTGCGGTACGCCAGACCCCTCCCGATCAAGAAGACCCCGTTCCGAACGTAGGAGGTCCGTTTCCTCCGTTGTGCGTTACGCAAGGCCTCGTTTCCATCGCATGTTCCGTCCAAACCCCCCGATGAACACGACCACGCATTTCATTCTGACCCAGCTGGTTGGCTCCCACGCGTTCCGTTGCCTCCCGATGAACACGACGCATTCTGTTGCCTCCCCATGAACACGACGCGTTCCGTTGCCTCCCCATGAACACGAAGACGATGCTGTTTCTCTGTTCCGACCCAGCCATGTACACGAGCCCTGGCCGTACGTATGCGCGAGTAGGCGTTCGAGACCCCGCCCGTATGTACACATACGTGGCTGTATTTTCTTTCTTGCACCCTAGCCGCTGTACGTACGTGTACATGCTACGTGCGCGCCTCTACTACGACATGTACGCGCCTCTACTACGACACATGCGCGCCTCTACATCCACCAGTATATATGTACGTACACGTTCGCGACCAGAATGACAATGCTACGTACGCTTCGACCAGGTGGGTCCTGACTGTCAGGCACTTCCTTGCATGTGAAGATGTAGCTGGTGGGTCCCAGCAGTCAGGGGGGTAATGTTTTTTTCACGAAATACGGTGGCCCATCTGGTGGGTCCCCGCTGTTAGGTGGAGGAATAATTATTTTGCACGTAATAAGGAGGCACTTCCTTGTTGCGGCCGTGGACCCAGCTGTCAGCCTCTCCATGTACAGTCCACATCAAGCCGTTCCTTGACCACGTTGACCACGCCGTGCCGAGAGCACTAGGGCGGTGGACGACGGCGGGGCCTAGGAAGGGGCCGACGCGGAGCCGGGGAAGACATGGCAGTGGATGCCCACGCGTAGATGAGTACGAAGGTTCACTGGTTCGCTGCGGTGTGAGGCTGTCGTCGCCGTAGAATAACAGGGGGTGTGGGTGGGTAGAGGGATGGCCTGGCCAGCGGTGGGAGTAGTAGGGGGCGGTGAGGCCTCCGCCGCATCGCAGCCGGCCACGGGAGGCAGGAGCACGAGGCATGACCGACGCTGGTTTGTGCGGCTGGAGCAAGAAGACCAGAGGTTGAAGAAGCACTACGGCCGTTGGATGGACATCGTACGGTCACTGGAGCGAGAATCGTGCATATTGACTAAGTTGAAAAAGCCCTCCGTCCCCGTCAACTTAGTAGGCCCACAAGTCAGCCTGCCACTATACTGGTTCCCAGCTAACAGGGGGAGTATTCATTTTTTTGTGCGTAATAAGGAGGCACTTCCTTGCGTGCGAAGGTATAGCTGGTGGGTCCGAGCTGTCAGTGGCGGTAACATTTTTTTCGTGAAATACAGAGGCCCTTTCAGTGGGTCCCTGATGTCAGGTGGAGGAATCATTATTTTGCGCGTAATAAGGAGGCATTTCCTTGCGTGCGGCCGTGGACCCAGCTGTCGGCCTCTCCACGTACAGTCCACTTCAGATGCATGTCGGTCGTTGACCAGGCCGCGCCGAGAGCACCAGGGCGGTGGACGATGGTGAGGCCTAGGAAGGGAACGACACGGAGGCAGGGAAGACTCGGCAGTTGTTTGCCACGCGGAGGGGAGTATGACTGTACGAGGGTTTATTGGTTCGTCTGCCATCGCCGGAGAATAACAACAGGTGTGGGTGAGTAGAGGGATGGCTAGGTCAGCGATGGGAGTAGGGTGGGGCGGTGAGGCCTGCGCGGCAGCAGAGCCGGCCGCGGGGAGGAGGGAGCAGGTAGTCCCGCCGGCGCTTGTTTGAGCGACTGGAGCAGGAAGAGCAGAGATTGAAGAAGCACGACGGCCGTTGGATGGCCATCCAACAGTCACTGCTTGCGCGTCACCCTTTTTTTAGGAAAGCTTCAAATCTGTGGAAGACAGCATACAGCCCATCTGCCATTATTTCTAATAATTTACAGCCCATTTGCTAATTATTAAGGTTTTTTTGGAGCCCATATTCTTTTTGTTAGCATTACAGCCCATATTGTGGCCACGGCTAAAAAATTATATGAAATTTTGCATATTTCGGTGCGGTCCGAACTGTTTTTAATCCCGAAATTTCGACTCACATTCAAACTGATTTTAAAAATAAATGTATATCAATATAAAATCCAACAAATTCTCCACGCATAAAAATTAATGTAATTTAAAATCTTGAAATGAAAAAAAGATATTTGAAACTAATTGCCGATTTGATATGTTTTAAAAATGTACAGCCCATTTCTCATTACTGATGGGCCATTTTCTCGGCCAGCCGAATGAAAACTCTCCTCGTCTTGAAAGATTTGCAGCCCAACAGGCCTGACAAAGCGACTTACTTGGCAAATCATAAAAAAAACTAGGTTGTGGCCGTGGACCCAGTTTTCAGCCTCTCCACGTACAGTACTCTGCCGATAGAATGTTGTTGACCACGTTGACCACGCCACGCCTAGAGCACCAAGGCGGTGGACGATGGAGAGGCCTAGGAAGGGGACGACGCGGAGCCGGCGAAGACGCGGTGGATGCCTACGCGGAGAGGAGTACGAGGGTTCACTGGTTCGGCTGCGGTGTGAGGCTGCTGTCGCCGTAGGGCCTGGCTAGCGGTGGGAGTAGTAGGGGTGATGAGGCCTCAAGGGCAGCACAGCCGGCCACTGGAGGCAGGAGCAGGCGGTCTCCTCGGCGCTGGTTTGGGCGGCTGGTGCAAGAAGAGCAGCGATTGAAGAAGCAATAGGACCGTTCGATTCAAATCCAATGGTTACTGCTGCTAGAATCGTTTGTTGACTAAGTTGACAAGCCCTACGTACGCGTCAACTTAGTAGGCCCACAGGTCAGCCTCCCAACCGGTGCGCCCCAGATGTCAGTGGGAGGAATCATTTTTTTTGCGTAATAAGGAGGCAGTTGATTGCCTGCGGCCAGGCCGGCAGAGGGATGTAGGGGAACGTAGCATAAATTCAAAATTTTCTTACGTGTCACCAAGATCTATCTATGGAGTCATCTAGCAACGAGGGAGGAGTGGATCTACATACCCTTGTAGATCGTGCGCGGAAGCGTTCAAGAGAACGGGGTTGATGGAGTCGTACTCGTCGTGATCCAAATCAAATCACTGATGATCCTAGCGCCGAACGGACGGCACCCCGCGTTCAACACACGTACGGAGCAGCGACGTCCTCCTTCTTGATCCAGCAAGGGGAAGGAGAGGTTGATGGAGATCCAGCAGGCACGACGGCGTGGTGGTGGAAGTAGCGGGATTCCAACAAGGGCTTCGCCAAGCGCTGCGGGAGGAGGGAGATGTTGTCATGGGAGGGAGAGGGAGGCGCCAGGGCCTTAGGTGTTGCTGCCCTCCCTTCCCCACTATATATAGGGCCAAGGGAGAGGGGGGGCGCCGCCTTGTCCCTTCCTCCAAGGAAGGGTGCGGCCAGGGAGGAGTCTCTCCTCCCCAAGGCACCTTGGAGGTGCCTTCCCCCTTTAGGACTCTTCCTTTCCCTCATCTCTTGGCGCAAGGGCCTCTTGGGGCTGGTGCCCTTGGCCCATATAGGCCAAGGCGCACCCCCTACAGCCCATGTGGCCCCCCGGGGCAGGTGGCCCCACCCGGTGGACCCCCGGGACCCGGACCCTTCCGGTGGTCCCGGTACAATACCGGTGATCCCGAAACTTGTCCCGATGGCCGAAATAGCACTTCCTATATATAATTCTTTACCTCCGGACCATTCCGGAACTCCTCGTGGCGTCCGGGATCTCATCCGGGACTCCGAACAACTTTCGGGTTACCGCATACTAATATCTCTATAACCCTAGCGTCTCCGAACCTTAAGTGTGTAGACCCTACGGGTTCGGGAGACATGCAGACATGACCGAGATGACTCTCCGGTCAATAACCAACAGCGGGATCTAGATACCCATGTTGGCTCCCACATGTTTCACGATGATCTCATCGGGTGAACCACGATGTCAAGGACTTAATCAATCCCGTATACAATTCCCTTTGTCTAGCGGTACGATACTTGCCCGAGATTCGATCGTCGGTATCCCGATACCTTGTTCAATCTCGTTACCGGCAAGTCTCTTTACTCGTTTCGTAACACATCATCCCGTGATCAACTCCTTGATCACATTGTGCACATTATGATGATGTCCTACCGAGTGGGCCCAGAGATACCTCTCCGTCACACGGAGTGACAAATCCCAGTCTCGATTCGTGCCAACCCAACAGACACTTTCAGAGATACCCGTAGTGCACCTTTATAGTCACCCAGTTATGTTGTGACGTTTGGCACACCCAAAGTATTCCTACGGTATCCGGGAGTTGCACAATCTCATGGTCTAAGGAAATGATACTTGACATTAGAAAAGCTTTAGCATACGAACTACATGATCTTGTGCTAGGCTTAGGATTGGGTCTGTCCATCACATCATTCTCCTAATGATGTGATCCCGTTATCAATGACATCCAATGTCCATGGTCAGGAAACCGTAACCATCTATTGATCAACGAGCTAGTCAACTAGAGGCTTACTAGGGACATGGTGTTGTCTATGTATCCACACATGTATCTGAGTTTCCTATCAATACAATTCTAGCATGGATAATAAACGATTATCATGAACAAGGAAATATAATAATAACTAATTTATTATTGCCTCTAGGGCATATTTCCAACAGTCTCCCATTTGCACTAGAGTCAATAATCCAGTTCACATCGCTATGTGATTAACACTCAAGGTCACATCCCTATGTGACTAACACCCAAGAGTTTACTAGAGTCAATAATCTAGTTCACATTACCATGTGATTAACACTCGATGAGTTCTGGGTTTGATCATGTTATGCTTGTGAGAGATGTTATAGTCAACGGGTCTGAATCTTTCAGATCCGTATGTACTTCACAAATTTCTATGTCATCTTGTAGATGCAACTACTACGCTACATTTGGAGCTATTCCAAATAACTGTTCTACTATACGAATCCAGTTTTTACTACTCAGAATAATCTGGATTAGTGTCAAAGTTTGCATCGGCGTAACCCTTTACGACGAACTCTTTTACCACCTCCATAATCGAGAAAATTCCTTAGTCCACTAGTTACTAAGGATAACCTTGACCGCTGTCTTGTGATCCATTCTTGGATCACTCTTGTACCCCTTGACTGACTCATGGCAAGGCACATTTCAGGTGCGGTACACAGCATAGCATACTGTAGAGCCTATGACAAAAGCATAGGGGACGACCTTCGTCCTTCCTCTTTCTTCTGCCGTGGTCGAGCTTTAAGTCTTAACTTCATACCTTACAACTCAGGCAAGAACTCCTTCTTCGACTGGTCCATCTTGAACACCTTCAAGATCATGTCAAGGTATGTGCTCATTTGAAAGTACCATTAAGCGTTTTTATCTATCCTTATAGATCTTGATGCTCAATGTTCAAGTAGCTTAATCCTGGCTTTCCATTGAAAAATACTTTCCAAATAACCCTATATGCTTTCCAGAAATTCTACGTCATTTCTGATCAACAATATGTCAACATATATTTATCAGAAATTCTATAGTGCTCCCACTCACTTCTTTGGAAATACAAGTTTCTCATAAACTTTGTATACACCCAAAATCTTTGATCATCATCAAAGCATACATTCCAACTCCGAGATGCTTACTCCAGTCCCTAGAAGGATTGCTGGAGCTTTGCATACTTATTAGCATCTTTCAGGATTGACAAAACCTTCCGGTTTGTATCACATACAACCTTTCCTCAAAAACGTCGAGGAAACAATGTTTTGACATCCTATCTGCAAGATTTCATAAATAATGCAGTAATTGCTAATATAATTCCAACAGACTCTTAGCATCGCTACGAGTCAGAAAGTCTCATCGTAGTCAACTCCTTGAACTTGGCAGAAAACATCTTAACGACAAGTCGAGCGTTCTTAATGGTGACATTTACCATCATTGTCCGTCGTCCTTTTAAAATCCATCTGCACTCAACAGCCTTACGACCATCGAGTTGTTCTGCCAAAGTCTACACTTTGTTTTCATACATGGATCCTTTCTCGGATTTTATGGCCTCGAGCCATTTATCGGAATCCGGGCCCACCATCGCTTCTCCATAGCTCGTAGGTTCATTGTTGTCTAGCAACATGACTTCCAAGACAGGATTACGTACCACTCTGAAGTAGTACGCATCCTTGTCATCCCACGAGGTTTGGTAGTGACTTGATCTGAAGTTTCATGATCACTATCATAAGCTTCCACTTCAATTGGTGTAGGTGCCACAGGAACAACTCCTGTGCCCTGCCACACACTAGTTGAAGAGACGGTTCAATAACCTCATCAAGTCTCCACCATCCTCCCACTCAATTCTTTCAAGAGAAACTTTTCCTCGAGAAAGGACCCGATTCTAGAAACAATCCCTTATTGCTTTCGGATCTGAGACAGGAGGTATACCCAACTGTTTGGGTGTCCTATGAAGATGCATTTATCCGCTTTGGGTTCGAGCTTATCAGCCTGAAACTTTTTCACATAAGTGTCGCAGCCCCAAACTTCTAAGAAATGACAGCTTAGGTTTCTCTAAACCATAGTTCATATGGTGTCATCTCATCGGAATTACGTGGTGCCCTATTTAAAGTGAATGTGGTTGTCTCTAATGCCTAACCCATAAACTATCATGGTAATTCGATAAGAGACATCATGGTATGCATCATATCCAATAGGGTGCAGTTATGATGTTCGGACACACCATCACACTATGGTGTTCCAGGCTGTATTAGTTGTGAAACAATTTCCACAATGTCTTAATTCTGTGCCAAACTCGTAATTCAGATATTCATCTCTATGATCATATCATAGATATTTTATCCTCTTGTCACGACGATCTTTCAACTTCACCCTGAAATTACTTGAACCTTTCAATAATTTAGACTCGTGATTCATCAAGTAAATATACTCAACATCTACTCAAATCATCTGTGAAGTAAGAACATAACGATATCCACTACATGCCTCAGCACTCATTGGATTGCACACATCAAAATGTATTACTTCCAACAAGTTGCTTTCTAGTTCCATTTTACTAAAAACAAGGCTTTCAGTCATCTTGCCCATGTGGTATGATTTGCATGTCTCAAGTGATTCAAAATCAAGTGAGTCCAAAACGGTCCATTTGCATGGACTTTCTTCATGCATATACACCAATAGACATGGTTCGCATGTCTCAAACTTTTCAAAACGAGTGAGCCCAAAGATCCATCAACATGGAGCTTCTTCATGCGTTTTATACCGATATGACTTACATGGCAGTGCCACAAGTAGGTGGTACTATCATTAGTATCTTATATCTTTTGGCATGAACATGTGTATCACTATGATCGAGATTCAATGAACCATTCATTTTAGGTGCAAGACCATTGAAGGTATCATTCAAATAAACAGAGTAACCATTATTCTCCTTAAATGAATAACCGTATTGCGATAGACATAATCCAATCATGTCTATGCTCAACGCAAACACCAAATAACAATTATTTAGGTTTTAATACCAATCTTGATGGTAGAGGGAGCGTACGATATTTGATCAACCTTGGAAATACTTCCAACACATATCGTCATCTCACCTTTTAGCTAGTCTCCGTTTATTCCGTAGCTTTTATTTCGAGTTACTAACACTTAGCAACCGAACCGGTATCTTATACCCTGGTGCTACTAGGAGTACTAGCAAAGTACACATTAACATAATACATCCAATATACTTCTATCGACCTTGCCAGCCTTCTTATCTACCAAGTATCTAGGGTAATTCTGCTCCAGTGGCTGTTCCCTTTATTACAGAAGCACTTAGTCTCGGGTTTGGGTTCAACCTTGGGTTTCTTCACTAGAGCAGCAGCTGATTTGCCGTTTCATGAAGCATCCCTTTTTACCCTTGCCCTTCTTGAAACTAGTGGTTTCACCAACCATCAACAATTGATGCTCCTTCTTGATCTCTACTTTTGTGGTGTCAAACATCGCGAATATCTCAAGGATCATCATATATGTCCCTGATATATTATAGTTCATCACGAAGCTCAAGCAGCTTGGTGGTAATGACTTCGGAGAACCATCACTATTTCATCTGGAAGATCAACTCCCACTCGATTCAAGCGATTGTTGAACTCAGACAATCTGAGCACAAGCTCAACAATTGAGCTTTTCTCCCTTAGTTTGCAGGCTAAGAAAATCGTCGGAGGTCTTTATACCTCTTGACATGGGCACGAGCCTGAAATCTCAATTTCAGCCCTCGAAACATCTCATATGTTTCGCGACGTTTCAAAACGTCTTCGGTGCCTCAACTCTAAGTCGTTTAACTGAACTATCACGTAGTTATCAAAATGTGTATGTTAGATGTTCGCAACATCCACAGACGACGTTCGAGGTTCAGCACACTGAGAGGTGCATTAAGGACATAATCCTTCTATGAAGCAATGAGGACAATCCTCAGTTTACGGACCTAGTCTGCATAAATGCTACTATGAACTTTCAACTAAATTTTCTCTAGGAACATATCTAAATAGTAGAACTGAAGCACGAGCTACGACATAATTTGCGAAGACCTTTTGACTATGTTCAGGATAATTAAGTTCATCTTATGAACTCCCACTCAAATAGACATCCCTCCAGTCATCTAAGTGATTACATGATCCGAGTCAACTAGGCCGTGTCCGATCATCACGTGAGACGGGCTAGTCAACATCGGTGAACATCTTCATGTTGATCGTATCTACCATATGACTCATGCTCGACCTTTCGGTCTCTTATGTTCCGAGGCCATGTCTGTACATGCTAGGCTCGTCAAGTCAACCTAAGTGTTTCGCGTGTGTAAATTTGTCTTACATCCGTTGTATGTGAACGTTAGAATCTAACACTCGATCATCACGTGGTGCTTCGAAACAACGAACTGTCGCAACGGTGCACAGTTAGGGGGAACACTTTCTTGAAATTATTATGAGGGATCATCTTATTTACTACCGTCGTTCTAAGTAAACAAGATGCATAAACATGATAAACATCACATGCAATCAAATAGTGACATGATATGGCCAATATCACATTGCTCCTTTTGATCTCCATCTTCGGGGCTCCATGATCATCATCGTCACCGGCATGACACCATGATCTCCATCATCATGATCTCCATCATCGTGTCTCCATGAAGTTGCCTCGCCAACTATTACTTCTACTACTACAGCTAACGGTTAGCAATAAAGTAAAGTAATTACATGACATTTATGTTGACACGCAGGTCATAAATAAATTAAGACAACTCCTATGGCTCCTGCCGGTTGTCATACTCATCGACATGCAAGTCGTGATTCCTATTACAAGAACATGATCATCTCATACATCACATATATCATTCATCACATCCTTTGGCCATATCACATCACATAGCATACCTTGCAAAAACAAGTTAGACGTCCTCTAATTGTTGTTTGCATGTTTTACGTGGCTGCTATGGGTTTCTAGCAAGAACGTTTCTTACCTACGCAAAACCACAACGTGATATGCCAATTGCTATTTACCCTTCATAAGGACCCTTTTCATCAAATCCGTTCCGACTAAAGTGGGAGAGACAGACACCCGCCAGCCACCTTATGCAACTAGTGCATGTCAGTCGGTGGAACCGGTCTCACGTAAGCGTACGTGTAAGGTTGGTCCGGGCCGCTTCATCCCACAATACCGTCGAAACAAGATTGGACTAGTAACGGTAAGCATATTGAACAAAATCAATTCCCACAACTACGTTGTGTTCTACTCATGCAAAGAAACTACGCATAGACCTAGCTCATGATGCCACTGTAGGGGAACGTAGCATAAATTCAAAATTTTCTTACGTGTCACCAAGATCTATCTATGGAGTCATCTAGCAATGAGGGAGGAGTGGATCTACATACCCTTGTAGATCGCACGCGGAAGCGTTCAAGAGAACGGGGTTGATGGAGTCGTACTCGTCGTGATCCAAATCACCGATGATCCTAGCGCCGAACGGACGGCACCTCCGCATTCAACACACGTACGGAGCAGCGACGTCTCCTCCTTCTTGATCCAACAAGGGGAAAGGAGAGGTTGATGGAGATCCAGCAGCACGACGGCGTGGTGGTGGAAGTAGCGGGATTCCAACAGGGCTTCGCCAAGCGCTGCGGGAGGAGGGAGATGTGTCATGGGAGGGAGAGGGAGGCGCCAGGGCTTAGGTGTTGCTGCCCTCCCTTTCCCCCACTATATATAGGGCCAAGGGAGAGGGGGGGGGGCGCAGCCTTTGGCCCTTCCTCCAAGGAAGGGTGCGGCCAGGGAGGAGTCCCTCCTCCCCAAGGCACCTAGGAGGTGCCTTCCCCCTTTAGGACTCTTCCTTTCCCTCTTCTCTTGGCGCATGGGCCTCTTGGGGCTGGTGCCCTTGGCCCATATAGGCCAAGGCGCACCCCCTACAGCCCATGTGGCCCCCCGGGGCAGGTGGCCCCACCCTGTGGACCCCCGGGACCCTTCCGGTGGTCCCGGTACAATACCGGTGACCCCGAAACTTGTCCCGATGGCCGAAATAACACTTCCTATATATAATTCTTTACCTCCGGACCATTCCGGAACTCCTCGTGACGTCCGGGATCTCATCCGGGACTCCAAACAACTTTCGGGTTACCGCATACTATTATCTCTATAACCCTAGCGTCACCGAACCTTAAGTGTGTAGACCCTACGGGTTCGGGAGACATGCTGACATGACCGAGATGACTCTCCGGTCAATAACCAATAGCGGGATCTAGATACCCATGTTGGCTCCCACATGTTCCACGATGATCTCATCGGATGAACCACGATGTCAAGGACTTAATCAATCCCGTATACAATTCCCTTTGTCTAGCGGTACGATACTTGCCCGAGATTGGATCGTCGGTATCCCGATACCTTGTTCAATCTCATTACCGGCAAGTCTCTTTACTCGTTTCGTAACACATCATCCCGTGATCAACTCCTTGATCACATTGTGCACATTATGATGATGTCCTACCGAGTGGTCCCAGAGATACCTCTCCGTCACACGGAGTGACAAATCCCAGTCTCGATTCGTGCCAACCCAACAAACACTTTCGGAGATACCCGTAGTGAACCTTTATAGTCACCCAGTTACGTTGTGACGTTTGACTCACTATAGGGCGAATTCGAGCTCGGTACCCGGGGATCCTCTAGAGTCGACCTGCAGGCATGCAAGCTTTAGCATACGAACTACATGATCTTGTGCTAGGCTTAGGATTGGGTCTTTGTCCATCACATCATTCTCCTAATGATGTGATCCCGTTATCAATGACATCCAATGTCCATGGTCAGGAAACCGTAACCATCTATTGATCAACGAGCTAGTCAACTAGAGGCTTACTAGGGACATGGTGTTGTCTATGTATCCACACATGTATCTGAGTTTCCTATCAATACAATTCTAGCATGGATAATAAACGATTATCATGAACAAGGAAATATAATAATAACTAATTTATTATTGCCTCTAGGGCATATTTCCAACAAGGGAGTAGGGTGGGCCAGGGAAGCCTGCGCGGCATCACAGCGGGCCACAAGAGGTGGGAGCAGGCAGTCCCACTGGCGCTAGTTTAGGCGGCTGGAGCAAGAAGATCAGAGATTGAAGAAGCACGTCGGTCGTTGGATGGACATCCAACAGTCACTGCTGCTAGAAACGTGTGTTCACTAACAAAGCCTTGCGTAAACAAGTCAGCCTCGAAATCTGTGGCGTGTACAACCCATTTGCTATTATTTTTATAATTTTTACTCATTTTCTAATTCATATGGAATTTATTGCAGCCTGTTTTCCATTTTTAGAATTGCTGGCCATTTTCTGGTCAGTACCAGGGTCAAAAATTAACTAAATATGTGGGAAATATTGCAAATTCGCAAATTTTTGCTGGGGAACAAAATATTCTTAATCCAAAAATTAATAGCCATACTAAAACAAATTTAAAAATAAATTAGTACTATGTCATGTTAAATCCAATGGAATACGTATAAGATATCAGTGAAGAAGAAAAACAAAAAAAGAAACTTATATCCCATTTGCTATATTTTTTTTGGAATTTTCAACCCCTTTTGATATTACTTTTAACAGACATTGACCATACTCTTAAGCCAGGCCGAAATGCATCCCTCCTTGTCTTGAAAGATTTGCAGCCCAGTAATTTGGAGAAAACAAATAGGCCTAGCTTGGGTATTCTTCAAAAAGAAATACTAGGCTACCTATTTTCCCAAAGAACTGGTGCATGAGCATTTAGCTTTATTTATTTATTTACTTATTTATGTTTACGAGACCATAAGCATGTACCTAGGCCGGATTCATGTGAGAGCCTCCCTTCCATTTAATTATGGGCTTCTCTATTGGGCCTTCATCAGTGGGCTGCATGTTATCAACAAGTGGAAAATGTGTTCCGTACGAAAAATAGTATGCGCTACGTACGGTACGGGGCACTAAAGGATCAAACCGTGCAACAACTTCCAAAACATTGTGTTTGTCGTTCTAACAACACATTTATTCAACCAACAGACGAAATATACTACTGATTGTACATTGAAAACAACAGCAACAGCAACCAGGACTGGGGGTGCAACAGAAGCAGTAAGCAGGCCAGAAGAGTGAAGACGCAGCTCTCTCTTCCAAACCAAACATCGGCCATCATTACAAAAGGGCTACCAAAAAAGAACAAGTGTATGCATCAAACTAAATAAAGATCCTACTACACCAAGTGTACGCATCTAACTAACTAGCTCAGTTAGACATTACTATTTATTAAGCTGTGGAGATTGGCTGACGGCTTGAACCAGATGGGTGCCTGACGGGGGAAACACCAGCCAGCAGGTCGAAGTCTGATACTTGCGACCCTCTCTCCTACTTTGGGCTGCAGAGCGTGGCGGCACATATCAGGGTATCGTGCATGCAGAGACGCATGGTACGCTGTGTACACACAGTTTTGCCTGATGAACGAAACCGCGCTGCCATCATGATCCTTGCCATCGGTTATCTCCTGGTTAATCGGATAATTCAGTCCAACAAACAAAGGGTGTGTACCAAGGCTACTTACCAGCCTCCAGTCAAAAATTCCTGAAGGCCCAGAGAAGCTGGGATCCTGCTCAAAGACCTTGCAGTGACTGTGATTGTATTCCGCGAAACAACATGTCCGGTACGTGCGAACGATCATCAATCTTTCGCCATCGTCTGATCGAGCCAGGAACCACCTGCAACTGCCATGCTGCTTTTCTTTGAAAGGTTCTGGGATTAGGAAGGGTAGGGACACCAGGCGGCCTACAACATCATATCAAGTTGGAGTCAAATAAAAAGGGCTCTTGATTTAGTCAATCTTAAGAACAGCATGTTATGAGCATGAATATTTTTTCAGCAAATGTTGACAGTAATATAAGCAAGCCATCATGATATCATAGAAAAGTAACATACTGTTATAACAGCCGTTTGTAGCGATGACTGGAGTAGGCCAGCAATACGTCCAGCCATAGAAGGAGTCGACAGCGTAAATGAAGCCCTTGTGTTCAATGGCATCAAAGAACCATGGAGGATGTATGATCCTGCGATGGACGTGCAGATTTATCCACTTACCGCAGTGACCTGTCAGATAGGCGAGACCACGGTTGAAGAACGCAATTAGCCTGAAGTCTTTATAATTCGCAGATCTTGTGGGCACTTGGCAGATTACAACCTTGAGCAAGTCAAACTTGGTATCATGTTGGCTACTGTAAGATTCCGAGTATTCTGGGCTGCGGTGCCAAAGCAGTGCAGTGTTAATCAAAGGAAGGGGAATCAATCGCCGGGTGTAGACCTCCACGAGCATCCAGCTGCCGCGACCGTCGACAAGCACCATCCAAGACGTGTTCATGCCGACCAGTACATACCGTTAATGTAGTTGAGGCTGACGGGGATCGGATCGCAGTCAAGGGGGTTGATGCTCGCCACCCTACGATCGTTATGCTGCGTGACACGCTGTTTCTGAAGATCAGGCGGCATCACCAAGCAAGGAGCTGGCCTAAAAAGCTCCTGCTTGAGGGCTTTGAGTAAACGGTACAACCCTGATGAGCACGCGGTGAGCGGCATGGTACTAAGATTGTCCACACATGAAACAATGAGCTTGATTACCTCTGTTTCGATCGAATTCCAGCCACTCCTTCAGCGGACGCTACTCGGTTCTGCCATTTTTAGTGCTTGGGTTTCGGACGAGGAGGGGGGAGGCGCCTTAGCGGGGATGGAAGATTGGACGAGATTACAAGCGGACAAAGATGGAGAAGCGAATATGTGCTGTGGGAAGTGGACAGGTGATGATGACTACAGCACGTCGCATGACTTACAAGACACATACCAGCAGCATAGGGTCATGTCGATGCCAGACAACTTGCTTGAGTGATCACAGTACTCGTACTCCCTACAGTGCTATGCCCTAACTTGCTTGAGTAGAGTACTAGAGTAGGACTCTACTCTACTACTAGCACCGGAGGAGTAGTATATTCTAATCTAAAATAGTTACAAACTTCAATGCCCGAGCATGGAACGACTACGAACCATTCTCAAAGACCGTGTCTACGTGGTGTTTGGACATGGGCGACAACCTCAACGCCAACGGTGCTGCTCCCGTTGCACCGTATGTGTTTCTGTCCTTCCTGTTCGAAATTGTGGTAGAATTCATGTTTCTACTCTGTATCCTACTACTATGCTAGTCCACATGATTAGTTTCATCTCTGTTATAGCCATCATGATTTATTTTGTGCTTATTCAAATTAAATCTCGTAGTAACTTGCTCATATATTCAACTGGCGCAATGTCCCCTACAGCCACTCCCGTTTCATGGACGGCCTGGTCGATGCCTCCAAGGAGCCCTTCGTCCACTGCTATGAGTGCCCGATGCCATTTTGTGGCTTGCCGGCGGACATGGTGCATCACCTCATGGATGCGTGCAGCGGTCACTGCTGGCCCTTGGCGGAGAACATCAAGTACGAGACGTGCTACCCATTCACCATGCCGGAGTCGCTGGAGGATCACCGCCGCCTGCTAGTCTCAGAGGAGGACGACAGCGTCTTCCTCTTGATCGTGGGCACCGGCGAGGCCCGCGCAGGCCACCGCCGCGTCTCTGTAATGTGCGTCAGGGGCGACGCCGCTGACCCTGACACTGACACGAGGCCGATGTACGGGTGCTCATGGCATGGCAGTAAAGCCGTCATATCACAAAACCCAACCACTCCCAGTAATAAGTGGCCTGGTAAAATAAACGGACAAGCAACCATCACATCCCTCCATCTTTTTTGCATTTCATATCTCTGCATTTACTTTCTCCGGTTCATCTCGCACACTTGATCCCTAGCTACTACTCCTAGGGCCAGTTCTTTGGGCGGCTTCCCCAACTTTTCCCATAAGACTAGTCACAGTGGAGAGTACTACTCATTTATTTGGGCTTCTAAAGTACTACTCCGTCCTGGTTTATTCCTCACCATTGTAATTTGTGCTAAATTTTGACCAAAGATTTAACTGGTTTATTCCTCACCATTGTAATCCCTCAGTCTAGGTGTGTAAGTCATCTTACGAAAACCAAATAATCCCAAAACACTTAGGCGCGGTGCATTAACTTGTACCTCGTTTCTTGTTTTCTTGACATATCAACCAATAAGAGATAGAGTGTGCATGCTTTTAATGACTTGAGATATCAAACATGACATGCGGTGGTTAGTTCACTGCATGCAATACTATTAATTAGCAAATAAACATTAACGTTTCTCGTTTTCTCCTCCTCCTTGGTCACGGTGCACATCCTAAGATGACTTACTCACCTAGACGGATGGAGTAGTGCATGTGACATGCACTAACATTTCATTAGTTAAATTTATGATCAAAATTTGACACAGATTACAATGCGGACCAATAAACCAGGACGGAGGTAGTAGTTATGGGATTACTAATCTAGAAGCCTAAAAGAACTGGCCCCTAGTACTCCTACTAGTAGTAGTACTCAAGTTGGAATTCCAATTGCACGGCACAACTTGTTAGGCAAAAAATTCGATACAGGGTGTAGGAAGCGGTTTGGGAATTTGCATGCCTTTCCAACCAGTGAGATACTCCGTACAAAGTATGACAGAGAAATAACCACAGAGAAGGAAGCTAAAAGTAAACAATCAAACGAGCATTTTTGCATTTGTTTTGCATTGAATCGTTTCACAAGCTTGACTAGTGTTGTTTTTCTACTTTTACAAAAACCGCATCATAATGTTAAAACGTGCATTTGCACGTACTCCCTCCGTCCGGGTTTATTAGGCCTAAAGACAACTTCTCTTAGACCAAGACACATAGTAATTTGCTCACATTAATTCTTCCATTCCACTCCCAATGCACTCTCTCACATGCATGCAGCCAATGAAAAAGCACACATGAAGTGTATTAACTTTTCAGCCATGGCACCAACAACAATAGCTTTCAATACAACCAATGAAATGGTTGCATGCATGCACCTTTCCAACGCGGGGCCTTATAAAAGGGGACATGCTTGTGATGTTGAGAGGACGTAGTACTCCCTCTGTCTAGGTGTATAAGTCTTCCCTCATTCTTGGTCACGGTGCACAACCAAAGATGACTTATTGACCTGGGCGGAGGGAGTAGCACAGTCTGCAAGCATATATCGAGAGAGATGTTTAGTGCGATAGTATATAGTAAAGTTTGTGCTATATGCACGTACTTGCAAAATGCGTACGAATACACAAGGTTACCAAACTTTCCCTTTTACAAACTTAATTACGGACGCTAAAAATTCCTGAACGTTCAGGATTTATCATTTGCGTCCCAAAACTAATGAGATCGCCTTACGAAACAAAAATTATACTCCTCCTAAAAGCCACGGCGCTCGCAGGAGCGCTTGTGGCGCGCCACGAGTGCCCTGGTGCGCGGCCATTTCCCAGCGCGCCGACACAACGCCTCTTCCTCAGCCTCGCAACTCGCGAGGTGCTGATTGGCGGCTTGCCAGCGGGCGAGCGCGGTCTCACTGGTGTGGTCATCCGGCGCCAACAAGTGCTCCTGCTCGCTGGAAGCGTGCACCCGGTCCACGTACCGCCAAGCGTAGATGAGGTGCTTGGGCCCGACTGCAATCAGGGCATCGGCACGGGTGTCCTCCGCCACCCTCACGGCCCTCGCACGAGCCTTCTGCCAAAGAGCCAATTGCCTGACTCTGTCGGACGCGACATAGGCCTCCCAGGCAGCTTGTTCCGCGTTGCACTTCTCTTCCTCGGCCTTCTTCTCCGCCTCTATTTTGGCGCGCTCTGCTGGAGGCAAAGCCTCCCACAAGGCGACATCCATTTCTTTCCAAAGATCCTAAAGGCTGGGGGGCTCAGCGGGCGGCGCCGCGTTCTCCTCGTAGTGGGGAGCCGACGCGTCCTCCGGCGCGCGTGCTGGCGAGATTGGGAACGCCGACGCGTCCACCTCGACGCGTCGTGGCGAGGAGCGGAACGCAGACGCATCCTCCTCGACTAGTGGCGGCGAGGAACGGAATGGCGACGCGTCGCATCGCGGCGAGGAGCGGAACACCGACGCGTCCTCCTCGACTAGTGGCGGCGAGGAATGGAACGGCGACGCATCACGTAGCGGCGAGGAGCGAAACTCCGATGCGTCCTCCTCGACTAGTGGCGGCGAGGAACGGAACAGCGACGCGTGACCGTCCGCGCGGTGCTGTGAGGGGCTCCTAGGGCTTGGGAGGGGCGATGCCATGGTGGTCGGCGTGAGAGGAAGGGGGGAGATAGCGATGAACGTGAACATGGGGGGGAGGAGATAGCAATGTTGTGGGAGGCTTAGTATTTATAGCGAGCAATGGCACACCTACGTAAGATATGGACTGAGCTGCACTGACTTAACTGCAGGTCCAGTTGCGTCACTGACATGTGGGCCAGACCCCTGTTGTGCCCATATGTCAGTGACCCAATGCACCTGCAGTTAAGTAACAACTACATGGGCATATTTGTTGGAGTAAAGTATGGGGGAGTGAAGGGGTGGAAATATTGCTGGTCACAACGGATTGGACGAGCGTGGGGGGAGGAGAGTCATGCATGTAGATTTTTTCACACGGGCATCCTGCAGGTATGGGGAACGGTGCATAATAAGTCATCTTGCATGCCGGGCTAGGTATAGTCTCAAGTCATTAAAAACATACACGCCCCACACATGTTCATATTTCAAGGTGCACTAAATTATTTCATGCGATGATTAAGGCTGACCATAATGGTGGTATCTTAGCTGGTATCATGCACACGGGAATAGCAAACATGTTGATGTGGCAAAGAGTTAAAGAAGAGAGGGGGGTTAGATCTAAACCATAGTATTTGCCCTAGAACTACCTGGTTCAACATCTCGCAACATAAACCCATACAACCTCCATCGCAAAAAAAACATACAACCATACGCCAAGGAGGTACTTAGTACTATGAATTCCATTTTCGCTCCATACCAATCATTCTAAAAACTACTTACTACTTATAACGTGCCATTGAAAATCGGAACTCTTAACCCTGCTAAAAATGATATTTTAAACGTGGCTACTCGATCTGTGGCAACTGGCGAGCCACCGCGCTCCAAGTCATTCACCTATGGTCCCGACCATCAACTCCTACGGATCAAATTATCACGCGAGCTGACTATTCCTATAAAGGTGCTCCACCACGTACCCGGTAGCCGCGAATGCAGCAATCGTGCACCTAGGGTTTTAGGGTTTATTTGTTAACGTCGCCTTTACGTAACACTCATGTGTGCGAGACAGCGAGAGGCCGACTGCGTGCGTGCGCCTCTTCTCTTCGTATATGTACTCCACCGTTTGTCTGGTGTCCAAAAAATTATAATAACTACTAGCAATGTGCCAATGCATTGCCACACGATCAAAGTAGATTAATACATATTCACCGATTTGATAGAAAAAAAGTCTTGTTTTGAAATACGTATATCACTGAAAATATGTTATGTTTCACTCAAAATATATTCCTTTGGCGGTTTTGATGAGATAAGGGAGGAATGTTGTTGGTTTCAAGATTTGAGAAGTGGTATATGTCTAATTTCTACTCTTACTAGCAAGATGCCCGTGCGTTGCACGGAACATCAAGATCTTGTGGGAGAAAAGGATGAACGAGGGAAGGCCTTATCTGCAAATGTGGTGAAGAGTGCGGGTAAATTGCCATATTTTCCTTCCTATCCGTCAGATATAAATTGGACGACCTACATTGCAGGATGGCAGGCCCACCATCATCACCAACTCTATTTTTATCCCTACTCTTATAAAAAGCATTGTCGGTGATGATCGTGTGCCTACCATCCTGCAATATAGGCCGTCCGATCTATATCTGACGGATAGGAAGGAAACTATGGCAATTTTGCAAAAAGATACCCACACCCCTCTCCACATTTGCAAATAAGGCCTTCCCTCATTCATCCTTTTCCCCCACAAGATAAACTACTCATACAAATGCATCTTGATGTTCCGTGCAACGCATGGGCATCTTGCTAGTTGTTGCAAAAAGCCCATGTGTGTGAGAGAGAGGGAGAGTGGAGGAGGACGGAGTGCATGTGTGACAAAGACACAAGGAGTGTGTGTGCGATAGGTATCAGCTTAAAATGAGGCGATAGTGTGTGTGTGCATGATCGAGAGGGCGTGTCTCAAGAAGGGAAGAAAAATCTACATAGATACAAGGAGCGGGAGAGAGACATGTATGCGATAGTGGAAGCACGAGTGTGCGGGTGTATAAACCTATCTAGAGGCTAGCTAGTCGATAAATGTTTGTGAGAGAAATACAAGTCGGGGTGCGAAAGAGAGAGTTTTGTGTGTGTGAGAGAGAGACGGTAGTCGGGAAGGGGAGTGGAAGCAGGAGTTGTGTGTGTGTGTGTCTGTGTGAGAGAGAGGAGACGGTAGTCGGGGTTGTCTGATCGGTAAACAAATGAATAATGTCAGTCTGGGATGGAGACGAAAAGGAGACTGCAACAAATGTTGTGACTATAGGAGAGAGAGAGAGTAATTTAGTGGTATGAGTCATATGTAGAGACATATAGGGTGTGTGAGAGAATCCCATAGAGAGAAAGACAAAGTGAAAGACGAGTGGAGACTGTGTGTGTGGCGGTGAAAAAGAAAGCTTAGGTACCGAGTGATACCAGAGAACAGTAGAGACGTGAGAGATAATGAAAACCTTGTAATGTATAATGATAGGGAGAGTGTGACACTTCTCAAGGGAGACGTCGAGAGACCATGTTTGCGAGGATAGGAGAAACATGAAGTGAGCGTGCGGGTGAGCTGGAGAAAAGAGAGTGATAGCTACCTGAAGGAGCATGCATGCGAGAGAGATGGGCGTGAAAGGAGTGAACAAAAAAGGGATTCAAATATTTGAATTCCTGATGATGATACATGTAATCCATACTCGAACCAAAATTGATCTATCAAACATGCATACTCATATGAATTCACACACATCTATGTTATTTAATATGTAGATATTACTGACCCATACATTTTAGTAGAACATAATTTGGTTAAAAAAATCGAATTCAACCTTAAGATTTCGAGATCATTGTATTTGTAAATCATATTATACATATAAAGGAGCAGAATTCTTTGTTGTGCTTTTGAAAGTATATATAAAAAATGATGTATATAGAATGTAATTCCAATTGAAAATGGATCCCGCCCGAGAAAAAATAGAATACAAACGGGATTCGAATTGAGTTGGCACGGTAAACATGCACTCTGCAAAATTTGAACGAAGCGGGGAAAGTCGCAGTAACCGCCCGAAACCAAAATCTGCGAGATGGAAATCGCTATCCCTGCCACGCAAAGCCTATCTGTTGGATTTCTATAGGTTTCGATAGGGGTAGGTTTGTAATTTCACCCAAACGTGACGTAACCGCCTCTCACCTGGATTCATACACGGTGGGCGCCAAAACACAGCGTGTCCTCGGCCGAAATCGACTCCCTCCCTGATTCATATTCATACATGATGGGCGCCAAAAACAAACTCTCGTCGGCAAATATTCGGTGTATGCGAGATTACCGTCCTATCCCCAACCGACTAATGTTGTTGTGATGTAGTAGAAATTTGAAACGGGGGCTAAGTTTGTAAATTTCCTCGCATTTGAGACAAACGCGCCCTGAATACATGGTTCCCCCTTCCTCTCTACCTCCCTTTTCCCCATTCGTACTCTGTGGGCGCCAAAACACCCTCTCCACCCACCCTCCTACGGCCGCCGCCGTCCGCCACCCCATCCACCGCCGTCCTCCTCCACCATGCCAGAGCTGATACCCCGATGCCGCCGTCCATTACAAGAGATTGACCTCTCTCATCCACGGCTTCGGACCGGGATCCTTGCATCTGGCCCTCTCGCTTCATCCCCGCTGTCATCCACCTTGCCAGCGCCGCTCCTACGACCATCCCGTCCACCGCGCCCCGCCGCCATCGTCTACCCTCCTAGATCTGCTTCCATGCCGCCGACAGCCATCGCTACCGCAGCACCGTCAAATTCTCAGCAGATGCGTACATGGCGTCGCACCAGAGGTGGTACTCTTTCGTGTCTGCTCAACTTATTTATCGCAGCAAGAAAATAGATCGCCACTGCTTTACTCTGATTTCTTGTCTTGGTTGCGAAGTTGCCTTTGTCTGGTTTGCACCTTCAGATCCGCCATGGCACGCTCAACACTATACTCCCAATGCTTATGGTTTTCCCCTTTTATATTCCACACTAGTTAAATCACAGTAGACTAAATTTCATAATTGGGTCCGTCGATTTTTCAGAGCTCGTGGGAGTTCGCCGGTGTGATCGAAGGGGCTCGGGTGGTTGTGGGGCCTCGCCAAACGAAGAAAACTCAAGGGGGGGGGGGGTGGGGGGGGGGGTGGGGGGGGGGTGGCGGAGGAACACAGGTGGTGGGGGCCGGTGGTCCGGCCGATGGCCCGTGCGGTGTTCTGTATGGGAAGAATCAGAGACGGGGAAGAAGAAGGGTTAGGAGATGTAGGATCTTCATCCAACCGCCTGAAATGGTCGAGAGACAGTTGGGAGGTGCATTCTTAATGCGCTCTGGTTCATCATGTGTGGGCACTGTGCAACCAACATTTTATTATCCAAAATCTACTTGCTCTTCTTTACCATGTTCCTCTTCTGTTCTTCTTTAATATGTACTCTCTCCGTTCCTAAATACAAGTATTTGTATAGATTCCACCATGGACTACATATGGAGCAAAATGAGTGAATCTACACTCTAAAATGTATCTGGATACATCTGTATGTGATCCATAGTGGAAATCTCTACCAAGACTTATATTTTGGAACGGAGGGAGTATGATAGTAATACAGTATGTTCCTTGTACTGAAGATGAGCAGGGACATTTGCAGTGTAGAGGTCTATACGGTCGGTTGTGATGGACACTTTGAGCCTCTTTGATTCATATGATCTTGTAAACATAGGAATAGGATTTGTAGTGGCCTGCCCACTTGAATCCTATAAGAATAGCAAGGAAATGTGGGGAGCTGTGTCGCCTTTGAGAGTTACACTGATATTAACAGTACCGCACCTTCACTTGAAGAGAGCTGGTATCTGAAGCCTTTCTAGTCGTACCGGCAATACTAGCACATATATTCCAACAAGTTCCACTTTGCTGATTTTACTCTGATGCTTAAGGTTTTCCCGTTATATCTACACTATGATCTGTGTAGCTGCTTTGAGTCGCACTAGCAGCAGTCCACTCTTGAAGCTAAACACTGCAATGACTTACAAAATTGGCACCAAGGCATTGAGTGCCATTCTGGATGCAATGAAACTCATACGCTCCCCACCTGTTGATTCTTATTCAGAAAATGATCCTAATGACTATTCTAACCTCGAGGAGTCAAAGGCAGATGGCCTGTCCTGTTCACCCATCAAGGTGCCTATTCTAATTTGGCAATGTTTTATTGATTGTGGGTATCTTGCATATGTTGTCTTGCATTTCTTCTACTTTGTTGCACTGCCATCTGCTTAGTTTACTCATCATATATGTCAAGATGCCATGCCCATCCATCGTCAATACATATTCCATCTGTCATCATACCATGTTTTTCCACTCAAATGTTGTTCTTGTGCATCAGACATCAAAAAGGAAGAGGGTGATCGCCAAACCTGAAGGAGCACCAGCAAAGTCCTTGAAAAATGTGGTGGTGCCGGAGAAATCAGACAGCACCCCACTTATATTGGTTGTACAACCAGTGACACAAAACGTAGGACCGACTCCAGCAGACTGTACCCATACTTCACTGGCCACACCACTAGCCCCACCATACAGGACCTACACTCTAGCAATATGCAGATTTCATTTGCCATAGCACCAGCTGTACCACAGAAAAATCCCACTCCAGCAAAAAGTACAGCAAGTCCACCGGCCGAAGACCTATCCCAACTGTAGAGACGGCCAATTCCTGCAGATTGGAACCCCATTCCATTTATTCCCAGTTTAAAAGACAATGCTTTCAATGTTGTTAGGGACTACATGCATATATTCCCATCATGGGAAGATTATTGTGAAGACAAACACCATTTTCACATCTTCCTGTCCAACTTACGTGTAAGTGCTATTATGCATGGTTATTATTTTCCTGTTTTCTGCTGATTAAACACATCAATGATTTACATTACATTGTTGTAACTAGGCGAGGGTCAATCTGGATAGTCATGACGAGCAAAGCTTGCTTGTGCTTTTCAAGGAAGCATTGCAGCTGTATCGGTGTTACCTGAGAAATCACACTTTGATGGCAAGTCTATAAAAGAATTTCCGGTGAAGTCTCATATGCTAAATTTAGAAGACATTGAATGGAAAAACCTTGTTATGCACTGGTCTCGTTCCCAGGATGAGGTACTGTATATGAAATCACATGACAATTTGAACTTCTACTTTTCCGCATGTTCCTTACGGATCTTTTTTGCAGGAAATCTGCTCGAAGAAGAATTCCGGTTTGACAAGAACGACAGGATATCGCAAATATGCTGCCCGTTGCTTTGCTCTTGTTAGTACCTGTTGTCCTGTATCACTGTACTTGCATACATACCTGGTTCATTATGTGACAGCAGTATGCATGATAGCTTGCTTATCAATTATTCGCTCCAAATTATCTGATCTGTATGAATGGTTACATTAGTGTAGAGTATATCCAATGCCAATGTTTTTTTAGCTTTGCATTGTTCTTGTAGGTACATGATGTCCTTTATTAGTGTACTTATAATGACAGGTAGTTGTTCATGTACCATCACTCTGCAGCTTATTTTCCTTTGCCCTCCATTTTCTACACATCAGATCTATATTTACTCTTACCATAAGGTTGGTACTGAAAAAGTTTAGTTGTGCAATGCTCTTGGCTGTACCTTTTGCCTGCATCGTTGCACTTACATTTATAGCTACTTGGTTATGTAGCATCACTCTTCATCTTATCTTAAATATTCTCCATTTTTTCGTATATTATCACATCTATATTTACTCTTAACAAAATGTAGAATAAAGGCACTGCTTTTGAAGAAGATTCTGTGGTAAACTTCTTGAATTGCCCCCCCATCAGCATGGACAAGGCCTTTATAGAGCATGTCTTCACCAATAATGTAAGTTTGTCCATCTCAAGCCTTCAAACTTTGTTGTATATATTTGGTTAGGCATGACTGCAACAACTGTTTATTTTTGGTGTTTGCATCAAATTGCTTGTTTAAAGTTTATTATGTAGTTCATAAACAAAAGTTTGTCCTTTCTCAATTTAAGTTTTCAGTTGTACAACCAAGTTCCTTCTTCATACCATGTAAATTAAACTATATAGAGCAAGTGATCTTCTTTTGCACTGCATGTATGCTTCTGTTCTTCATCCGTAATCCAGTGGTGTGGTGAACCTACCCACTACAACACAATGTCATATTCTGCAATGTCTTAACTATGAACAATGTCATATCATTCTACTATTATTTAAACCGTCTCTTTATTTGCCAATCTGAAATGGTATAAATTGACAGCACACTAACCATTCATACTTATGAGTTCTTGATCTGTAATCCAGTGGTGTCGTGCAGCTACCAACTCCTTCACAATGTCATTTCCTGCCGTGTCTTGACCTAAACAATACCATATTGTGTTAATGCAATTTTAAACTGTGTCACTTTATTCGTTAGTAAGAAATGTGATGAATTGTCAGCACTGATACTTTTATGTGCAAAACCTGTCATCTGTCTGCTTGTTTATCTTTTAGAGTGAGGAAGATATAAGTGTTGAACAAGCGCAGTCTCATCATCTTGCTCAGCTGCTTGCGCTGGAGCTCCCCAGCAGGGCTAACCTTTCTTGAGCTCTATTGAAGTGTTGTCAGTTTTTTATATTATTTTGTCAGCGTGTTTATTTGCATTGGTGGCGATCTTTGATGCCAAGTGTATGTAATCTGCTGTCTGCTTGTGCTTTATTATCATAGTGGCAAACTTTGATGCCCAGTGGATGTAATATGTCGTAATTTCTTTATTGTATAGTCTAGGTTTTTTCTTATTCACGATGCTGCAGTTATTTTACTGTATATATATCATGTCTTCACAGTAAACCGGCCAAACTGTAAAATTATGGTACATAATCGGGCCGTCATGCAATCACGATGTAGGTTGGGCGTGAAACGTGCCAAACAGCTCACAGGCCGGCAGCAGCCCGAAATGAACCCCGGCCCATGATTGTGCGAATCAAATCACGGGCTTTTAACAGGACAAAATTGTCTCGGTCCTTGTTTGGCCCAATCAGATATCGGCTGCGAGCAGGCCGGATGCAAACCGGGTCGTAGTTAGGCCCAACTATATGACGGGGTTTTAACAGGACGAAATTAATATAGGGCTAAAATGTTAAATGGGCCCTTAACAGGCCAAAACTAATATCAGGCTGAATTACTAAGTGGGCCTTTAGCAAGTGGGCCCAAAAGCATAGTGTCCAGTTAACGAGCCGAATCTGATATGGGCCATAATTGAGCCCAAAGCCTCTTAAAGGGTTGGACCTGATCTAGGCCGTAATTTGGCCCAGAACGTGGTAGGCTTTTAACGGGCCGGATCTCACATGGGCCACTATTAGGCCCGGAGCGTGGTAGGCCATTAATGGACCGGATCAAATATGGGCCGGCATTTGGCCCAAAATATGGCAGCCAGTTAATGGGCCGGCCTACTACGGTCCTCAAAATCTTGTGGGCCTACAGCTGGGCCGGCCCATTAATGTCGGCGAAATCTCGTGGGTCTTTAGCTGGGCCGGCCCATTATGATCCGCAAGAATCTTGTGGGCCTTTACCTGGGCCGGCCCATTATGGCACACAAAAATCTTGTGGGCCTTTACCTGGGCCGACCCATTATGGCCCACAAAATCTTGTGGGCCTTTAGCTGAGCCAGCCCATTATGGTCCACAAAATCTCATGGGCCTTTAGCTGGGCCGGCCCATTATGGTCCGCAAAATCTTGTGGGCCTTCAGTTGGGCCGGCCCATTTAAACTTGATGGGCCCATCCACGTGTCAACATATCATAGGCGCATCTCGCCCATTGGATGAGTGACACCTATGCCAACGCGGACCTGACATGTGTCTCCTCCTGCCAATGATGATCTTACACATGGAAAATCCCCATTGGTCGGGGCTGTTAACGGGTTATCGGATCCAAAACCCGACCCGATAGCTTAACGGCGTTCCGTTACGGTGGATGCCACGTGTCGGTCACCCTTGACGAAAGCACTTCTGTGACGCACGATTTATCGTCATGGAAGTGGACACTTCCGTGATGATAATTTTGGTAATGTCATGGAACACTTCTACGACAGCACAGGTATGACTATCTTGATTCTGTCATAAAATCGTCATGGATGTACATGCATGACAAAAAACGTGACCTACTGTGACAAACACGTATCATCACGGAAGTGTATTTTTTTGTAGTGCTTTTCTTCTCAACCTTATAAATCCCACTCAAATGTTTGTCCCATCCACGTAAAAACTGTCTTAGGTGCCTTATCTTATTCTGCCATCTTTTAACATTCGACTTCCCTCCTGAATTTTTAGCCCATTCTCTTGCTATCAGATCGAGGAACCCTTCTATTTCAAACCACGCTAATTCGAAAGAAAAAGTGTTCTTGTTTCCCACATGCGTTGCCTCTCCCGAGTCAACCAGCAATGCGGTATGGTCAGAGATCGCGCGTGATAACGCTTGGACCATCACCAGGGGGTACTTCTGCTCCCATTCGATGCTAGCGAGGACACGATCCAGCTTCTCAAACGTCGGAGTTGGTAACGTATTGGCCCAAGTGAATTTTCTACCGGAAAGCTCGATCTCTCTAAGATCCAAGCTTTCAATGATAGTATTGAACACAAACGACCATCTTTCGTCAAAGATATCATTGTTTTTTTCCTCCCGATGCCAAATAATGTTAAAATCGCCCCCAACCAGAATTGGGAGCTGCTCGCTGCCGCAAATATGGACTAGATCTGCCAAAAAATCTGGTTTGAGTTCAGGCTGCGCGGCGCCATACACCGCCACTAATGCCCAATTAAACCCATCGGCTTTCGATCTGACCCAAAACTTAACCGCAAAATCACCCATAACCATATTCCGGAATTCCAATGTATCGCATTTAACCCCAAGTAAATTCCCACTGGATCTTCCTCTTGGAGGCAGGCAATGCCACTCGAAATCAACACCTCCCGAGAAAGTACTAAGAAAATGGGGTGTAAAATTGTCCCTTCTAGTTTCGGTGAGGGCGTTAAAATACAACTTGTGTTCTATAGATGCATATGCTAGAAACCTTCTTTTAGCCAAGTCTGTAAGACCTCTGCTATTCCAAAAGATTCCTTTCATATTTCATCATGAAATTTTTTAGTGGTCCAGATCCTAGCACTTCTACACACAGCCGAAGCCGGATAAATCTTACGTCTCCACTTCTGTTTCGGCCTGTTTTGGTCCTCTACTCGGTCCTCACAACCGAGCTCAGTGGACCCAACCACCTGAGACTCTGCAAGAATGGAATCTCTTGGGGAGATAGAGCAGTCATCCTCCTCCGTCTCAGGAAGTGAGGGTACAAGATCCGCACCTATCAAGCACCCTGACTCCCAACACATTTTGTCTGAATTGTTCATAGGATTGACAGCCGCTAAGTTTCGAATCATTTCTAAAGCGCGCTCCGCTTCAAGATTCAGGATATCATTAACGGATTTAGAAATTTCACTACCATTGCTACCTAGTGAAACTCCCAACTGATTTGCATTATGTACAATCTCATCAGTAGAAAAATGCAAAATAGAATTGGAGGTGTTGACCGACATACCAGTAGTGACCTCAATGTCACGAAGCTTGGCCGCCCACATGGCACACCTTAGCTGCATATCATCAACATCCGGCTGATGCTGGAGGCGGCAGCTCATCCACCGACCTTCGGACACATGATCCGGAATCCCTCCAAAAGCAATGATCTCATCCCGCGTGGCCCCGGATAAGGCCTCCTGCCCCACCCCCAACAGGGCTCAAAAGAGTTGAAGCCGCCGAAGCTCTGCCAGGTGACGTCTCCTGAACCGGTGAAGCGGCTCCAGCCACCACTGTCTCGGTGCCCGGTGCACCCAGCGGTGTCGTCCTGGGTCCAAGGCCAGTGAATGCAGGAGTGGTCGCCCCCTCCAGCGGTGCCAAGGGAGAGGCAGGGGTGGAGGCCACCTGCCCACGCCCCCCTCCTGACCCGGCATCTCCTCCGACGCACGGCACGACCGCAGCCGCGCAAGGCGTGACCGAGCTCCTCGTCTACTGCGGAGCACCACTCCGAATGTGAGCAGCGGGGGAGCTGGAGGCTGCCTTCCCATGAGCCTCCCCGCCCTCGAAGCGAAGCTCGGCTACCTGGCCGAGAACTGCCTCGGGAACCGCAGAAATAGGTGCACATTCCATAGACGTCACCATTGAAACAAAGCCATCCGAGCAACCACCAACAGCTATGTCATGAACCGCAAAATCAAGAGGAGGAAGCGAGTGTTCGACCAAGTCACCACACTCCACCCGACCACTCCACAGTCTAGGAGGAGTAGAAGCAGGCTCAAACGAGCCAAATCATAGTGAGTTCATAGGCGCAGAAGTTAGTGGCGCAGTCCGCTTCCCGGGCGCCACCGAGGCGTGATTCGAACCCGGGGTGTTGGACTTATCTCATCCACGATCATCCTCTCGCAGCTCCGTGTTGCCTGCGCCATCATCCTTATCTACCATGTACAAATCATCCCCACCCAAGGCCTCAGTGAACAAATCGGTGTCCTCAAACTCAATCTCTAAGTTGTATATCATTCCGGCATGCGTCCATCTAATCACATCCAGTACGAACTCAATATCCAGAACACTCACAAGCAACCTCGCCACCCCGTTCGCCACCCCATTTGTGCCATTTGTAAATCCATTTATCTGGAGCAGTAGTGGGGTCTCTTGTTGCAAACAGTTGATTCAAGGAATTCAATTGCTGGTAGGCCTGTAGTGACAGAGGACGGTGAAAAAGAGCTGAAAATTTCATGGATTGAATCACCTCCTCAAGTACAATGTTCTTATCTAGAGCAAAGGAGTGTAACTCAGGATATGTTTGAAGTAGAGGTTGACCATTCCAATTATCAGTCCAGAAAAATGTCGTATCTCCCTTTCCTGCTTTGCAGATGGCATTTGCCTTGTAGATAGGTAGCAATTTGAGAATTGATTTCCACCAAAAGGATCCATGTGGCCTCACATCTGGTGATGATGTCTTATAATATGTTTCCCAAATGATGTTGACCCATGGGATATCTTCTTTGTTCAAGAATTTGTGCAAGAATTTCATGAGGACAACTTGATTATGTGTAGAGATATCCAAAACTCCAAGTCCTCCACTCTCCTTGGGCCTGCATACTTTCTCCCATGAGATTGAAGCAGCCCCAGTCTCCAAAGTGCCATATTTTCTCCAGAAACACTGCTTCAGGTAGATATTAATCTGCTTGACCACTGTTTTGGGAATAGGCAGGGTGCACATGAAGAAAGTAGGCATGCTTGTGAAGACAGATTTGATCAAAGTGAGTTTGTCTCCTGATGAAAGCAAACTGGAGTAGCTGAGCAGCCTTGTTTCTATTCTCTTCAGAAGAGGAGCGAAATCCTCAACTCTAGGTTTAGTAATGGAGAGAGGCAATCCCAGATAAGTGTGAGGAAGATGTCCAATCTTGCAACCCATTAATGACAGTTCCCCCATTTTTGCCGCGGGAGTGTTGATTGATATTAAGGTTGATTTAGCATAATTCACTTTTAGGCCAGTGTAGGCAGCATAGTGGAGCAAAAGTTTCTTGATGTGAATGATCTCTTGAGCATTATCATTGGCCACTAAAATGGTGCCATCTGCATACTGAATTATGGGATAGTCTGTGCTAGAGCTGTGGGCCAAAGGGGACTGCACTAATGAGCTTGCCATTGCCTCATTCATCATGGACTGGAGCAAATCTGCAGCAAGAACAAAGATAAAAGGGGAGAGTGGATCTCCTTGTCTCACACCTTTTTTGCAGAGGAACTATTTACCAGGAATGTTAGTAAGGAGGACAGATGAGTATCCAATACTATAGATCATTTGAATCCAGTGGATCCATCTTCTTTAAAATCATTTTGCAGTCAAGATTTCAATAAGAGTATCATGATTGAGCATATCAAAGGCTTTCTCGAAGTCCAATTTTAAAAGGACAATTTCTTTCTGAGATTGTTGACACTGATGAATATATTCATATGCCCAGGCTAAATAGTCCGGGATACTCCTGTTGTTCAAGAAGCCATATTGATTCTTGTGTACCATCTTGAGAATCACTCTCTGTAATTTGTTTGCCAGCAACTTGGTAATAATCTTGAGTGTGCAATTGAGTGGGGAGATTGGCCTGAATTCAGAAGGTGAAGCTGCAGATTCAGTTTTAGGAATGAGTGTGATGAAGGAGTAATTAATACACTGAAGATTAGTTGTCCACTCATAGAAGTCTTGAATGAGTTTATAGAAATCATGAGTAATTATGTCTCAGCATCTTTTCAAAAATGCAACATTGGAACCATCAAGGCCAGGTGATTTATCAGATGGCATCTCAGCAATGACTTTGTCAATTTCTTATTTAGTAAAAGGTGTATCCAGAGTCTCAAGGTCCATCTGTGATAACAATAAGTGGTGGAGGTGCAGATGATTTGAAGTATCAGAGGTTGTGCCCATTCTAGCTTTAAAAGCTCTATAGAGGATTGCAGCTTTAGCATTTTGTTCAAAATGTTCATTCCCTACCTCATCTTTAATCATGGCTATACTGTTATGTCTGAATTTGATTGTAGCTTTGGCCTGGAAATATTTGGTATTTGCTTCCCCCATTTTGATTTTCCTGATAGTAGCTCTTTGTTTCCAATAAATCCTTTGATGTTCAAGAATTTCAGCCAAATGTGCTTTCAAAATCTTCCTACCATTCTCTTCCTCCAAAGTCAGGTTTCTGAATTCCTTTATAGTGTCATAACATAGAATCATGAAGTTTGTATCCTCGGAGATCTGCTTGAGGTCAGATAAATTTCTGGCCCAGATTTTGATTCCTTTTCTCAGTCTCATGAATTTTTTTCGCACTTTTGTTTTTTATCAAACGTCTTCCGAATTTCAGTCACTCACCTTGATTAATTCTTTTTCTAATCTCCATATAGGGTATCTATGCTAATATTTTCAACTACAAATATGCTATTTGCATCAGGATTAATTGGTCCATTCTTTTCTTGAAAATTCTGATAAAAAGGTCAGTGCTTCCTTCAATTGGTAGTGTGAAAACTCATGAAACTGGTGAGCTAATTTTCATCTTTATCAATGAAAATTGTGAGGCCCTCATAACCTTTTGAAGAAAAAAAAGATTGCCGCACATCTTTCTTAATTCTGAAAAATTGATGCCACAACAAGTATATTGGTAGTCATCTCAATATCTCACCCTTGGTGGCATCCTCAGTTTTATATCTTGCTGATTAATCCTATCTTAAGAATTCCAGTTTGGGCATCCATATATTCTGGCTGTATTAGCGATCACGCTAGATTTTTTTATCTTAGATAGTCATCTTGCAGTTATATCTTATTTGATGGTTAAACAATGATAGCCTTATATGACAGTTTATATTACACCTAGAATATACGTTCATATGTTAATTTGAACTAACTTTTGAGTATCTGAAGATGAATCATGGAAGAATAGTTCCTCAAAAATCACTAGCATGGTCATAGCTAGCCACCATTTGCCATCTTACCTTGATCGTTCAAATCTTTTCCTACTGTTTAACATGGCACGTACAAACTACATCAAGTTTAATACCGTTCTCATACTTAATTAGTTGTGAAGGTAACAGCCCTATGTAATATACTTTTCACGAAATGGCAACAACTCCATGTAACTGGTAAATGAACTTGGTGGGTAATATTGACCTTCTAATTAACCAAATCTATCATATGCAAACAGTAAAAGAATACAGTCTGTACTTTAAATTATTTATTATTATGGGGTCTTCTAGATTTTAGGTAAAGGTAATGATGACTTTGATAAACATTTCTTACCATTTTTGTCCTTCTGTTGGTCTCTCACACATGTAATCTCAAAGGACTGGGTTGACAAGAACACAAATTCATACATTCATATTAGCCTTTTGATCGCTTTCATTATGGCATATATAGTGTAGTAGTAACTCTTTTAGATTGAATTGGTGCTTGCAGTCGCACATCGACGTGAGAACCAAGCAACAATGTCACAATATTTTTTGACATTTATTTTGTACATTAGTAGCTTTCTCAGGTTATTGATTTATTATTCCTCTTGCCATCCAAAACCATTTTGGTACTCAATAGTCATGATTTTTTAAGTAAATTCAAACCAAAATTTACCGCAGCAACGCATGGGGTATCATCTAGTTTCTATAAGTAGGGGAGGATGTAATGCCCGTGTTTATTAGAAATAATAAGGTTTTGGTATTTGGTAATTAACAGAAATTAGCACACACTGGAGTAGTAATTATCAACTTAATTAGATAAAATCAATCATTGGAAATCATTGGTTAGTACTAAGTAAGAGTAGTCAACTAAATTCCTTAATGTGGAAGGATGTGCATTAGAAGAACATGCTTGTAGAGCCTTCGGGTAGGAGGGCCACATGTAGATGTGGTACAAGATATTTTGCAGCTCAAGCTTGCAGTTATCTGTAGCATTTAATGTTCAGTTGAGTCAGCTAGCCACGTGTGATGTAAAAGTACAAGCAGCTGTAAAATCTAGGGGCAAGTAGGTTGTAGATATTTCTAAGTTACATACTTATCTGGCTCCATCCTTTCCTTGCCATACCTATAAATAGAGGAGCAAGAGCACGTTGTAGTACTCATCCCAACATACAAACCATTTCACTAGCTAGCTTTGCATGGAGTAGAATCACACTGATCGGCAAGAGCGCTCGGAGGAAGCAGCGAGTCAGCGAGTCAGGCAAGTATGCATTCCATCTAGCCTTTCTAGCTTACCTATTCCTTGTTTGTCTCACTGTTCATGCCATGCTCTATAGCTAGTAGTACTTCTGAAGCTCTATAATATGCATTGTTTGTGTGATTTGTTCCTATACATCTCTTGAAGCTAGCATGCATACCACAATACTACCTTCTGGTTTATGATCACAATGGAGAAATCCTTGCTACATGCATGTGAAAACATGGATTAATGGCTCATGAATGGATGGTTGGTTCTGTGAAAAGCCTAGAGACATTTATCTTGGTCTTGCATGTATTTCCTCTTGCTAATCCTTGTCTAGTGCATTTATAAAAAATCTGGTGCCACGACGGCAAACGTATTGTATCGATCACAGTTCAGGTATGGGACTGTCTGAGTTCTCCGCTAAGAACGCCACTCGTTCGGAAGCGTGTCGATGATGGACCCGTAGGGGCGATCAACACTAGTAAGTTGGGTGGTCGGTTCTTAGGGGATCAAAGAGCTCTGCTCTACTAGCTCCTGTGTGGTTCTAGTCGAGACTGTCGACGTCGGAGTACCCCTCTTAAGAGTGTAAAAGTGTGAAATTTTACCCCTGTGACTCCCAGGTCGGGAAGGTTGCGGTCATATGTGATGCTAGTTATTTATTTTCTTTCCTTTAAAGTAAATTTCCATTATCTTCCTCTGCCATCAAACTCTTTCTATACAACTAACCCTTGTGTTTTTGTCACTTTGGCCGTGAGAAGTTCCTTTTGTACCCATGTGCTTCCTGAGTATGAGATCATACTCATTCTTGCTATTGTTGTTGATTTTGCAGAAGTAGCAAATGATGGATGTACCGATGATAATGATGAACAATAGGAGTAGCTCTACGGGTTGGGAATAAATAAAGAAGTTGCATGTATCATGACCTTTGTAATAGCTACTCCCTCCGTCCGGAATTACTTGTCGTATAAATGGATAAAAGCGCATGTATCTAGAACTAAAATAAATCTGGATACATCCATTTCTTTGACAAATATTTCCAGACAGAGGGAGAAGTAATGAATAAAGTTTGCTCTTGTACATACTGGAAAATATTTTGTTTACTAGCCTAACATGCTTATAAATTTGAAATTTATAAGCATGTGGCAATTGTCACGGCTAAGACTCACTTGGGGTGTGACAGCTTATGGCCATGACTTTGGCACAGGCTCCTCCCAGTCCCAACAACTTGGAGTTGCTGGATGATATACAACCCTCCCACGATCCGCACCCGACGCGGTTGGTGGGAACCAAATTCCTGTCGTCGGAGTAAGCACTTCGATGGCTGGAGACGACGAGGATGTCCGGCGAGAGCTACACCCCGATTTGTCATGACGAGGGGTAGGTCATGTCGCCTGCCTCCTCCAATCCGGCCGCCCCCAAGGGAACAGTCACTAGGATAGGTACCCAGAGCACCGCTCCTCCTTCCTCTTCGGTTGTAGCGACCAACCCTCGTCCGGCCATCACGCCGGAGCAGACTGCCGATGTGTCAGTGACTCCTTCCAAGGTTCAGACGGTGATGCGCCACCAAGGGCAGGAGGCTGCCTTCGGCAATGAAGCATTGAATCTACTTATCCGTAATTCCCTAGAATTGGTAATTAAGCTTACAATTTGTAGTCCCCAATTCACCCTCTCTAGTCGAATGCATCGATCCTTTCAAATTTGTTGGCTTTAATGGTATGAACCAAAACAGTGATGGGTTTTTGCCTTGGGGTTGCTCTGATGGGCCGGCTACTAGTTTGTCGGTTCACCGTGCCGTGATGGCTTCTCATTGTGAATTAAATTGGCCAAGCGTGGGCTTTCAAGCGTCTCGCTGGTTGAAAACATTTCAACGGTATTGGTTTATCCTCGACGGAGCCTATTGTTTGTTCACAATATACATTTGGTATGGGCGGCGTTAAAGGGATGGTGAAGGTTGGTCCATGCCGGTTTATATGTTCATTTTGTATCACTATTTCTACTATAATTTATCCTATTCTAGTGACATATTTCACATTATGATGCAATTTTAATATCTTTTATCTCTTAAAATGCAGGGTATACAAAGAGAGAGGAATTACCGGATAGCTGTAATCTGGATAAAAAATACAACAAAACTTTACGCATCTCCTAATGAAGTGTGGATTCTACTGAATTATTTCGAGAAAATATTAAGTGAGAGGAATGAAGATGGGCCAAAGGGGGCCCACCAGGCCTTTGTGCATCCTCATGGGCCGGGTCCCCGCCCAGTCGTGCCCCATGCCCGCGTGGACTCTTGGTGGCTCGCCTCCTGATGCCCTTTGGCATAAAGTTGAAGGAAATATGCCCTAGAGGCAATAATAAAGTTGTTATTTATATTTCCTTATATCATGATAAATGTTTATTATTCATGCTAGAATTGTATTAACTGGAAACTTGATACATGTGTGGATACATAGACAAAACACAGTGTCCATAATATGCCTCTACTTGACTAGCTCGTTAATCAAAGATGGTTAAGTTTCCTAACCATAAGACATGTATTGTCATTTGATGAACGTGATCACATCATTAGAGAATGATGTGATGGACAATACCCATCTGCTAGCTTAGCATAATGATCGTTAAGTTCTATTGCTATTGCTTTCTTCATGACTTATACATGTTCCTCTGACTATGAGATTATGCAACTCCCGAATACCGGAAGAACACCTTGTGTGCTATCAAACGTCACAACGTAACTGGGTGATTATAAAGATGCTCTACAGGTGTCTCCGAAGGTGTGTGTCTCCGAAGGTGTTTGTTGGGTTGGCATAGATCGAGATTAGGATTTGTCACACCATGTATCGGAGAGGTATCTCTGGGCCATCTCGGTAATGCACATCACTATAAGCCTTGCAAGCAATGTGGCTAATGAGTTAGGTGTGGGATGATGCATCAAGGAATGAGTAAAGAGACTTGCCAGTAACGCGATTGAACTAGGTATGATGATACCGATGATCGAATCTCGGGCAAGTAACATACCGATGACAAAGGGAACAACGTATGTTGTTATGCAGTTTTGACCGATAAAGATCTTCATAGAATATGTGGGAGCCAATATGAGCATCCAGGTTCCGCTATTTGTTATTGACCGGACAGGTGTCCCGGTCATGTATACATAGTTCTCGAACCCATAGGGTCTGCACGCTTAACATTCGATGACGATTTGCATTATGAGTTATGTGATTTGATGACCGAAGTTTGTTCCGAGTCCCGGATGAGATCACTGACATGACGAGGAGTCTCGAAATGGTCAAGAGGTAAAGATTCATACATTGGAAGGCTATATTCGGACATCGTAAAGGTTCCGAGTGATTCGGGTATTTTTCGGAGTATCGGGGAGTTACAGGAATTCATCGGGAGAAGTAATGGGCCTTATTGGGCCATACGTGAAAAGAGGAGGCAGGCCAAGGGGAGGTGGCGCCCCCCCTTGCCTTTTCCTACTCCCTCTATCTTTCCCTCTTTTCTTCTCTCCTACTCTGAAAAGGAAAGGGATTCCTACTAGGACTTGGGAGTCCTAGTAGAACTCCATACTTTTGGCGCGCCCCTAGGGGGCGGCCTCTCTCCCTCCATCCTTGATATACATGGGCAGGAGCACCCCAAAGACATAACAAGTCTTCTCTTAGCCGTGTGCGGTGCCCCCCTCCACAGTTACACATCTCGGTCATACCGTTGTAGTGCTTAGGCGAAGCCCTGCGCCGATAACTTCATCATCACCGTCGCCATGTCGTCGTGCTGACAGAAATCTCCTTCGTCCTCAACTGGATCAAGAGTTCGAGGGACATCATCGAGCTAAACGTGTGCTGAACACGGAGGTGCCATACGTTCGGTGCTAGGATCGGTTGAATCACGAAGACGTCCGACTACATCAACCATGTTACTAAACGCTTCCGCTTTCGGTCTATGAGGGTACGTGGACACACTCTCCCCTCTCGTTGCTATGCATATCCTAGATAGATCTTGCATGATCGTAGGAATTCTTTTGAAATACTGCGTTCCCCAACAGTGGTATCAGAGCCAGGTCTATGCGTAGATGTTATATGCACGAGTAGAACGCAAAGTGTTGTGGGTGATAATAGTCATACCGCTTACCACCAATGTCTTACTTTGATTCAGCGGTATTGTTGGATGAAGCGGCCCGGACCAACATTACATGACCGCGTTCATGAGACTAGTTCTACCGACGTGCTTCGCACACAGGTGGCTGGTGGGTGTCTGTTTCTCCAACTTTAGTTGAATCGAGTTTGACTACGGCCGGTCCTTGTTGGAGGTTAAAAGAGCACACTTGACAAAAAATCGTTGTGGTTTTGATGTGTAGGTAAGAATGGTTCTTGCTAGAAGCCCACAGCAGCCACGTAAAACTTGCAACAACAAAGTAGAGGACGTCTAACTTGTTTTTGCAGGGCATGTTGTGATGTGATATGCTCAAGACATGATGCGATATAATTTTTTGTATGAGATGATCATGTTTTGTTAAAGTTATCGGCAACTGGCATGAGCCTTATGGTTGTATCTTTATTGCATAAGATGCAAGCACCATATAATTGCTTTACTTTATCGCTATGCGATGGCAATAGTTGCAAAAGCAATAGTTGGCAAGACGACCATGTGACGACACGTCGATAGAGATCAAGATGATGGAGATCATGGTGTCATGCCGGTGACGATAAAGATCATGACAGTACTTTGGAGATGGAGATCAAAGGCACAAGATGATAATGGCCATTTCATGTCACATATTTTGATTACATGTGATGTTTATCTTTTATGCATCTTATTTTTCTTAGTACGGCGGTAGCATTATAAGATGATCCCTCACTAAATTTCAAGGTATAAGTGTTCTCCCTGAGTATGCACCGTTGCGACAGTTTGTCGTGTCAAGACACTACGTGATGGTTGGTTGTGATAAGCTCTACGTTCACATACAACGGGTGCAAGACAATTTTGCATGTGTAGAATACTCGGGTTAAACTTGACGAGCCTGGCATATGAAGATATGGCCTCGGCACACTGAGACCGGAAGGTCGAACGTGAATCATATAGTAGATATGATCAACATAGAGATGTTCACCATTGAAAACTACTCCATCTCACGTGATGATCGAACATGGTTTAGTTGATATGGATCACATGATCATTTAGATGACTAGAGGGATGTCTATCTAAGTGGGAGTTCTTAAGTAATATGATTAATTGAACTTAAATTTACCATTAACTTGGCCCTGATAGTTTTTGCATATCTATGTTGTTGTAGATCAATGGCTCGTGCTACCATTCCCTTGAATTTTAATGCATTCCTAGAGAAAGCTAAGTTGAAAGATGATGGTAGAAACTACACAAACTAGGTCCGTAACTTGAGGATTATCCTCATTGCTGCACAGAAGAATTACGTCCTTGAAGAACCGCTAGGTGCAAGGCCCGCTGCAAGAGCAACTCCAGACGTTATGAACGTCTAGCAAACTAAAGCTGATGACTACTCGATAGTTTAGTGTGTGCCATGCTTTACGACTTAGAATCGGGACTTCAAAGACGTTTTGAACATCATGGAGCATATGAGATGTTCCAGGAGTTGAAGTTAATATTTCAAGAAAATGCCCGAGTTGAGAGATATGAAGTCTCCAACAAGTTCTATAGCTGCAAGATGGAGGAGAACAGTTTTATCAGTGGACACATACTCAGAATCTCTGGGTACCATAACCACTTGACTCAGCTGGGAGTTAATCTTCCTGATGATACTGTCATTGACAGAGTTCTTCAATCACTGCCATCAAGCTATAAAGGCTTCATGATGAACTATAACATACAGGGGATGGAAAAGACAATTCCTGAGCTCTTCGCGATGCTTAAAGCTGCGGAGGTAGAAATCAAGAAGGAGCATCAAGTGTTGATGGTTAACAAGACCACTAGTTTCAAGGAAAAGGACAAAGGGAAGAAGGGGAACTTCAAGAAGAATAGCAAGCAAGTTTCTACTCCCGGGAAGAAGCCCAAGTCTGGACCTAAGCCTGAAACCGACCGCTTCTACTGCAAAGGGACTGGTCACTGTAAGCGGAATTGCCCCAAGTATTTGGCGGATAAGAAGGATGGCAAAGTGAAAGGTATATTTGATATACATGTTATTGATGTGTACCTTACTAATGCTTGTAGTGGCGCCTAGGTATTTGATACTGGTTATGTTGCTCATATTTGCAACTCGAAATAGGGGCTACGGATTAAACGAAGTGGCTAAGGACGAGGTGACGATGCGCGTCGGAAATGGTTCCAAGGTCGATGTGATCGCCGTCGGCACGCTGCCTCTACATCTACCTTCGGGATTAGTTTTACACCTGAATAATTGTTATTTGGTGCCAGCGTTGAGCATGAACATTATATCTGGATCTTGTTTGATGCGAGATGGTTATTCATTTAAATCAGAGAATAATGGTTGTTCTATTTATATGAGTAATATCTTTTATGGTCATGCACCCTTGATGAGTGGTCTATTTTTGTTGAATCTCGATCGTAGTGATACACATATTCATAGTATTGAAGCCAAAAGATGCAAAGTTAATAATGATAGTGAAAATTATTTGTGGCACTGCCGTTTAGGTCATATTGGTGTAAAGCGCATGAAGAAACTCCATGCTGATGGGCTTTTGGAATCACTTGATTATGAATCACTTGATGCTTGCAAACCATGCCTCATGGGCAAGATGACTAAGACTCCATTCTCCGGAACAATGGAGCGAGCCAATGACCTATTGGAAATAATGCATACTGATGTATGCGGTCCAGTGAGTGTTGATGCTCGTTGTGGGTATCGTTATTTTCTGACCTTCACAGATGATTTGAGCGGATATGGGTATATCTACTTAATGAAACATAAGTCTAAAACATTTGAAAAGTTCAGAGAATTTCAGAGTGAAGTGGAAAATCATCGTAACATGAAAATGAAGTTTCTATGATCTGATCGTGGAGGTGGATATTTGAGTTACGAGTTTGGTCTTCATTTGAGTAGTTTTGCAACTCACGCCACCTGGAACACCACAGCGTAATGGTGTGTCCGAACGTCGTAACCGTACTTTATTAGATATGGTGTGATCTATGATGGCTCTTACCGATTTACCCCTATCGTTTTGGGGTTATGCTTTAGAGACGGCTGCATTCACGTTAAATAGGTTACCATCTAAATCCGTTGAGACGACACCATATGAACTGTGGTTTGGAAAGAAACCTAAGATGACGTTTCTTAAAGTTTGGGGCTGCGATGCTGATGTGCAAAAGCTTCAACCTGATAAGCTCGAACCCAAATCGGAGAAATGCGTCTTCATAGGATACCCAAAGGAAACTGTTGGGTACACCTTCTATCACAGATCCGAAGGCAAGATTTTCGTTACTAAGAATGGATCCTTTCTAGAGAAGGGGTTTCTCTCGAAAGAAGTGAATGGGAGGAAAGTATAACTTGATGAGCTAATTGTACCTTCTCCCGAATTGTAAAGTAGTTCATCACATAAATCAGTTCTAGTGATTCCTACACCAATTAGTGAGGAAGTTAATGATGATGATCATGAAACTTCAGATCAAGTTACTACCGAACCTCGTAGGTCAACCAGAGTATGTTCTGCACCAGAGTGGTATGGCAACCCTGTTCTGGAAGTCATGTTACTATACCATGATGAACCTACGAACTATGAGGAAGCAATGATGAGCCCAGATTCCATGAAATGGCTTGAGGCCATGAAATCTGAGATGGGATCCACGTATGAGAACAAAGTGTGGACTTTGGTTGACTTGCCCGATGATCGGCAAGCCATAGATAATAAATGGATCTTCAAGAAGAAGACTGACACTAACGGTAATGTTACTGTCTACAAAGCTCGACTTGTTGCGAAAGGTTTTCGACAAGTTCAAGGAGTTGACTACGATGAGACTTTCTCACCCGTAGCGATGCTTAAGTCTGTCTGAATCATGTTAGCAATTGCCGCATTTTATGATTATGAAATTTGGCAAGTGGATGTCAAAACCGCATTCCTTAAAGAAGAGTTGTATATGATGCAACCAGAAGGTTTTGTCGATCCTAAAGGTGCTAACAAAGTGTGCAAGCTCCAGCGATCCATTTATGGACTGGTGCAAGCATCTCGGAGTTGGAATATACGCTTTGATAGTGTGATCAGAGCTTATGGTTTTATACAGACTTTTGGAGAAGCCTGTATTTACAAGAAAGTGAGTGGGAGCTCTGTAGCATTTCTAATACTATATGTGGATGACATATTGTTGATTGGAAATAATACATAATTTCTGGATAGCATAAAAGGATACTTGAATAAGAATTTTTCAAGGAAAGACCTCAGTGAAGCTGCTTATATATTAGGAATCAAGATCTATAGAGATAGATCAAGACGCTTAATTGGACTTTCACAAAGCACATACCTTGATAAAGTTTTGAAGAAGTTCAAAATGGATCAGTCAAAGAAAGGGTGCTTGCCTGCGTTACAAGGTGTGAAGTTGAGTCAGACTCAATGTCCGACCACTGCAGAAGATAGAGAGAAAATGAAAGTCATTCCCTATGCCTCAGCCATAGGTTCTATCATGTATGCAATGTTGTGTAGCAGACCTGATGTGTGCCTTGCTATAAGTTTAGCAGGGAGGTACCAATGTAATCCAGGAGTGGATCACTGGACAGCGGTCCAGAATATCCTGAAATACCTGAAAAGGACTAAGGATATATTTCTCGTTTATGGAGGTGAAAAAGAGCTTGTCGTAAATGGTTACATCGATGCAAGCTTTGACACTAATCCGGGTGACTCTCAGTCGCAAATCGGATACGTATTTATATTGAATAGTGGAGCTGTAAGTTGGTGCAGTTGCAAGCAGAGCATCGTGGCGGTATCTACGTGTGAAGCGGAGTACATAGCTGCTTTGGAAGCAGCAAATGAAGGAGTCTGGATGAAGGAGTTCATATCCGATCTAGGTGTAATACCTAGTGCATAGGGTCCAATGAAAATCTTTTGTGACAATACTGGAGCAATTGCCTTGGAGAAGGAATCCACATTTCACAAGAGAACCAAACACATCAAGAGAGGCTTCAATTCCATCCGCGATCAAGTCAAGGAGGGAGACATTGAGATTTGCAAAATACATACGGATCTGAATGTTGCAGACTCATTGACTAAGCCTCTTCCACGAGCAAAACATGATCTGCACCAAGACTCCATGGGTGTTAGAATCATTACTATGTAATATAGATTATTTACTCTAGTGCAAGTGGGAGACTGAAGGAAAAATGCCCTAGAGGCAATAATAAAGTTGTTATTTATATTTACTTATATCATGATAAATGTTTATTATTCATGCTAGAATTGTATTAACCGGAAACTTAGTACATGTGTGAATACATAGACAAAATAGAGTGTCCCTAGTATGCCTCTACTTGACAAGCTCGTTAATCAAAGATGGCTAAGTTTCCTGACCATAGACATGTGTTGTCATTTGATAAATGGGATCACATCATTAGAGAATGACGTGATGGAAAAGACCCATCTGTTAGCTTAGCATTATGATCGTTAAGTTTTATTGCTATTGCTTTCTTCATGACTTATACATGTCCATTGACTATGAGATTATGTAACTCCTGAATACCAGAGGAACACCTTGTGTGCTATCAAACGTCACAACGTAACTGGGTGATTATAAAGATGCTCTACAGGTGTCTCCGAAGGTGTTTGTTGGGTTGGCAGAGACCGAGATTAGGATTTGTCACTCCAAGTATCGGAGAGGTATATCTAGGCCCTCTCGGTAATGCACATCACCATAAGAAGCCTTGCAAGCAAAGTGACTAATGACTTAGTTGCGGGATGGTGTATTACGGAATGAGTAAAGAGACTTGCCAGTAACGATATTGAACTAGGTATGAATATACCGACGATCAAATCTCGGGCAAGTAACATACCAATGGACAAAGCTAATTATGTATGTTGTCATAAGGTTCGGTCGATAAAGATCTTCGCAGAATATGTAGGATCCAATATGGGCATCCAGGTTCCGCTATTGGTTATTGACCGGAGAAGTGTCTCGGCCATGTCTACATAGTTCTCGAACCCGTGGGGTCCGCACGCTTAAACATTCGTTGACGATATAATACTATATGAGTTATGTATGTTGGTAAACAAATGTTGTTCAGAATCCCGGATGTCATCACGGACATGATGAGGAGCTCCAAAATGGTCTGGAGGTAAAGATTGATATGTGGGATAATAGTGCTTGGTCTCCGGAAGGGTTCCGTAGTTCACTGGAAGGGGTTGTGGATGTTTCCCGAAATGTTTGGGTATGAGAACACTTCATTTGGGCCAAAGGGGAAAGCCCACAAGGTTTTTGGAAAGCGCAAAAGGAAGTTTTGCAGAGTCCAGGGGCCATACGCCAAGGTCCCTGGCGTCTGGGTCCAGACGCTGGGAACCCTGGCGTCTGGCCCTGAAGTGCGAGAAGGACTCTTGCCTTTTGGGTGAAACCGACTTTGTGGAGGCTTTTACTCCAAGTTTCGACCCCAAGGATCAACATATAAATAGAGGGGCAGGGCTAGCACCAAAGACACATCAAGAATCACCAAGCTGTGTGCCGGCAACCCCGTCCCCTCTAGTTTATCCTCTGTCATAGTTCCCATTGTGCTTGGCGAAGCCTGATACATCTCCAATGTATCTATAATTTTTTATTGTTCCATGCTATTATATTATCAACCTTGGATATTTTATATGCATTTATATGCTATTTTATATGATTTTTGGGACTAACCTATTAACCTAGAGCCCAGTGCCAGTTTCTGTTTTTTCCTTGTTTTAGAGTATCGCAGAAAAGGAAAATCAAACGGAGTCCAATTGAGCTGAAACTTCACGGAACTTATTTTTGGACCAGAAGAACCCCATGGAGTATCGGAGTTGGACTAGGAGAGTCCCGGGCTGCCCACGAGGGTGGGGGGCGTGCCCACCCCCCTGGGCGCGCCCCCTACCTCGTGGACAGCCCAGAGGTCCACCGACGTACTTCTTCCTCCCATATATACCCATATACCCTAAAAACTTCGGAGAGCACAATAGATTGGGAGTTCCGCCGCCAGAAGCCTCCGTAGCCACCGAAAACCAATCTAGACCCGTTCCGGCACCCTGACGGAGGGGGAATCCTTCTCCGGTGGCCATCTTCATCATCCTGGTGCTCTCCATGATGAGGAGGGAGTAGTTCTCCCTCGGGGCTGAGGGTATGTACCAGTAGCTATGTGTTTGATCTCTCTCTCATGTTCTTGAGGTGGTACGATCTTGATGTATCGCGAGCTTTGCTATTATAGTTGGATCTTATGATGTTTTCTCCCCCCTCTACTCTCTTGTAATGGATTGAGTTTTCCCTTTGAAGTTATCTTATCGGATTGAGTCTTTAAGGATTTGAGAACACTTGATGTATGTCTTGCGTGGGATAACCGTGGTGACAATGGGTTATTCTATTGATTCACTTGATGTATGTTTTGGTGATCAACTTGCGGGTTCCGCCCATGAACCTATGCATAGGGGTTGGCACACGTTTTCGTCTTGACTCTCCGGTAGAAACTTTAGGGAACTCTTTGTGGTTCTATGTGTTGGTTGAATAGATGAATCTGAGATTGTGTGATGCATATCGTATAATCATACCGACAGATACTTGAGGTGACATTGGAGTATCTAGGTGACATTAGGGTTTTGGTTGATTTGTGTCTTAAGGTGTTATTCTAGTACGAACTCTAGGGCTGTTTGTGATAGTTATAGGAATAGCCCAACGGATTGATTGGAAAGAATAACTTTGAGGTGGTTTCGTACCCTACCATAATCTCTTCGTTTGTTCTCCGCTATTAGTGACTTTGGAGTGACTCTTTGTTGCATGTTGAGGTATAGTTTTATGATCCAATTATGTTATTATTGTTGAGATGACCTACACTAGTGAAAGTATGAACCCTAGGCCTTGTTTCCTAGCATTGCAGTACCGTCTGTGCTCACTTTTATCATTAGTTACCTTGCTGTTTTTATATTTTCAGATTACAAAAACCTTTATCTACCATCCATATTGCACTTGTATCACCATCTTTTCGCCGAACTAGTGCACCTATACAATTTACCATTGTATTGGGTGTGTTGGGGACACAAGAGACTCTTTGTTATTTGGTTGCAGGGTTGCTTGAGAGGGACCATCTTCATCCTACGCCTCCTACGGATTGATAAACCTTAGGTCATCCACTTGAGGGAAATTTGCTACTGTCCTACAAACCTCTACACTTGGAGGCCCAACAATGTCTACAAGAAGAAGGTTGTGTAGTAGACATCAAGCTCTTTTCTGGCGCCGTTGCCGGGGAGGTTAGCGCTTGAAGGTATATCTTTAGATCTTGCAATCGAATCTTTTTGTTTCTTGTTTTAGCACTAGTTTAGTTTATAAAAGAAAACTACAAAAAAATGGAATTGAGTTTGCCTCATACGCTTTATCTTTTTAATATCTTTCGTGAGTATGATGGAAAGGAAAATTGTGCTCAAGTGCTAGAAGAAGAATGCATTAGAATGTTTGGCACTAAATATTTGAATGATGAGCATGATTGCAATGTTGTTAGTATGAATTCCTTGAATATCCATAGTACTAATGATGATTGCACTAGTTATGATGAAAATGTCTCCTATAAACATGTCAATTTTTGTGGAGTGCATTGGGTTTGCATGTACACACCAAATAGGGAAGATAGATTTTGCAAGAGGCATAGGTACTTAGAAACTAAATTGTTGCAAGAAAGGCTAGATGTTTGTGATGAAAATTTAAATTTTCTTGGCCATACTTGTGAGCTTTGCAATGAACGTGGTCATTTAACCATCCGATGCAAATTGTTTCATTATCTAATCATTTCCAAAAATTGTGATGACTTGACTTATCTTGCACATCATAATGAACTTAGTTTGCTTATGGGTTACGAAGAAATGAAAATAGTATTTGCCCATGATAAACTTCTTGGCTTTGATCTAGAGGAAATTTATATGTATTGTGCGGTAAATTGTATTGAAAATCCATATATTGCCAACTACATAAAGAAAAGAAAACAAATAGAAGATGAAGAGAATACTAATGAAAGGGAAGAGACTTCCCAATACCCTCCTATTATTTCTTATGATGAATCAGGTAATGAGGAGGAGCCTCCTATTCAACCAATCTCATTAATAAGGAGCTCCAAAAAGAGATTGAACCCACACATGATGTGGTGAAGAAGGAGAAAAGAAAAAGGAACAGAGGTAAAAAGATATCTCTCCCAAATAGTGCTGCTCCTATTACTATTGTGCCTCATGAAAATATAATTGTGGAAGATAAGATAATGATACTTCTTATGACCTTGAAAATCTTTTTGGCACTTGCTTGGAATAATATGATAATTGCTATACTATTGGTGCTATCTATACTATTAATGATGAGGGTGATTATGCTTATGATATGAAAAGGCCCAAGCTTGGGGATGCTATGTTTGATGAAGATGATATTTTTAGTCTCCCAAGTTTTGATATGCAAATTTATAATGATGATAGCATGCCTCCTGCTTATGATGATTATATTGATGAAAGTGGATTTGGAGAGGTCATGACTTTATTTAGTAAAGATTCCACTATCTTGGAAGAGGTTTCAATTGATTATGATGAGAAGAAAGTTGCTACTTATGATGATTATTGTGATGACACTTATGCTATAAAAAGTAGTGATGATTATATTTATAAAACTTTTCATGATTATGATTACCCCTTTTCTGAACATTTGAAAGCACAAGTGCTCCTTGGGTGGTTTTGGTAATTAATGTCAACATATCTCTTGTTGGACTAACACTTTTACCTAGTATGTTTCAGATAAGTTCAACAATGGAGTGGCATGGACTAGAGGATGTGGAACCCCTTCAAGATGCTAAGGACAAAGGATTGGCTCAAGCTTCAAGATCAAGACTCTACATTTTCTATTTTAGTGATCCAAGATCACATTGAGTGTATAGGAAAAGCCAATACTATCAAGAGGGGATGAGGTGTTGCTTAATGGCTTGCTTCCTCAAAGTGCTTAGTGATATGCTCCAAAACCCTCAACTACCTTCCCACATCCACATATGACCTAAACCAAAAGTCAAACTCAGCCCCACCGATTCTATCTATCCGGCGCCACCGAGTTTCAGATGTCATAGCCACTGCCACAAACCCTAGCAAATCGGTTTCACCGATAGGGATCTCGGTCTCACTGAGATGGGATTGTAATCTCTCTGTGTATGTCCATTACCAAAACCGGTCTCACCGAGTTTGAGCAATCGGTACTACCGAGATTACAATGCAAACCCTCTGGTTAGCTTATTACCAAAATCGGTCCCACCGAGTTTGTGTAATCGGTCTCACCAAGTTTGCCTCACCAACTCTCTGGTTAGCTTATTACCAAAATCGGTCCCACCGAGTTTGTGTAATCGGTCACACCGAGATTGTGTAATCGGTCACACCGAGATTACGTTATGCCCTAACCCTAACCATATCGGTCCTACCGAGTTGCATCTCAGTCCCACCGAAAATCTTAACGGTCACTAGGTTTGCTGAATCGGTCCGACCGAGTTTAACCATTCGGTCCCACCGAGTTTGGCAAATTGTGTGTAACGGTTAGATTTTGTGTGGAGGCTATATATACCCCTCCACCCACTCTTCATTCATGGAGAGAGCCATCAGAACATACCTACAATTCCAATACACATTTTCTGAGAGAGAACCACCTACACTTGTGTTGAGGTCAAGATATTCCATTCCAATCATATGAATCTTGATCTCTAGCCTTTCCCAAGTTGCTTTCCACTCAAATCTTCTTTCCACCAAATCCAGATCCTATGAGAGAGAGTTGAGTGTTGGGGAGACTATAATTTGAAGCACAAGAGCAAGGGGTTCATCATCAACACACCATTTGTTACCTCTTGGAGAGTGGTGTCTCCTAGATTGGCTAGGTGTCACTTGGGAGCCTCCAACAAGATTGTGGAGTTGAACCAAGGATTTTGTAAGGGCAAGGAGATCGCCTACTTCGTGAAGATCTACCGCTAGTGAGGCAAGTCCTTCGTGGGCGACGGCCGTGATGGAATAGACAAGGTTGCTTCTTCGTGGACCCTTCGTGGGTGGAGCCCTCCGTGGACTCGCGCAACCGTTACCCTCCGTGGGTTGAAGTCTCCATCAACGTGGATGTATGATAGCACCACCTATCGGAACCACGACAAAAACATCTGTGTCTCCAATTGCGTTTGAATACTCCAAACCCTTCTCTTTACATTCTTGCAAGTTGCATGCTTTACTTTCCGCTGCTCATATACTCATTGCATGCTAGCTTGATATGTATTGTGTTTGTTAAACTTGTGCTTAAACTCCACTTAAACTTAAGAATATTAAAAACTGCAACTTTTGGCACTTAGTGTCTAATCACCCCCCCTCTAGACACCTCTTCTCGATCCTTTCAACATTACCCTTTTAATGTGGAAACAATTTATAATATTCGAGTTTCTTATGATACTCCCACTATTCCGAATGAGAAGAATCTTGCTTATGTGGAGAGTAATAAAATTTCTATGCTTGTAGATCATGAAAAGAATGCTTTATGTGGTATTTATATTGTTGAATTCATTCATGATGCTACTTAAAATTATTATGAGGGAGGAATATATGCTTGTTGGAATTGCAATAATATCAAGTTTCCTCTCTATGTGCTTAAAATTTTGAAGTTATGCTTGTTTTACCTTCCTATGGAAGTTGATTCTTGTTCCCACAAGTTGTTTGCTAACAAAATACCTATGCATAGGAAGTGGGTTAGACTTAAATGTGTTAGTCATATTCTTCATGATGTTGTCTTTATGTTTCAATTTGTATCCTTTATGTGAGCATCGTTGAAATCATCATGCCTAGCTAGGGGCGTTAAACGATAGCGCTTGTTGGGAGGCAACCCAATATTATTCTTGTTCTTTACTTTTTGCTCCTGTTTAGTAATAAATAAATCATCTATCCTCTGTTATATTGAGTTTTTATGTTTTAATTAGTGTTTGTGCCAAGTAGAACCGTTGGGAAGACTTGGGGAAAGTCTTGTTGATCTTGCTGTAAAAAACAGAAACTTTAGCGCTCACGAGAACTGCTGCCATTTTTTATTGGAGAGTGATATTTAGTTAATTATTTTTGCAGATGATTAATAGATAAATTCTTCACGTCCAGCAATTTATTTTAGAATTTTTGGGGTTCCAGAAGTTTGCGTTAGTTACAGATTACTACAAACTGTTCTGTTTTTGACAGATTCTGTTTTTCGTGTGTTGTTTGCTTATTTTAATGAATCTATGGCTAGTAAAAGAGTTTATAAACCATAGTGAAGTTGGAATACATAAGTTTTAACATCAATATAAATAAATAATTAGTTCATTACAGTACCTTGAAGTGGTGTTTTGTTTTCCTTCGCTAACGGAGCTTACGAGTTTTCTGTTAAGTTTTGTGTTGTGAAGTTTTCAAGTTTTGGGTAAAGATTCGATGGACTATGGAATAAGGAGTGGCAAGAGCCTAAGCTTGGGGATTCCCAAGGCAACCCAAGGTAATATTCAAGGACAAGCAAGAGCCTAAGCTTGGGGATTCCCCGGAAGGCATCCCCTCTTTCGTCTTCGTTCATCGGTAACTTTACTTGGAGCTATATTTTTATTCACCACATGATATGTGTTTTGCTTGGAGCATCAATTTATTTTATTTTTTTGCTTGCTGTTTGAATAAAGTATCAAGATCTGAAATTCTTAAATGTTAGAGAGTCTTCACATAGTTTCATAATTATTCGACTACTCATTGATCTTCAATTATATCTTTCGGAGTAGTTTGTCATTTGCTCTAGTGCTTCACTTATATCCTTTTAGAGCACGGTGGTGGTTTTATTTTATAGAAATAGATGAACTCTCATGCTTCACTTATATCATTTTGAGAGTCTCTAAACAGCATGGTAATTTGCTTTGGTTATGAATTTAGTCCTAATATGATGGGCATCCAAGAGGGATATAATAAAAACTTTCATATAAAGTGCATTCAATACTAAGAGAAGGTTGATACTTGCTAATTGTTTTGAGATATGGAGATGGTGATATTAGAGTCATGCTAGTTGAGTAGTTGTGATTTTGAGAAATACTTGTGTTGAAGTTTGTGATTCCCGTAGCATGCACGTATGGTGAACCGTTATGTGATGAAGTCGGAGCATGATTTATTTATTGATTGTCTTCCTTATGAGTGGCGGTCGGGGACGAGCGATGGTCTTTTCCTACCAATCTATCCCCCTAGGAGCATGCGCGTGGTACTTTGTTTCGATAACTAATAGATCTTTGCAATAAGTATATGAGTTCTTTATGACTAATGTTGAGTCCATGGATTATACGCACTCTCACCCTTCCACCATTGCTAGCCTCTCTTGTGTCATGCAATTTTTGTTGGTACCATATCACCCACCATTACCTTCCTCAAAACAGCCACCATACCTACCTATTATGGCATTTCCATAGCCATTCCGAGATATATTGCCATGCAATTTTCCATCGTTCTGTTATTATGACACGCTTCATCATTATCATATTGCTTTGCATGATCATGTAGTAGACATCGTATTTGTGGCAAAGCCACCGTTCATAATTCTTCCATACATGTCACTCTTGAGTCATTGCACATCCCGGTACACCGTCGGAGGCATTCATATAGAGTCATATTTTGTTCTAAGAATCGAGTTGTAATTCTTGAGTTGTAAGTAAATAAAAGTGTGATAATCATCATTATTAGAGCATTGTCCCAGTGAGGAAAGGATGATGGAGACTATGATTCCCCCATAAGTCGGGATGAGACTCCGGACAAAAAAAAAAAAAAAAAAAAAAGAGGCCATAAAAAAGAGAAAAGGCCCAAAAAAATAAAAAAAAAATGAGAGAAAAAGAGAGAAGGGGCAATGCTACTATCCTTTTACCATACTTGTGCTTCAAAGTAGCACCATGATCTTCATGATAGAGAGTCTCCTATGCTGTCACTTTCATATACTAGTGGGAATCTTTCATTATAGAACTTGGCTTGTATATTCCAATGATGGGCTTCCTCAAAATGCCCTAGGTCTTCGTGAGCAAGCGAGTTGGATGCACACCCACTAGTTTCTTTTGTTCAGCTTTCATACATTTATAGCTCTAGTGCATCCGTTGCATGGCAATCCCTACTCACTCACATTGATATCTATTAATGGGCATCTCCATAGCCCATTGATATGCCTAGTTGATGCGAGACTATCTTCTCCCTTTTTGTCTTCTCCACAACCACCCTTCTATTCCACCCATAGTGCTATATCCATGGCTCACGCTCATATATTGCGTGAAGATTGAAAAAGTTTGAGAACATCAAAAGTATGAAACAATTGCTTGGCTTGTCATCGGGGTTGTGCATGATTTAAATATGTTGTGTGGTGAAGATGGAGCATAGCCCGACTATATGATTTTGTAGGGATAGCTTTCTTTGGCCATGTTATTTTGAGAAGACATGATTACTTGGTTAGTATGCTTGAAGTATTATTATTTTTATGTCAATATTAAACTTTTTTCTTGAATCTTATGGATCTGAATATTCTTGCCACAATAAAGAGAACTACATGGATAAATATGTTAGGTAGCATTCCACATCAAAAATTCTATTTTTATCATTTACCTACTCGAGGACGAGCAGGAATTAAGCTTGGGGATGCTAATATGTCTCCAACGTATCTATAATTTTTGATTGTTCCATGCTATTATATTATCAACCTTGGATGTTTTATATGCATTTATATGCTATTTTATATGATTTTTGGGACTAACCTATTAACCTAGAGCCCAGTGCCAGCTTCTTTTTTTCCTTGTTTTAGAGTATCGCAGAAAAGGAAAATCAAATGGAGTCCAATTGACCTGAAACTTCACAGAACTTATTTTTGGACCAGAAGAAGCCCACGGAGTATCGGAGTTGGACCAGGAGAGTCTCGGGCTGCCCACGAGGGTGGGGGCGCGCCCACCCCCCTGGGCGCGCCCCCTGCCTTGTGGACAACTCGGAGGTCCACCGACGTACTTCTTCCTCCCATATATACCCATATACCCTAAAAAGTTCAGAGAGCACAATAGATCAGGAGTTCCGCCGCCAGAAGCCTCCGTAGCCACCGAAAACCAATCTAGACCTGTTCCGGCACCCTGTCGGAGGGGGAATCCTTCTCCGATGGCCATCTTCATCATCCCGGTGCTCTCCATGACGAGGATGGAGTAGTTCTCCCTCGGGGCCGAGGGTATGTACCAATAGCTATGTGTTTGATCTCTCTCTGTCTCTCTCTCGTGTACTTGAGGTGGTACGATCTTGATGTATCGCGAGCTTTGCTATTATAGTTGGATCTTATGATGTTTTCTCCCCCCTCTACTCTCTTGTAATGCATTGAGTTTTCCCTTTGAAGTTATCTTATCGAATTGAGTCTTTAAGGATTTGAGAACACTTGATGTATGTCTTGCGTGGGATAACCGTGGTGACAATGGGTTATTCTATTGATTCACTTGATGTATGTTTTGGTGATCAACTTGCGGGTTCCGCTCATGAACCTATGCATAGGGGTTGGCACACGTTTTCGTCTTGACTCTCCGGTAGAAACTTTAGGGCACTCTTTGAGGTTCTATGTGTTAGTTGAATAGATGAATTTGAGATTGTATGATGCATATCGTATAATCATACCCACGGATACTTGAGGTGACATTGGAGTATCTAGGTGACATTAGGGTTTTGGTTGATTTGTGTCTTAAGGTGTTATTCTAGTATGAACTCTAGGGCTGTCTGTGACAGTTATAGGAATAGCCCAACGAATTGATTAGAAAGAATAACTTTGAGGTGGTTTTGTACCCTACCATAATCTCTTCGTTTGTTCTCCGCTATTAGTGACTTTGGAGTGACTCTTTGTTGCATGTTGAGGGATAGTTTTATGATCCAATTATGTTATTATTGTTGAGAGGACTTACACTAGTGAAAGTATGAACCCTAGGCCTTGTTTCCTAGCATTGCAATACCGTTTGGGCTCACTTTTATCATTAGTTACCTTGCTGTTTTTATATTTTCAGATTACAAAAACCTTTATCTACCATCCATATTGCACTTGTATCACCATCTCTTTGCTGAATAGTGCACCTATACAATTTATCATTGTATTGGGTGTGTTGGGGACACAAGAGACTCTTTGTTATTTGGTTGCAGGGTTGCTTGAGAGAGACCATCTTCATCCTACGCCTCCTACGGATTGATAAACCTTAGGTCATCCACTTGAGGGAAATTTGCTACTGTCCTACAAACCTCTACACTTGGAGGCCCAACAACGTCTACAAGAAGAAGGTTGTGTAGTAGACATCAAAGCCATGCGGAGATTGTTCTTCACCAACACCGTCACCACGCCGTCGTGCTGCCGGAACTCATCTACTACTTCGCCCGTCTTGCTGGATCAAGAAGGCGAGGACGTCATCGAGCTAGACGTGTGCTGAACGTGGAGGTGTCGTACATTCGGTACTTGATCGGGGCGGGTTATGAAGGTGTACGACTACATCAACCGCGTTGACAAACACTTCCGCTTTGTGATCTTCAAGGGTATGAAGATGCTCTCCCCCTCTCGTTGCTATGCATCTCCTAGATAGATCTTGCGTGAGCGTAGGCTTTTTTTTTTGAAATTGCATGCTACATTCCCCAACAATTGATATGTTCATTTTGCATCACTATTTTCTACTGTAATTTATCCTATTTTAGTGACATATTTCACATTATGATGCAATCCTAATTAATATATTTTATCTCTTAAAATGTAGGGTATACAAAGAGAGAGAGGAATTGCCAGACAGCTGGAATCTGGATAAAAAATACAACAAAAGAACATCTAACTTTACGGATCTCCCAATAAAGTGTGGATTTTACTGAATTATTTCTAGAAAATATAAAGTCAGAGGACCGAAGATGGGCTAGAGGGAACCCATCAGGCATCCGCGCATCCTGGTGGCGCGGGTCCTCGACCAGCCGCGTCCCACGCCCGCGTGGACTCTTGGTGGCCCACCTCCTGATGCCCTTTGGCATAAAGTCTCATTTTCCCTGGATAAAATCATAGAAAATCCTAGGGACTTTCTGCCGCCATCTGCAGGCGGAATTTTGGCGAAGCACTTTTGTTGATCGACTGAGTTATTCTGCCCAGGAAACTTCCCTTCGGAAGTGGGAAATCGAAGTCATCATCATTAGCAACATTCTTGGGAAAAGTAGTAGAAAACAAAAAAATTGTCTACGAGCAAACCAGAAATACTATGAAGATGCATTAACAGTTAAGATCAGATCATTACTAATTCTGAGTTGCAGTGGAAAGAGTGGGTGTAGATTATACTTGAAGTCCCGTGAACCATTCACAAACGATCCCCGAACCAAAGACTGAGAACATGGCCTCTCCATAGTTTGCAGGCATACGGTCTTCTCGATCCGGCGACGCTTCACCGTCGAGAGCTAATCGACGCCGGAGGATTAGAACGAGGAGATTAAAACCACACTGGGCTTCTAATTATGAGGACTAGAGAGGAGTAGATCTAGATCTGATTGGATCAACTAGAACTATAACTAAAGAACTAGAGGAGACTCCCAAACTTGTGTCATCCAAGGGCCAAATCCACAAGTATATATAGAAAACCACCTCCCCTTGGCTGGCCATGAGCAGGGGGTTCCCCTCAAATTCGGCCTCCCCTAGCTTGTCCAATAAGTTTTTAGCTCGCTAAATGATACAATCCTCGCTGATGGATTGGCGAGTACTCCATGGTCAGTGGCTATCACCTAACATTATGGGCCTAGGTGGCACCCAGATGTTATTGGCCACTAGGGCCCAATAACTCTCCACCATTAGGCCTTTTTAGTATTTTCTTTGGCCCGTTGATGTTTAAATAATTATAAAAGCCTCCCAATCATTATTATTGCCTTTTATTATTAATTTAACATACCTGGAAATATTTCACCTATATATCTATTTTTGGTATTATCTGGTAAACCTCGAAACTCTTCCGGTAACTCCGAAACGCTTTTGGTTCCTCTCAAAACTATTTCTAATATTAATGAAACTATTTCATAAAACATTTATCATAACTCTTGCTTCACTAACACTCAAAGATCATGATTGCCTTAAGCTTGTGACCTTGTGGGTTCGGTAAAACATAGACATGAACAAAACCCGTTTCGTTCAATCGATAGTAGAACCGTGGACATCCATATCAATCCCTATGAGTACGTGAATGATATTCGAGTGAACCTTTTGTTATCCTGTGATATTTCCTTTGCTTTGTGATACTTTATAAAACTGGAGATGAGATATATTGGTATCCTCTTTAGTCATTCTCATGCTCACTATATCAGTCAACTCGTTACCGGTTTTGTGTTCTTCTTTCTCGTTGACATGCTTCGGCATCCCTATGATTTAGTCACTGATGTCTACTACGCAACTTTATCCTTGTAGACGTTGTTGGGCCTCCAAGTGTAGAGTTTTGTAGGACAGTAGCAAATTTTCCTCAAGTGGATGACCTAAGGTTTATCAATCCGTGGGAGGCGTAGGATGAAGACACTACTGCAGGATGCTGCTAACACGATACTACAATCAGAGACCCTTCGACGAAACTGTGTCTGATGTCATAATCACAAATAGTGGTGTAAAAACCCATCAAAAAAGGTGCAAAACATTTGCGATGGAGGATGCATCAAACACGGTTTAGATTTTAGTTGCGCGTGCGATGCAGGGCATATGGTTCAGCTCAATTAACTGTTTGCGATGAGGAGGAACAAAAGAAACGGGCAGCTAGATGAAGGTGTCTGCGATATACAGCATACGGTTCACTCGGATGAACTATTTGTGATTAGGCAACACAAAAGAAATGGTCAGCCAGATCAAGGTGTGTGCGATATATGGCATGCAGTTCACTCAGATGAACTGTTTGCGTTGAGACATGAGAACAGAAACGGTTCAACTTAACAAGATGTGTGTGATACCCGGCAAACAGGTCTGTAATTGGAAACGTGTGTGAAGACCGATAACAACACAAACGATTACTGCTAACAAGCCATGTGTGTTGTGAGCAAACTATTGCTGGTATACAATTGTGAATGAGTGATGAAAACATCACCGACGGGTTCCATTGTTTAGTCCATGTGCGATGTGATTTTCTTTGTCCACACAACATCTACGCTCTGTCTACAGAGCATCAACATATATACTTAAAAAGACAGCATTGCATAACCAAATTAAGCATACAATTACACAAGTGACTAAACACATAACATTTCCACACACCAAAGTAAGCAATTACATGCATACTAAAGTAGGAGAAACGAGGATATAATCATCTACTTATTGTTGCGATGACGCTTGCCATTGCTCTGCTTCCGGCTGGATCCCTGGCCGTTTTGGGGAAGGAGGCACTTCCTCATGTCAACGATCCACCTGTACATGTCGTAGCCCGTGTACGCCTCCTTGGCCTCACGACGTGAGCTTTGTCGAGTTTCTCCATCCAGGCTGAGTGCCAGGCACACTTGTCCTTGTTGCACGAATCCTTCATGTCTCTATAGTAGGGGTCAATGATGGCCTCGGTGAGGTGAACCAGTGAGTCCTTCTCATGCTCCTTGCTGCCCTAGATCTTGTATTGCCCTGGATGTCGACAAGATTCTGGCAGGCGATGCCCGAATTCTCGAGCGGCTTTACATAATTGGTGATGTCCGCCGTAGTGAACATGTAGTGGGGGCTGTTGAAAAACCTAGCGAAACGCTCGCAAGGCCTTGTGGCCAGGCAGTAGTGGTAGACGAGGATGTGGTGGCGCACGCACATCTGGGCGACGACGACCTTGGGACGTGACCTAGCACGAGCGCGAGTGTACTTGAGGTCGAACCCGACCACCTTGTACTTCTCCTCAGCAAGCAACAACTTCATGATGTGGATGGAGTGCTCCACCTAGACCGGGTCATTGGTGTACACCACCGAGAGGTCCATGAACCTTCTATGGGTGTCCACCACGGCACGCATGATGAACTGTTGCTCGTTGTCGGCAGCCGCTCGGAGCACCATTGGAGCCGCGCAAGATACCCTCTAAGAATTTCTCGTGGTGGGTGTGCTTCTTGCAATGGTGGGGCGCGATCGAAAGGTTGTCCGCTGTAATAAATGGGGGTCGGCCGGCCTGTAATCGTCACGTCTTGTCACGGCGTTCATAGCGGAGGATTCCAGTGCATGCTTGACAACACCACACCACGCGCGTGGGCTCGAAGAGGCACCAAATGTATCATTGGTGAGCCTGTTCCCATGCTACCGTGCAGTTTACCGCGCAAGGTTCCCGCCCGGCTAGTTTGGCCACGCGTCGGCTAGAAGAGGGACAAATCATGGGCGTTTATTGGCAAAAAACTTTGTAAAAATGAAGTGTGTGGAATGACTTTGGTCATAAGTTTACCCGTGGGTGATAAGGTCAAAGTTACACAAAAGGGTGATGATGGACACTCGAGTGTGATAATTAATCTACGCTCTACAGGGCACACGGTGGAAGAAACCAACTGTGTGCAATAATGTTGAAGATCGCAGTCGAGTTAGCTATATAGACCGTGTGCTATGAGATCGACAAGGTAAACAGATTTGAGAATGGTTAATAAAATCTAAGACCATTGCATATTAAGGTCAAAATAGTGCTACCAATATACGAGTCTCATATGATGCCATTTCAATGATTGTACCACAAAAGCTCGAAATGTTACAAGGTTCAAATTCCAGAGTTATATGACTCAAATTCGAAGATTACAAGGTTCAAACTGATATTAGAAATGAAATTCAGCTCATCAGCTGCAAACGATCGGGCTAATCAGCTGAACATAGATATCAGAGAGGTTCAAACTAATATTACCACTTCTAAGTCTGGTTTCGAAACCTCACAATTTTTCCAAAGGGGTCAGCCACTCAGAAGTCATGTATGGTGTTGACACGATGACTTCCGATTACTCTGTCATCTAAAGTACCAAATGAAATTCAGCATTTTGGGAGCCTATTCCATTCTGCTGCAGGCGCCGGCGCTGATCAACAAACCATTCATTTTTGCAAAATAAATGTAGGGCAAACCTCCTTTCCTTCAGCACCCTTGATCTGAGAACAAAGAACCTGGCGAATATAATCTCCGGTAAGGTCCCTCGGTAGGAGTCCAAAGTAATTTCTAAGAGATGCAGATCTAGGCATTCAACCTGATTGTTATATTGTATCACATTATCCACCACTGGGCCTAATCTTATCTGCAAAAGAAGAAAACGTGTTAGTGCCTACATGCGGTTTTGAACATTACTACAAGCCTATTTGGTTTGCAGGATTTGTAAAATTAAAGAACATGCCATCTACGATCTGACATGATTAACATGGGAATTTGATTACATTCTAGAGAAATGTAGCCTTCTTCATGATACGTCTCCAATGTATCTATAATTTTTTATTGTTCCATGCTATTATATTATCTATTTTGGATGTTTAATGGGCTTTACTATTCACTTCTATATTATTTTTGGGACTAACCTATTATCCGAAAGCCCAGTGCAAATTGTTGTTTTTTTGCCTATTTCAGCGTTTCGCAGGAAAGGACTATCAAACAGAATGAAACCTTCGTGAGGATCGTTTTTGGAACAAACGTGATCCAGGAGACTTGGAGTGGACGTCAAGAAAGCAGCGAGGAAGCCACGAGGCAGGAGGGCGTGCCCAGGGGGCCAGGCGCGCCCCCCACCCTCATGGGCCCCTCGCAGCTCCACCGACCTACTTCTTTCGCCTATATATACTCTTATACCCTGAAACCTTCGGGGAGAGCCACGAAACACATCTTCCACCGCCGCAACCTTCTGTACCCATGAGATCCCATCTTGGGGCCTTTTCCGGCACTCCGCCGGAGGGGGATTCGATCACGGAGTGCTTCTACATATACACCATAGCCTCTCCGATGATGTGTGAGTAGTTTACCACAGACCTTCGGGTCCATAGTTATTAGCACGATGGCTTTTTCTCTCTCTTTGGATCTCAATACAAAGTTCTCCTCGATTCTCTTGGAGATCTATTGGATGTAACTCTTTTTGCGGTGTGTTTGCTGAGATCCGATGAATTGTGGGTTTATGAACTTGATTAGCTATGAATATTATTTGTTTCTTCTCTGAATTCTTATATGCATGATTTGATATCTTTGCGAGTCTCTTCGAATTATCAATTTGGTTTGGCCTACTAGATTGATCTTTCTTGCAATGGGAGAAGTGCTTAGCTTTGGGTTCAATCTTGCGGTGCTCGATCCAAGTGACAGAAAGGGAAAGGACACATATTGTATTGTTGCCATCGAGGATAAAAAGATGGGGTTTATATCATATTGCTTGAATTTATCCCTCTACATCATGTCATCTTGCCTAAAGTGTTACTCTGTTCTTATGAACTTAATACTCTAGATGCATGCTGGATAGCGGTCGATGTGTGGAGTAATAGTAGTAGATGCAGAATCGTTTTGGTCTACTTGTCACAGACGTCATGCCTATATTCATGATCATTGCCTTAGATATCATCATAACTATGCACTTCTCTATCAATTGCTCAGCAGTAATTTCTTCACCCACCGTAATTCATGCTATCTTGAGAGAAGCCACTAGTGAAACCTATGGCCCCTGGGTCTACTTTACATCATATAACTTTCCAATCTGCAATTCTAGTTTACTATTTATTTTGCAATCTTTATTTTCCAATCTATACCATAAAAATACCAAAAATATTTATCTTATTATCTTTATCAGATCTCACTTTTCCAAGTGACCGTGAAGGGATTGACAACCCCTTTATCGCGTTGGTTGGAAGGTTCTTATTTGTTTGTGCAGGTGCTAGGCGATTTGCGTGTAGTCTCCTACTGGATTGATACCTTGGTTCTCAAAAACTGAGGGAAATACTTATGTTACTTTGCTGCATCACCCTTTCCTCTTCAAGGGAAAACCAATGCATGCTCAAGAGGTAGCAAGAAGGATTTCTAGCGCCGTTGCCGGGGAGATCTACGCCAAGTCGAGACACACCAAGTACCCATCACAAACTCTTATCCCTCGCATTACATTATTTGCCATTTGCCTCTCGTTTTGCTCTCCCCCACTTCACCTTTGCCGTTTTATTCGCCCTTTTTCCGTTCGCCTCTTTTCGCTTGCTTCTTGTTTGCTTGTGTGTTGGATTGTTTGTCACGATGGCTTAGGATAATACTAAATTGTGTGACTTTTCCAATACCAACAATAATGATTTTATTAGCACTCCGATTGCTCCTCTTACCGATGCTGAATCTTGTGAAATTAATACGGCTTTGCTGAATCTTGTCATGAAAGATCAATTTGTTGGCCTTCCTATTGAAGATGTCGCTACCCATCTAAACGACTTTGTTGATTTGTGTGATATGCAAAAGAAGAAAGATGTGGATAATGATATTGTTAAATTGAAGCTATTTCCTTTTTCGCTTAGAGATCGTGCTAAAACTTGGTTCTCTTCATTGCCTAAAGATAGTATTGATCCATGGAATAAGTGCAAAGATGCTTTTATCTCTAAGTATTTTCCTCCCGCTAAGATCTTCTCTCTTAGAATAGATATTATGAATTTTAAGCAACTTGATCATGAGCATGTTGCACAAGCTTGGGAAAGGATGAAATTAATGATACGTAATTGCCCTACACATGGTTTGAATTTATGGATGATTATACAAAAAAATTATGTTGGATTGAATTTTGCTTCTAGAAATCTTTTAGATTCGGCCGCGGGAGGCACTTTTATGGAAATCACTTTAGGAGAAGCTACTAAATTCCTAGATAATATTATGGTTAATTATTCTCAATGGCACACCAAAAGATCTACTAGTAAAAAGGTTCATGCGATAGAAGAGATTAATGTTTTGAGTGGAAAGATGGATGAACTTATGAAACTGTTTGCTAATAAGAGTGTTTCTTCTGATCCTAATGATATGACTTTGTCTACTTTGATTGATAATAATAATAATAATGAAGAAGAATCTATGGATGTGCATTTTGTTGGTAGGAACAATTTTGGTAACAACGCGTATAGAGGAAATTTTAATTCTAGGCCGTTCCCTAGTAATTCCTCTAATAATTATGGTAATTCCTACAACAACTCTTATGGAAATTTTAATAAGATGCCCTCTGATTTTGAGACTAGTATTAAAGAATTTATGACTTCTCAAAAGAATTTTAATGCCTTGCTTGAAGAAAAATTGCCTAAGATTGATGAGTTGGCTAGGAACGTGGATAGAATTTCTCTGGATGTTGATTCTTTGAAACTTAGATCTATTCCACCTAATCATGATATCAATGAGTCTTTCAAAGCCATGAGAATTTCCATTGATGAGTGCAAAGAAAGAACCGCTAGGATGCATGCTAAAAAGGATTGCTTTGTAAAAGCGTGTTCTTCTAGTTTCCATGATAATAATGATGAAGATCTAAAAGTGATTGATGTGTCTCCTATTAAGTATTTGTTTGCCAATATGAATCTTGATAAAGATGGGACTGGAGATGAGTCAACTTTAGTTAAAAGGTGTCCCAATAATTCGGAATTTTTAGATCTTGATGCAAAAATTGGTAAAAGTAGGATCGAAGAGGTCAAAACTTTACATAGCAATGAACCCACTATTCTGGATTTCCAGGAATTTAATTATGATAATCGCTCTTTGATAGATTTTATTTCCTTGTTGCAATCCGTGTTAAATTCTCCTCATGCTTATGATCAAAACAACGCTTTTACTGAACATATCGTTGATGCTTCAATGCAATCCTATGAAGAAAAACTTGAATTAGAAGTTTCTATCCCTAGAAAACTTTATGATGAGTGGGAACCTACTATTAAAATTAATATTAAAGATCATGAATGCTATGCTTTATGTGATTTGGGTGCTAGTGTTTCCATGATTCCAAAAACTTTGTGTGATGTGTTAGGTTTCCGTGAATTTGATGATTGTTCTTTAAATTTGCATCTTGCGGGTTCCACCATTAAGAAACCTATGGGAAGGATTAATGATGTTCTTATTGTTGCAAATAGGAATTATGTGCCCGTAGATTTTATTGTTCTTGATATAGATTGCAATCCTACTTGTCCTATTATTCTTGGTAGACCTTTCCTTAGAACGATTGGTGCAATCATTGATATGAAAGAAGGAAATATTAGATTCCAATTCCCGTTAAGGAAAGGCATGGAACACTTTCCTAGGAATAAACTTAAATTACCTTATGAATCTATTATGCGAACCACTTATGGATTGCATACCAAAGATGATAATACCTAGATCTATTCCTGCTTTTATGCCTAGCTAGGGGCGTTAAACGATAGCGCTTGTTGGGAGGCAACCCAATTTTATTTTTGTTTCTTGATTTTTGTTCCTGTTTAGTAATAAATAAATCATATATCTACTTCTACGATTGTATTTTTTTCTGTTTTAATTAGTGTTTGTGCCAAGTAAATCCTTTAGGATCTTCTTGGATGATTTGTTTGATCTTGCTGAAAAAACAGAAAGTATGCGCTCACGAGAATAATTTTCATTTTTAACAAGAGAGCGATAAAATACTGATTCCAACTGCAGTAGATCAATATACAAATTATTTAGGATTTCCTAATTTTGTAGATTTTTTGGAGTTATATAAGTATTCTAAACATACATATTACTACAGACTGTTCTGTTTTTGACAGATTCTGTTTTTCGTGTGTTGTTTGCTTATTTTGATGAATCTATGGCTAGTATCAGGGGGTATGAACCATAGAGAAGTTGGAATACAGTAGGTTTAACACCAATATAAATAAAGAATGAGTTCATTACAGTACCTTAAAGTGGTGGTTTGTTTTCTTATACTAACGGAGCTCATGGGATTTTCTGTTGAGTTTTGTGTTGTGAAGTTTTGAAGTTTTCGGGTAAAGATTTGATCGATTTTGGAATAAGGAGTGGCAAGAGCCTATGATTGGGGATGCCCAAGGCACCCCAAGGTAAAATTCAAGTACAACCAAAATCCTAAGCTTGGGGATGCCCCGGAAGGCATCCCCTCTTTCTTCTTCGTCCATCGGTAACTTTACTTGAGGCTATATTTTTATTCGCCACATGATATGTGTATTGCTTGGAGCGTCTTGTATGATTTGAGTCTTTGCTTTTTAGCTTACCCCAATCATCCTTGTTGTACACACCTTTTTGAGAGACACACATTAATCGGAATTTATTAGAATACTCTTTGTGCTTCACTTATATCTTTTGAGCTAGATAATTTTGCTCTAGTGCTTCACTTATATCTTTTGAGCTAGATAATTTTGCTCTAGCGCTTCACTTATATCTTTTAGAGCACGGTGGGGGTTTTATTTTATAGAAATTATTGATCTCTCATGCTTCACTTATATTATTTTGAGAGTCCTTTAGAACAGCATGGTAATTTGCTTTGGCTATAAATTTAGTCCTAATATGATAGGCATCCAAGATGGGTATAATAAAAACTTTCATATAGAGTGCATAGAATACTATGAGAAGTTTGATACTTGATGATTGTTTTGACATATGAAGATTGTAATATTAGTGTCATGCTAGTTGAGTAGTTGTAAATTTGAGAAATACTTGTGTTAGAGTTTGCAAATCACGTAGCATGCACGTATGGTGAACGTTGTGTGACAAATTTGAAGCATGAGGTGTTTCTTTGATTGTCCTCCTTATGAGTGGCGGTCGGGGACGAGCGATGGTCTTTTCCTACCAATATACCCCCCTAGGAGCAAGCGCGTAATGCTTGGTTTTTGATTACTTGTTGATTTTTGCAATAAGTATGTGAGTTCTTTATGACTAATGTTGAGTCCATGGATTATACGCACTCTCACCCTCCCATCATTGCTAGCCTCTTCGGTACCGTGCATTGCCCTTTCTCACCTTGAGAGTTGGTGCAAACTTCGCCGATGCATCCAACCCCCGTGATATGATACGCTCTATCACACATAAACTTCCCTATATCTTCCTCAAAACAGCCACCATACCTACCTATTATGGCATTTCCATAGCCATTCCGAGATATATTGCCATGCAACTTTCCACCGTTCCTTTTATTATGACACGCTTCATCATTTTCATATTGCCTTGCATGATCATGTAGTTGACATCATATTTGTGGCAAAGCCACCATGCATAATTTCATACATGTCACTCTTGATTGATTGCCCATCCTGGTACACCGCCGGAGGCATTCATATAGAGTCATACTTTGTTCTAGTATCGAGTTGTAATCTTTGAGTTGTAAATAAACAGAAGTGTGATGATCATCATTAATAGAGCATTTTCCCAAAAAGAAAAAGAAAAAGAAAGGCCAAATAAAAAAGGGTAAAGGCCAAATAAAAAAATAAAAAAATAAAAGGGACAATGCTACTATCCTTTTTTTCCACACTTGTGCTTCAAAGTAGCACCATGATGTTCATGATAGAGAGTCTCTTATATTGTCACTTTCATATACTAGTGGGAATTTTCATTATAGAACATGGCTTGTATATTCCAACAATGGGCTTCCTCAAATACCCTAGGTCTTCGTGAGCAAGCAAGTTGGATACACACCCACTTAGTTTCTTTTGTTGATCTTTCATACATTTATAGCTCTAGTGCATCCGTTGCATGGCAATCCCTACTCCTCGCATTGCCATCAATTGATGGGCATCTCCATGGCCCGTTGATTAGTCGCGTCAATGTGAGACTTTCTCCTTTTTTGTCTTCTCCACACAACCCCCATCATTATATTCTATTCCAACCATAGTGATATGTCCATGGCTCACACTCATGTATTGCGTGAAAGTTGAAAAAAGTTTGTGATTACTAAAGTATATTATCTGTTTTGGTTGTTTAATGGGCTATACTATTCACTTTTATATTATTTTTAGGACTAACCTATTAACCGAAAGCCCAGTGCAAATTGTTGTTTTTTGCCTATTTTAGTGTTTCGCAGAAAAGGAATATCAAACGGAACCCAAACGGAATGAAACCTTCGCGAGGATCGGTTTTGGAACAAACATGATCCAGGAGACTTGGAGTGGACATCAAGAAAGCGGCAAGGAAGCCACGAGGCAAGAGGGCACGCCTAGGGGGGCCAGGCCCCCCCCACCCTTGTGGGCCCCTTGTAGCTCCACTGACCTACTTCTTTTGCCTATATATACTCTTATACCCTGAAACCTTCGAGGAGAGCCACGAAACACCTTTTCCACCGTTGCAACCTTCTGTACCCGTGAGATCCCATCTGGGGGCCTTTTCCAACGCTCCGCTGGAGGGGAGTACGATCACGGAGGGCTTCTACATCAACACCATAGCCTCTCCGATGATGTGTGAGTAGTTTACTAATGACCTTTGGGTCCATAGTTATTAGCTAGATGGCTTCTTCTCTCTCTTTGGATCTCAATACAAAGTTCTCCTCGATTCTCTTGGAGATCTATTCGATGTAACTCTTTTTGCGGTGTGTTTGCCGAGATCCGATGAATTGTGGGTTTATGAACTTGATTATCTATGAATATTATTTGATTCTTCTCTGAATTCTTATATGCATGATTTGATATCTTTGCAAGTCTCTTCGAATTATCAATTTGGTTTGGCCTACTGGATCGATCTTTCTTGCAGTGGGAGAAGTGCTTAGCTTTGGGTTAAATCTTGCGGTGCTCGATCCCAATGACAGAAAGGGAAACGACACGTATTGTATTGTTGCCATCGAGGATAAAAAGATGTGGTTTATATCATATTTCTTGAGTTTATCCCTGTACATCTGTAACGCCCCGAGACCGATGTGCCAGGTGTCCTCCCGTTATTTGCTATTGTTGCCTTGTCATTGCTTGCGTGTCATGCATGTCATATCATGTCATCATGTGCATTTCATTTGCATACATGTTCGTCTCATGCATCCGAGCTTTTTCCCCGTTGTCCGTTTTGCAATCCGGCGCTCCTATGTCACCCGGTGTCCCTTTCTACCTCTTTTCGTGTGCGGGTGTTAAACGTTTTCGGATTGGACCGAGACTTGTCATGCGGCCTTGGTTTACTACAAGTAGACCGCCTGTCAAGTTTCGTGCCATTTGGACTTCGTTTGATACTCCAACGGTTAACCGAGGGACCGAAAAGGTCTCGTGTGTGTTGCAGCCCAACACCCCTCCAAAGTGGCCAAAAACCCACCTAAACCTCCCCCGTCATCTAGATCATTCGATCACGATCGCGTGGCCGCAAACCGCACCTCATTTGGAGCTTCCTAGCTCCCTCTACCTCTATAAATAGAGCCCTCCATTTCATTTTCGGGTCTTTTTCCCCGAAACCCTAGTCTCCTTCCTCTCCAGCCGCCGGACATGTCCGAAGTCTAGCCGGACGCGTCCGCGCACCGCCCCAGACCAATCAGGCGCTGACACGTCAGCCGCCCAGTGCCCCACTTCACCGCGATCTGCGCCGGCCCTTGAGGCCCACCGCGGGCCCTCCTCGGCCCATCCGCCGCGCCGCCCGAGCCGTGGGAGGCAGCCACCGCGCCGCCCCGTCTCCTCCCCCACGCCGGCCTGCCATCGCCCGATGCCTCCGTGCACCATCGCCGGAGCCGGCCGCCTCGTCCTCGCCACACCTGCCTCGCCGACCTCCGCCTCCGCCGCCAAGTCCAACCCCGGCGCCGCCCCGTCCTCCTCCGATCCGATTAGGCACCCCCACGCCCGGATCCGGCAACCGCACCTCTTCTCCGGCGAGATCCACCCCGGCGCACTCCGGCGACCTCGTGGTGCTACAGTGCATGTCAGATCTGGATCCAGATCCGGTTGACTATTCCCCCAAAACCCTAATTATTTTAGCATCTTCATCAGTGCATAACTTCCTCACTGCTGCTCTGATTCGTGCGTGTGGCATATCAAAATGTTCGTCTCGACGAGTACATCATTTCATCTCATTGCATCATTTTTATATGAGCTCGTCTTGATGCCCGAAATGCTGTTGGAAGAGGGCTATGTGATGATAGTTTCAGATCTGTTTCAGCAAATGCACTTTTGTCATTTTTGCCATGATTAATGTGTGCATGCTATGATCCTGAGCTCTACATGTGTTTTGAAGAATGCCATGCCATCTTTACAGGGGTGTATGCCATGTATTTTTGTGATCTTTGTGGTGACTAGCACAAGCATGCAACGTAGCTTACTCAATGATGCTAATTTCAGGGACTTAGAATTTCACTAAGTCCTTGCCCAGTCATTATGTTTATGCCATATGTTCATGTTGTTTCCTAGTGATTCGTGCCTCTTTAGAGCATGGTCAGTAAGGATGTTTTGTAGATATTGTGGTTCTCTATCCATCCATGTCTTTTTTTGCAATTATGGAGCAACCTAGCTTGAGTCAATCGAGCTCTACTTTTGCTATAAAATATTCCTGGCAGATTGTTAACATGTTTAGCAATTTTTCCGAGCTTGTGGTTGTTGATTCGTGCATGCTATGATGTTGTTCTTGCCATGTCTAGCTTCTATGCCATGTCTATTTGCAGGGTGTATGCTTAGTTTGTCATGCAATGCCTCGTAGTCAGTGCATCAAGCTCGTAAACATGCCTACTTGATATCTGTTTTGCATGCTCCAGTTTTTCACTAAGCCTGAATCTGTTTTTGTTAATTGCTATGTTCACATGCTTGCAATTGTATTTTCTAATCCCTTTTGGCTCATGGTCAGTAAGGGACTTTTGTTATATGCTTTGAGTAGCTTCATGCCATGCCTTGCTTTGCCATGTTATGTCCCTGTAGCATGTAGTTTTCATGCTCTAAACATTGCTTCCTGATGATAAATTCCAGACTTGTTGTTTATTTCACTAAGCCTGAAACCTGTTATCTTTTGCTCTTTTGCCATGCTTGTTTGAATCTGTTATTGAGTGAATTAGCCGTATCTCAGTATTCATCTTTTGTCAAGCATCATGAGTGGATCCCTGCCATATATTTTGTTGCCATGTTTGAGTGCAGTAGCTTATTTATCTTGATGCATTTATGTGGCTACTTGCTGTTTATCACAGACCGGTGCCATATTTGTTTTGCTTTCCATTTGCAAACCGTGCATCCGATTCTGGCGATCTTTATATCGATTTCAACCGAAATCAACTCACCTTTCCAATGGCACTCTTGGATTTCCATGTTGAGGCCAGGTTCAATCATTCCTTTCCAAATCATGCATATGCATCGCATACCGCATCCCGCATATCATGCCTTGTTCATGTGTTGGTTGTTTACTATGTTCTGTGCTTCTTTCCGGTGTTGCTTCTTAGGGTTGGTTCCGACAACGTTGCGTTTGTGAGGATTCGTTTGACTACGTCCATTTTTCTTCTTCATGGACTCGTTCTTCCTTCTTGCGGGATTTCAGGCAAGATGACCATACCCTCGAAATCACTTCTATCTTTGCTTGCTAGTTGCTCGCTCTTTTGCTATGCCTATGCTACGATACCTACCACTTGCCTATCATGCCTCCCATATTGTTAAGCCAAGCCTCTAACCCACCTTGTCCTAGAAAACCGTTGTTTGGCTATGTTACCGCTTTGCTCAGCCCCTCTTATAGCGTTGTTAGTTGCAGGTGAAGATTGGAGTTTGTTCCATGTTTGGAACATGGATATTTTGTTGGGATATCACAATATCTATTATTTAATTAATGCATCTATATACTTGGTAAAGGGTGGAAGGCTCGGCCTTATGCCTAGTGTTTTGTTCCACTCTTTCCGCCCTAGTTTCCGTCATATCGGTGTTATGTTCCCGGATTTTGCGTTCCTTACACGGTTGGGTTATAATGGGAACCCCTTGACAGTTCGCTTTGAATAAAACTCCTCCGGCAAGGCCCAACCTTGGTTTTACCATTCGCCACCTAGCCTTTTTCCCTCGGGAGTCGCGCTTCCCGAGGGTCATCTTTATTTTAACCCCCCCCCCCGGGCCAGTGCTTCTCTAAGTGTTGGCTCTAAGTGTTGGTCCAACCGAGCGATGTCCGGGGCTACCAGGGGCAAGTCTGGGCTGGCCTACCCAACGTCTTGCTCATCCAGTGTGCCCTAAGAACGAGATATGTGCAGCTCCTATCGGGATTTGTCGGCACATCTGGGTGGCTTTGCAGGACTTGTTTTACCATTGTCGAGGATGTCTTGTAACCGGGATGCCGAGTCTGATCGGATTGTCTTGGGAGAAGGAATATCCTTCGTTGACCGTGAGCGCTTGTGATGGGCTAAGTTGGGACACCCCTGCAGGGATTTGAACTTTTGAAAGCCGTGCCCACGGTTATGGGCAGAGGGAATTTGTTAATGTCCGGTTGTAGATAACCTGAACTTATCTTAATTAAAATACATCAACCGTGTGTGTAATACCGTGATGGTCTCTTTCCGGCGGAGTCCGGGAAGTGAACACGGTGTTGGAGTAATGCTTGACGCAGGTTCTGGATCACTTCTTGATCATTTCTCGACGTTGCTTTGCCTTCTCTTCTCGCTCTCATTTGCGTATGTTAGCACCATATATGCTAGTCGCTTTGCTGCAGCTCCACATCATACCTTTTACCTTACCTATAAGCTTAAATAGTCTTGATCGCGAGGGTGTAGATTGCTGAGTCCCCGTGACTCACAATACTTCCAAAACCAGTTTGCAGGTGCCGTGATAATGCAGGTGACGCAACCGAGCTCAAGGAGGAGCTCGATGAAGATCGCTCGATGAAGATCTCGTTCATTGTGTTTTTTCGTTTCAGTTGATCACTAGTGGAGCCCAGTTGGGACGATCGGGGATCTGTGTAGCATTTGGGTTAGTCTTCTTTTATTTTGGTTCCGTAGCCGGACCTTGATTGTATCTGGATGATGTAATGCTTTATTCATGTATTGTGTGACGTGGCGATTGTAAGCCAACTATGTATCCTTTTCCCTTATTGTATTACATGGGTTGTGTGAAGATTACCTCACTTGCAACATTGCTTTCAATGCGGTCATGCCTCTAAGTCGTGCTTTGACACGTGGGAGATATAGCCGCATCAAGGGCGTTACAAGTTGGTAATCAGAGCCTTCCCCGACCTAGGAGCCCCCTGCTTGATCGAATCGCTGGCGTTGTTGAGTCTAAAAAATTTGTTTTGAGTCATTTAGGATTATATATATCAGAGAGTTAGGAATTCTTTTTACTCCCCAGTCCCTTCGTCGCTCTAGTCACGCATCCTGACATAGAGTTTTGACTCTTCTCTTCTCAAATTTCACTAAAAAAAATTTAGGATCACGCGGGTATCTTGGAACTGTCCCGATGGTTTTATGACGAGAACATTGTTCTTGGTGCCTCCTGACATTTAGGGGTTGTGGCAGTGTCCCGGGGAGTTGAGCTCCGAGGTGTTGTCGTCACAATTTTATCGTTGCAATTCTAGAATACCTGAGTTTCGCCGACAACGAAAATCTCTTTTATGCAGTTGTTGGTGAGATAACCTCGACGCCACCCAGTACTGGGGCGGGAGTTCGGGAGTATTGCCATAAGTCGTATAACCGATGCTTTCGAAGGTTGAGGTAAATGATTTCCGAAGGTTTCTTGGTTATGTGTTGAAGGATGGATACAGCTGGATGTAGGATTTGCTAGTTTTGGGTGAGACATTATGCTTCCCCTGTATCCCCAACACCTGATTGCATAACCGGGAAGTTTCGGGAGTTTATAAGTGGGAATTCAAGTAGTTCTTAGGATATCTTTTCGACAGATGTATGATATGAAATTGGGGTTCGACGTCTAGTGGTTCGCCTATCCACGGTTGGTTTTACAGTTGTCTCGTTGTGTCTTAAAGAGCCTATGTCGACTCGGGGACGCTTCGTATGTCATGTGCACTGCCTTGTACATGATGGTGCTGTACGATCGAGCCTGTGTAGGCCCCACCACGAAAACTTCGGACGAAATCTCTATCATATGTTTGTTCCGGCTTATTCTGCAAGCCAGTCCTTTGTTTTGTTTTGAGTTGTGGTATTCGAGTTGCTTTGAAGTCAAATGTTGATTCCATACCTTTCCTAAGCGGTGTTCTCATACTCCGATGTGAACACTAATCCTTCATGATAATCGAGATTGCCATGCCAATCCTTTTTCAACCGGCGAGTCTCTCTTCAAGTGGATCCAATCATTTCAACATTCACAAGATCCAATCTCAGTTTTTCATCAACGTTGTTCGTTTCATCCATCTTCAAGTTGACTCTGTTTTCCCGCCCTCCCACCCTTTTTCTTCAAGGATTCAGATTTCTTGATCAAGTATCCATCTTATTGATGTGAAGTCTCTCCATTCTTTTCCTTCAATGTTCTTATCCGGTGATTCTCATGAAGATTCTAACGGAGCTTCTAGTTCGTCATTCCTCATTCGTTTTCTTCTACAGTGGATCCAATTCAAGCTTTGTGGATCATACCCTTTTTCCTCGTTTCAAATACCTTCTCATGTCGGTGCATCTCTTACTCATTCATGTCTCGCTATTCAATTGTTCCGGAGTGCTCAAGGTATCTCAAAGATTTGTGTTTCCACTCTGCATTCGTTCAAGCTCTTTCGAGGATGTTATCTCATTCAAGCCATTTAATTCAACCGGGGCAATATCTCTTTTCAAGCAATCTTTTCAACGCTGTTTTCTTTCGAGTGGGCCCTAACCCACAGGTCTTTTCCAGGATCTTACCTGACTCTTCTTATTTTCCCAGAGTTATTCTCAATTCTTTTTTGAAGTTTGACGTAAGAATGATTCATCATCAGTCAGATGGTTTCTCTAAGATCTTTCAAATTCTTTTCATCGTTGGCTCAACCTTTCCAATTTTCATTCCGGAGTGCCTCAAAATTCTCAGTGGTGGTTCTCGTCATCATTCTCAACATTTGAAGACCGAAGAAGAGTTTCTTTTAAACCTTGCTCCATTCTCCGCCATCCTCTCATAATTGTTTTCGATTGTGAGATTTCTTTTCACCCACCCAGAGCAATTCAGGAGTCTTTTCAGTTTGATTCTCTGGAGCCCATCATTTCGAGACTTATTCATTCTCAGCTTTCAGCTATCATTCTCCAAATCTTACCAGTGCATCGATCAAATATCCTATAATTAGTTCATGATATCTTTGTCCTCTTGCATCTAATTTCCCTCAAGTATCTTCGTTCATTTGCAAATTCTTATCGGTGTTTCTTTATATTTTCTTCATTCATTTTCAATTCTTATGGTTGTTCGTTCAAAGATTTCTCTTCCTTCATTATCATATCAATTCATTCGTTGTTTCAATCCTACCGGTGGTTCGTTGAAGACCTTCCCAAGGTGGCGCTATATCTATCTTAATCCTTTTTACGAGAATAAGTAGCATGCAAAATCCATTGCTTGTCATCAATTTAAATTGGTGAAGGATAAGCATAATGTAATTCTTATTCTTGTTTCATCCAAGCGATTCAATTTCTGCTTTCCGGAGTGGTTCATCATATCACATTCTCGGTTCGAGATGCTCTATCTTTTCTTCCCGGAGTTCCAAGCACTCTCAATTATATCATCGCGGAGTTCCATCTAAATCATTGCAAGGCTTCACCTTGTGTTTTCAACTTCCATTTCTTTTTATCATCATTTTGTTACCGGAGTTTCTTCACGGGGGTTCTACATGATGGTTCATCAAGGATTTAATTCCTTTTCAAAGTGTTCATCGATATTCTTTTTCAGAGGAGCTCAAGCATTCTTCATCTTGCAATCCGGAGTGCAATTCTCTCTACCGTATCATTGGAGGTGGTATTATGTCATTCTTGATAATTTGAGTTCATGTTTCATGATTCACAAGTTATCAAGAATGAGGTATTTTAAATCCATCGACCTCTTTGTTGGAGTTATCTTGTGTCATGTTTCACCTAAAGCCTTCCCTAAGGATTGTTGCTATTATGGTGCTTATAAATGACTCAAGTTCTTTTATCCTCCCGGTGAAATAAGTTTTCTCGTCTCCTTGTTCATATCAATCCAATTCTGCTTTCCGTGAGTGGCAGGTTGTCACCTCATAATTTGAGATGTATTCCATAAGACCATATCAAGATTATTCTTTTCGTTGTTGGTTTTTTTCCAACAACTCCATTCGACCCTTCCCCTAAGGATGCCTGTTCAAGCTCTTTTGTGGCAGAAATTGGCATTTTCTTCTCCATTCTCCTATTTCAATTATCTATCTTCTATTCTTTTGTTCCGGAGGCATTGTCATGTTGCTCTCTTCAACCCATCTTCTTGTTTTGTCAGGACCTTGTTCTTTTCATGCTTATCCATTTAACCGGAGTGTTGTGCCCTCTGCTCAAGTTCTTTTCATCTTATCAAGCTTCATATCACTTTTCAACCGGAGTTCTGCCCGAGATTATTCTTCTTTGATCTTTTTTTATCTCATTTCAACCAGAGTGGTTTCAATTCCTTCTTCTCCTTTGCTCCCGTCATGCTTAGCTTTGCAATCTCTAGTTTTCCATAATGTTCCTTGTTCCTCTTTTCCAACGGAGTGTTTTCAACTTTGTTCATCTTCGTGGCATTCCTCCTTTCTTTTTGTTCAACCTCGCAAGGTTCTTTGGTTTCACTTGTTTGTCAAAGAAGAAACTTAGTTTTACCTCTTCTCTTTCTCTTCCGTTGTCCCTCCGGTGCCATTCTAGATCTCGGGACGAGATCCTCTCGTAGTGGTGGAGTGTTGTAACGCCCCGAGACCGATGTTCCAGGTGTCCTCCAGTTATTTGTTGTTGTTGCCTTGTCATTGCTTGCATGTCATGCATGTCATATCATGTCATCATGTGCATTTCATTTGCATACATGTTCGTCTCATGCATCCGAGATTTTTCCCCGTTGTCCGTTTTGCAATCCGGCGCTCCAATGTCACCCGGTGTCCCTTTCTACCTCTTTTCGTGTGCGGGTGTTAAACGTTTTCAGATTGGACCGAGACTTGTCATGCGGCCTTGGTTTACTACCGGTAGACCGCCTGTCAAGTTTCGTGCCATTTGGACTTCGTTTGATACTCCAACGGTTAACCGAGGGACCGAAAAGGCCTCGTGTGTGCTGCAGCCCAACACCCCTCCAAAGTGGCGCAAACCCCACCTAAACCTCCCCCATCATCTAGATCGTTCGATCACGATCGTGTGGCCACAAACCGCACCTCATTTGGAGCTTCCTAGCTTCCTCTACCTCTATAAATAGACCCCTCCATTTCATTTTCGGGTCTTTTTCCCCGAAACCCTAGTCTCCTTCCTCTCCAGCCGGCGGACATGTCTGAAGTCTAGCCGGACGCGTCCGCCCACCGCCCGGACCAATCAGGCGCTGACACGTCAGCCGCCCGGCGCCCCACTTCACCGCGATCCGCGCGGGCCCTCCTCGGCCCATCCGCCGCGCCGCCCGAGCCACGGGAGGCCGCCACCGCGCCGCCCCGTCTCCTCCCTCACGCCGGCCTGCCATCGCCAGACACCGCCGTGCACCATCACCGGAGCCGGCCGCCGCTACGCCTCGTCCTCGCCGCACCTGCCTCGCCGACCTCCGCCTCCGCCGCCAAGTCCAACCCCGGCACCGCCCCGTCCTCCTCCGATCCGATCCGACGCCCCCACGCCCGGATCTGGTGATCGCACCTCTTCTCCGGCGAGATCCACCCCGACGCACTCCGGCGACCTCGTGGTGCTACAGTGCACGTCAGATCTGGATCCAAATCCGATTGACTATTCCCCCAAAACCCTAATTATTTTAGCATCTTCATCAGTGCATAACTTCCTCACCGCTGCTCTGATTCGTGCGTGTGGCATATCAAAATATTTGTCTCGATGAGTACATCATTTCATCTCATTGCATCATTTTTATTTGAGCTCATCTTGATGCCCGAAATGCTGTTGGAAGAGGGCTATGTGATGATAGTTTCAGATCTGTTTCAGCAAATGCACTTTTGTCATTTTTGCCATGATTAATGTGTGCATGCTATGATCCTGATCTCTACATGTGTTTTGAAGAATGCCATGCCATCTTGACAGGGGTGTATGCCATGTATTTTTGCGATCTTTGTGGTGACTAGCACAAGCATGCAAAGTAGCTTACTGAATGATGCTGATTTCAGGGACTTAGAATTTCACTAAGTCCTTGCCCAGTCATTATTTCTATGCCATATGTTCATGTTGTTTCCTAGTGATTCGTGCCTCTTTAGAGCATGGTCAGTAAGGATGTTTTGTAGGTATTGTGGTTCTCTATCCATCCATGTCTTTGTTTGCAATTATGGAGCAACCTAGCTTGAGTCAATCGAGCTCTACTTTTGCTATACAATGTTCCTGACAGATTGTTAACATGTTTAGCAATTTTGCCGAGCTTGTGGTTGTTGATCTGTGCATGCTATGATGTTGTTCTTGCCATGTCTAGCTTATATGCCTGTAACATCCCAAATTTTCAAGTTGGAATGTTATATATTAGGTCATCATGCATACCATATTTTATTTTGCTTTTGGTTTTGATCCTAGAAAATCCTAAGCAACTCAAGGACCCACGGAGAGAGTTGGGGATTTCGTTATTTACATATTTGAGTTTTCTCAAATTATGTAAACAGGATCATTTGATTTTATTTATTTTATCATCAATTATTTCTATTACAAAAATATGAGAGAGGGAATAAAATGACTTTCCCAAACTATAGAAATATTGAGGATTTAATAAAAAAATCAAATAAGTTTCATTTCGGAGTTTTTCGGTATTTTTATTTGAATTTAGGAAAAATGCGCGTTTTTCAAAGTTGTAGTTTGGGCCCAGATAAATGTTCACTTTATCGGGCTTGATTTTAGGAACCCGGCAAAATTTATTTCGTGATTTTTGGAGTCCGTGTAGTATTTCTTTTTATTTTTCTTCCGAGCGGATTTATAAATAAAAAAAACGCGTAACCGACTCCGGGCCGTAACCGGCCAGGAAACCGCCTGGCCGAGGCCTTTATAAGGCGCCCGAGACCCGCGGGAGAGAGAGACAGCGCCCGACCTAACCCTAGCTAGCCGCCGCCTCCCAGCCGCCGCCGCCGCCGGAGCGCGCGCCTTTCGAGGTTCGCCGCCGCCTCGTTTTCCGTGCAGTTTTTTTTAAAAAAAAATAATAAATAAATTCTGTTCGTCGTTTGTCTTTTTCGTCGGATTTTCCGCGGTTATTTTCTGATCGCGATTTCTGATCCGATTTTCGTTTTAGTATAACTTTTCACTCATTTATCGGAATCAGGCGATTCAAGCGCCTGGAGTTTCGTCTCGAAACCCTCTTTCCGAATAATCAACTTAAACATGATTTTGTTACTGTAAAACTTGCCCTAGATCCAGATTACTAGAACGAAGTTGTTTTCTTTCGCCGTTTGATCTCTTTTGCTTCGTTCGATTTGGTTCTTTTTGCCAACCAGGGTTCTTAAGTTGAACTTTCTGGTTAGATCTACTATTTGAGTTTTACCTGTGCATTAGATGAGTACTTATTGTATGCTTGTTTGTTTTTCTGCGATAGAATACCCGGAGTGCGCCGCCTGTTATGTTGAATCTCTAGGTTACGCGGATCATCAGCAAGGCAAGTAACACTTTGATCATACCTTTTTCTACAACCCAGTTTTATTGCATTAGATCAATCCTCACACATTGCATGAATAGGATCTAATTAAATTGTGGGACGGGAAGTAGATGAGGTAGTACCTATTACCTGTTTATTATCAAACCTTTGGGAGTTACTTCTACGTTTGCTTATTATGCCATGCTATGCTAGTAGACGTGGATTGGGTGAGTGATATCCATGACAGATGTGAGATTGTTAATTAATGGTTTATCTAAGGTGGCAACCTAACACACATCTGGGTGGATTGAGGCACCTGGGGTTACCAGGACTTGCCTGTTTTCTTGGACCGCCACCCAGGCTCAAAGGGATCATGAGATTTTTCACACTAGAACTTTCCGTGTGCAGCCACAAGCCATTATGGGCTCTGGCATAGTTGACTAAGTTGTGCGAACTCTTACAGTGGTAGACTAGCAGATGTAGGGGATGTAGGTGGTATGATCTACCCGATCGTAAGGTGCTAGCGCTTCTGAAAGACTATGTCTCGGTCATCCGTCTTCTCAAACACCATGTAGTGCGAGAAACCAAACGGAGGCGATCGAGTCTTGTGGGGAAAAGTGCGCAAACCTCTGCAGAGTGTAACAAACTAATCATGATTAGCCGTGTCCCCGGTTATGGACATCTTGAGTATCTAGTACCTGGATTATCATGTGAATCTCAACATGTTACTCTAAATTAATATTGTTGGGTTATAATGATGTTACTTAATTGGGATTGAGGATGCTGTCAACCATTCTCAATGTTTAACAACCACCATGATAGTAATTAATTTTATTCCTTTGAAGTAGGGAAAAATTGGCTTTACGCAAAAAAAAACTGTAACCGTAGAGCTTTCCACCAGCCAAATATGCATATAGTATAGCTGTTGCATTCCATTATCCTCTATGTGTTACCTTGCCAGCATATTCCATGTGCTGACCCGTTTTCGGGCTGCAACGTTAATGTTGCAGACTTTTCAGACGACGATTAAGGAGTTTTAGGTCGTGGTTCTATACTCAGTGATGCCGTTGGAGTTGATGGACTCACTTATCTTCCAAGCCTTCCGCTGTTATCGTCACTAGATGGCCTTAAGCCATATTTATTGTAATAAGTTCTCTTTTGAGACACTCAATGTAATAAGTGTGTGATTGCTACTCTGCTATAAATCCTCCGAGTACTGTGTGGTGTCAGCATTACTGATCCAGGGATGACACCGGAGCACAGAGATCAGACTGTTTGAGGTCTGGTCGCTACAGTGACATGTCTATTTGCAGGGTGTATGCTTAGTTTGTCATGCAATGCCTCGTAGTGAGTGCATCGAGCTCGTAAACATGCCTACTTGATATCTGTTTTGCATGCTCCAATTTTTCACTAAGCCTGAATCTGTTTTCGTTAATTGTTATGTTCACATGCTTGCAATTGTATTTTCTGATCCCTTTTGGCTCATGGTCAGTAAGGGACTTTTGTTATATGCTTTGAGTAGCTTCATGCCATGCCTTGCTTTGCCATGTTATGTCCCTGTAGCATGTAGTTTTCACGCTCTAAACATTGCTTCCTGATGATAAATTCCAGACTTGTTTATTTCACTAAGCATGAAACCTGTTATCTTTTGCTCTTTTGCCATGCTTGTTTGAACCTGTTATGGAGTGAATTAGCCGTAGCTCAGTGTTCATCTTTTGTCAAGCATCATGAGTGGATCCCTGCCATGTATTTTGTTTCCATGTTTGAGTGTAGTAGCTTATTTATCTTGATGCATTTAGGAGGCTACTTGTTGTTTATCGCAGACCGGTGCCATATTTGTTTTGCTTGCCATTTGCAAACCGTGCATCCGATTCCGGCGATCTTTATATCGATTTCGACCGAAATCAACTCACCTTTCCAGTGGCACTATTGTATTTCCAAGTTGAGGCCAGGTTCAATCATTCCTTTCCAAATCATGCATATGCATCGCATACCGCATCCCGCATATCATGTCATGTTCATGTGTTGGTTGTTTACTATGTTGTGTGCTTATTTCCGGTGTTGCTTCTTCGGGTTGGTTCCGACAATGTCGCATTTGTGAGGATTCGTTTGACTACGTCTGTTTGTCTTCTGCATGGACTCGTTCTTCTTCCTTGCGGGATATAAGGCAAGATAACCATACCCTCGAAATCACTTCTATCTTTGCTTGCTAGTTGCTCGCTCTTTTGCTATGCCTATGCTACGATACCTACCACTTTCCTATCATGCCTCCCATATTGTTAAGCCAAACCTCTAACCCACCTTGTCCTAGCAAACTGTTGTTTGGCTATGTTACCGCTTTGCTCAACCCCTCTTATAGCGTTGTTAGTTGCAGGTGAAGATTGGAGTTTGTTCCATGTTTGGAACATGGATATTTTGTTGGGATATCACAATATCTCTTATTTAATTAATGCATCTATATACTTGGTAAAGGGTGGAAGGCTCGGCCTTATGTCTAGTGTTTTGTTCCACTCTTGCCGCCCTAGTTTCCGTCATATCGGTGTTATGTTCCCGGATTTTGCGTCCTTTACACGGTTGGGTTATAATGGGAACCCCTTGACAGTTCGCTTTGAATAAAACTCCTCCAGCAAGGCCCAACCTTGGTTTTACCATTCGCCACCTAGCCTTTTTCCCTTGGGAGTCGCGCATCCTGAGGGTCATCTTTATTTTAACCCCCCCGGGCCAGTGCTTCTCTAAGTGTTGGTCCAACCGAGCGATGTCCGGGGCTACCAGGGGCAAGTCTGGGCTGGCCTACCCAACGTCTTGCTCATCCAGTGTGCCCTAAGAACGAGATATGTGCAGCTCCTATCGGGATTTGTCGGCACATCTGGGTGGCTTTGCAAGACTTGTTTTACCATTGTCGAGGATGTCTTGTAACCGGGATGCCGAGTCTGATCGGATTGTCTTGGGAGAAGGAATATCCTTCGTTGACCGTGAGAGCTTGTGATGGGCTAAGTTGGGACACCCCTGCAGGGATTTGAACTTTTGAAAGCCGTGCCCACGGTTATGGGCAGATGGGAATTTGTTAATGTCCAGTTGTAGATAACCTGAAACTTATCTTAATTAAAATACATCAACCGTGTGTGTAACCGTGATGGTCTCTTTCCGGCGGAGTCCGGGAAGTGAACACGGTGTTGGAGTAATGCTTGACGTAGGTTGTTCTAGGATCACTTCTTGATCATAGTTATTCGACCGTGCGTTTGCCTTCTCTTCTCGCTCTCATTTGTGTATGTTTAGCCACCATATATGCTAGTCGCTTGCTGCAGCTCCACATCATACCTTTACCTTACCTATAAGCTTAAATAGTCTTAATCATGAGGGTGTGAGATTGCTGAGTCCCCGTGACTCACAGATACTTCCAAAACTAGTTTGCAGGTGTCGATGATATTGTGCAGGTGACGCAACCGAGCTCAAGGAGGAGCTCGATGAAGATCTCGTTCATTGTGTTGTTTCGTTTCAGTTGATCAGTAGTGGAGCCCAGTTGGGACGATCAGGGATCTGTGTAGCATTTGGGGTAGTCTTCTTTTATTTTGGTTCCGTAGCCGGACCTTGATTGTATCTAGATGATGTAATGCTTTATTCATGTATTGTGTGACGTGGCGATTGTAAGCCAACTATGTGTCCTTTTCCCTTATTGTATTACATGGGTTGTGTGAAGATTACCTCACTTGCGACATTGCTTTCAATGTGGTTATGCCTCTAAGTCGTGCTTCGACACGTGGGAGATATAGCCGCATTGAGGGCGTTACAACATCATGTCATCTTGCCTAAAGCGTTACTCTATTCTTATGAACTTAATACTCTAGATTCATGTTGGATAGTAGTCGATGTGTGGAGTAATAGTAGTAGATGTAGAATCGTTTCGGTCTACTTGTCACAGATGTGATGCCTATATTCATGATCATTGCCTTAGATATCATCATAACTATGCGCTTTTCTATCAATTGCTCGGCATTAATTTGTTCACCCACTGTAATTCATGCTATCTTGAGAGAAGCCACTAGCGAAACCTATGGCCCCCGGGTCTACTTTACATCATATAAGTTTCCAACCTACAATTCTAGTTTACTATTTATTATGCAATCTTTATTTTCCAATCTATACCATAAAAATACCAAAAATATTTATCTTATTATCTTTATCAGATCTCACTTTTGCAAGTGGCTATGAAGGGATTGACAACCCCTTTATCATGTTGGTTGCAAGGTTCTTATTTGTTTGTGCAGGTACTAGGCGATTTGCGTGTAGTATCCTACTGGATTGATACCTTGGTTCTCAAAAACTGAGGGAAATACTTACACTACTTTGCTGCATCACCCTTTCCTCTTCAAGGGAAAACCAACGCATGCTCAAGAGGTAGCACTTCACAAGAGGTTGGAGTGGATGAAAAGTTCCCTAAGAAAACTAGTACAGATGAATCCAAAGGAGAAATGCTTATTGATTGTAACCATATGGATCAAACAACCAATATGGGGGTGGAACATGTATGTACTGAAATCCTCCAAAAGAATCCTTCAGAAATCGTAGTACATTTTCATTGTAAACTGGAAAAAGGTGTCACAAATTGAACTCCTTATGGTTAACATTTAACAAGAAAGGATCATCACCTCGATATATAGCTTCTCCAGGCACGAAAAGCATCTCAGGAAACTGACAACTTGCTCCAGGTTGGGGCCGATAGATTCTAGTGCCAAGACCTTCACTGTGCATAGTTTTGGGGTCAAGCTTGTCAGAATCATTTTCTGAATGATAGACGAACAAACATCTTCAAAATTAGAAATAATGTTAATTTGTAGAAGGAGGGGTAGAAGGCGGCTGCTATACCTGAACGAGTGTGGATCCAATAACAAGTTCAGAGTATTTGTCAGACGAGTAGCCCACCACTATCAATTTCGGCGCATAAATGACATTCATTCTTGTTGGACCTTCTTGATCAACTACAAGTAATCTCTCAAGTGCAGGTGCGTCATCAATGACCATACCGTGGTACACATCTTGTGATGTCTTCCTGTCGCACCAGCAACACACATAAATAGTCCGGAGAGTCATGGAGGTGATGTGGAAGGTACTCAACCCATTGATCGCCTGAAGACGAAGGTACTCGAGTGCAGTACAGCCACAGAGCAGGCGCTCCATGTCACCGTTTGAGAGGCAGAGGCGACGAGTTCGAGGTGCTTCAGTCGTGGTAGAATAAGAGCGGGCGCATCATTAAGGGGGGATCGAAGTTCCTGAACTTGGTGACATGCATCATGGGGGCGAGGCGTGCGGACGTTGGCAGCGACCGCATATGCCCATCATGAAAAGTGAGCTCCTCGAGCTGATCAAGGGCGGGGGATCGGAACCAGTCGTCAAGCTTGGCTCGGTCCTTGTCGTTGGAACGGAACTTGCCCATTCTAAGGCCTCTGGTTGGGCCAAGGTGACTGCCGAGGATCTTGGAGAACGCATCCAAGCTTTTGCAATAGCCATGGCAGAGCTCGTGGGTGTCGATGAGGTTAAGAGGGCTGGATTTCCATAGGAGGCGCCACCGCCGGGAAAGGACGGTTGTCCGCGCCCCATATTTGATTGGGAGGAGGGAGATGATGACTGTCAACATATCATCGGGGAGGCTACTGATGAAGTCTAGGCCTGCTGGAGTCGCTTGCGGTTCTAGCTCGCCCCGCCTCCGCTTGTTGGCAGCCCCGTTCTCCACCTCCAGAGTCTCCTTTTTAGCAGTGCTTTCTGATAGAAATGGGAGTACAGGGAATATTTAGTTAAAACAGGGCAGTAGAAAAGTGTATTGGTAACTAGAAGTTATTAGGTAGGAATATAGTAAGAAAAGGGAATAACAATTGGTTTCTTAAATACTACACAATTCATTTGACATTGTTGGGTAAGTCAACATGCAGATAGTTGAAAAGAAAACTTACTTCGAACAAAGTCTGGACGGATGATTTTGTCGGGGAAGTTAGCATATATCTGACCAGGACCTTTTATGTGCAGTTCAATTTTAGTGCCAGCTTTCCCTACATAAAACTTAGAAATTTCTTTCCAAAAGCCAGTGCCAAAATAGGAGTCACCACGTTCATCAAGTCTTGTAGTAGCAACGATTGTAAATCCATGGTTTGTGTGCAGTATGGCATTCGTGCAGTCTTGATCTATGTAAAGGGAAAGATTGTGCACTACATAATCTGTTGCATAGCAAGGTATGCGCTGTAGAAAATGGTAGGATTGTTAAAGAAAATATGGTAACATGAAAATATGGGCCCAAATTGAAAGAACTGTACAACAATTGAAATCAAAGGACAAAAATCTATAATTAAAGAGATAGGGTAAACATGATGTCATGTAAATATGAGAGTAATCAAAAGAACAATACATCATTAATTTTCCTAATATAGAAAGAAGAGGGGGGAAATCCGCTTTGACGTATATGGTGCATGTGGCACCTTTTATCCAAATGTAGCAATATTTAGAATATGTTCAAGACAGTAGGCCATGCCAACCGATTTAGGGTGAGATTGAACATACCGCGCGCTTCCTCAAGTGATCTGGTATGGTGAGATGGAATCTCTGGCGGAGGTCGCAAAGTCCTGATGTGTCAGCGCACTGTACATTCTATGAATGAAAGAAAACCCTCAAATCGGTTCGAATAAAAATGAATTCACGGCGATTTCCACCGGGTGATTAAAGGACGCGGATGAACTGGGATAAGAGATGAGATAATATCTCATTAAATTAGTTACCTTGTAGTCCATGAGAAAGAACCCTCAGTATGGCAGATTCCCCAACCGAGCGGAGCTGGGTCGACCATGAGCAGCATCGAGAAAGTCGATGGCGATAGGTGGTGGCAAGCGGAAGTGGCGAAATGTGGTGGGCTTTGCCGGCAGCCTGGCGGCGGCGGCAGGCGTCGAGCTAAGTGTTTACCGCCGTGATAGGCGGTGCCATGGCATAGACGCGGAGGATCTTGCGCAGGTGTGAATGGGGACCGGAGGGGGTGGCGGGCGGGGTGAGGGTTTTTGTGACGTGGGGATGGTGAGGGTTTTCTTTTTTCTTTTTTGAATTGGGTGGTGAGGGTTTTCTGTCCCGCAAAGAATTTTGGAGGCGACGGTTTGCTAGAGTGAACCGTGTGTGATTGACGCAACAGGCAAAATGAAAGTCATTGCACATTGTTACAATTTTGGGAACTGTGTGTGATTGATGTACTACCTCTGTCCTGGTTTATTGGCCCCCCTTTGTAATTTTTACAAAATTTTGATCAAATATTTAACTAAGAAATGTTTATGCATGTCACCAAAAATTATATCATTGAACACTATGCTCAAATACCCATCCAACGATATAATTTTTGCTGACCTGCACTAACATTTTGTCAGTTAAACCTTTGGTCAAAATTTAACACAAATTACAAAGGGGACCAATAAACCAAGACGGAGGTAGATTCCATCAACCGAACTGGTTGCATCTGTATCTCACGGTTAGACATAAGTAAACATAGATTAAACATACTCAGACATAGATAATAAGCATACACGTACATAAGCATAGTTCAACCATAAGTACATAGTTCAACCGTCATTAAGCATATTCAAGCGTACATAGTTCGATCCATCCCACATCTCATCTCACATGCCGGCACGATCCTGAAGCTTCTCCAGGTGTTAAGGCATATCTCTCTCGATGTAGTTTTGGTGATTGATGACAACATATTTGTGGACTAACCTTGTGCTTTGAGCATTTCAGAGATTCATCCTTTAGCTCGAGACGATTTCTTTTCCCTCTGAGTGTTTTTCAAGACGGTGTAGTTCTTTCGTTTCTTTTTGGTGGATTAGTTTCGTAGGAGTCATCGTACTATCAAGAGGGGGTCCGCTTTGGTATGGCTAGGGTGGAATCATCACGTACACTTTCGTTTCTCACCCTCTAGGCCTTCTTGCGTCGTTGGAGGTCTTATTCCCTGCTGTTTGGGCAGTCTTTAGCCCCAGCGATAGTACCGCGGTGCCCAGCGGTAGTACCGCTTGTGTGTCCTCAGCGGCAGTACCGCTGCAGTACCGAGCCACTACCGCCTCGACTCGAGGGGGCCACTTCTCGTGTCGGGTTGAGCGGCACTTGCAGCGGTAGTACCGCCCTGCCACCGCGGCAGTACTGCGATGGGCCTGTCCGGCAGTACCGCGTTGGGCCAGTCCCTCCGCTATCTTCAAGCCCTCTCTGGCTGGGCGGTACTACCGTAAGGGGGAGTGGTAGTACCGCTGGGTCCAGCGGTAGTACCGCTGCCCACTGTGGTAGTACCGCCCTGTGCGGGGCTGTTTAGTGGGGTAACAGTTGGATTGTTCCCCCCACTATAAAAGGGGTCCCCTTCTTCTTCATTGACCTACCTCTTCCCCCAAAAGCTCCATTATTGCTCCGAGCTCCATTTTCGCCCGATCTCTCTCTCTAGCCAACCAAACTTGTTGATTTGCTCGGGAGTAGTTGAGAAGGCCCCGATCTACACTTCCACCAAGAGATATTTGATTCCCCCACTAATCCCTAGCGGATCTTGTTACTCTTGGGTGTTTGAGCACCCTAGACGGTTGAGGTCACCATGGAGCCATAGTCCATTGTGGTGAAGCTTCGTGGTGTTGTTGGGAGCCTCCGATTGAGTTGTGGAGTTTGCCCCAACCTTGTTTGTAAAGGTCCGGTCGCCGCCTCCAAGGGCACCAATACTGGAATCACGGCATCTCGCATTGTGTGAGGGCGTGAGGAGAATACGATGGCCCTAGTGGCTTCTTGGGGAGCATTGTGCCTCCACACCGCTCTAACGGAGACGTAATTCCCCTCAAAAGGAACGAACTTCGGTAACACATCCTCGTATTCACCCGGTCCACTCTTGGTTATCTCTTACCTTTACTTGTGCAAGCTTATTAGTGTTACTTCTCTTGCTTGCGTGTATGTTCGTTGTTGTTGCATCATATAGGTTGCTCACCTAGTTGCACATCTAGACAACCTACTTTGATGCAAAGTTTAATTTGGTAAAGAAAAGTTAAAAAAATTTAGTTGCCTATTCACCCCCCCCTCTAGTCAACCATATCGATCCTTTCAATTGGTATCAGAGCCTCGTCTCTTTACTAAGGACTTTGCCGTCCGAAGAGTATGGTTGACACCGTAGACGGTGTGGAGGAGCACTCCGGTGTAAATCCGATCTCGTCTACGGGTGATGGGGGAACCTCGGTCTCCCGTGAGGAATTCAATGTAGCCTTGGAGACATTGAAAACCTCAATGACGACCGAGGTTGAAAGCATGTTTACTAAATTCATTGAAGGGCTTAAACTATCCACCGCACCGTTCAAAGTGGGTGATCCCACTGACAAGGTGACGGATGCTATCTCTGACAAGGGGGAAGCTAGTAGTGAAAAGGCTCCTTCTTCTAGGGTAAAAATGGCACCAGCATCTTTGCCCATGTGGAACCACCACTTGTTTATGGTGGACCGATTCCTTCCACTCATTTGAATCATGCCGGTCCTCCCCCTAAGATTGTGAAAAATGAGGACTTTGATTCTTGGGTTTATCGCTTTAAGCGTCATTTAAATCATGTGAACACTAATCTTTGGAGAATCATTGAAGAAGGTTTCCATCCGCATGATCCAAGCAACTTCACTCCTCGAGAAGCCGTGGATAATCAATTCAATGAGAATGATCTCTTCATCATTCAAGATGCAATTCCACCCGAAGATCTACCTCATCTTCGGCCCTTCGCCTTGGCCAAAGATGCATGGCTTTGTGTTGTCTCTCTCTACCGGGGAAGCGCAAGCATTCAACGCTCCAACTATGAAGTAGTGCAAGATGAAGCCGATGAGTTTTCAATGAAAGAAAATGAAGAACCTCGTGAGCTTTATCGGAGAGTAACCAAACTCACGGTCTCACTCCGAGATCACGGGAGCAAGGACATGGATGACAATTGGATCAAGCACAAATTCCTCAAGGCAATGATGCCTTACCACAAGGCCATGTCCTCCGTCATTCGTCAAAGGCCGGACTTCCACACTTTGACCTCAAGTGAAGTGTTGGATGAGTTTGTGGCTATGAACATCTTGGACAAGACCGCGGACAATGCGGTGCTTCGCTCTCAAAGGGCAAAGAAGCCCAACCTTGCATTGAAGGCCAAGGTTTGCGTTGAAGAAGAAGAAGAGGAAAGCAACCCCGAAGATACAAAGTATGCCTATCATGAACACATGGCACTTGCTTCAAGGCAATTTTGGAGCAAGAAAAACTCAAGGCCAAACTTCAACAAGAACAACTCAAGTGGCACAAAGAGCAAGCAATGTGTAAGGACTTACTACAATTGTGTCAATGTGAGTCATTTTGTTGCGGAGTGCCCGTATGAGAAGAGGGAAGACAATGGTGGCAAGCTCATTCGAAAGGACAAAGCCAAGTCTTTCCCCAACAAGAGCAACTTCACCAAGAGAACCCCTCACAAGGCGTTGGTGGTTCAAGAAGAGTACCATGAGGATGATGATGATGATGATGAAGATGGTGAGTCGGTTGTCATGACCTCCGTTGCCATTGCAAAAACTCCACGAATATCTCTCTTCGACTCACCCAATGAGAACATCACCGCCAAGTGCCTCGTGGCTAAAGCCACCAACAAGGTAACTCCCAACATCAAAGCTACCATCATTAATAATCCTTCCTTGACGGATTGCATTGATGAATGTGAGGGACCTAATGTGGAGGAAAATGAGTTTGAGTCCTTTATGGGTAAACTCAAGGGTAAAACCAAGAAGCATTTTGTTGCTCTCTTGAAACAACTTGGTGAAGCCAATGACGTGATCGAGGCTCGCGAAGATAATATCTGCAAGATGGAGGCGCATAGTCGTGACTATGCCGATGAGATTTTGGATCTTTCCAATGCTCTTGAGGAAGAGCGTGGTCTTCATTTGGCTCTTGAGGAGTCACACAACGTTGATCATGCTAAGTTAAAGAAAGATTTGGATCATGCTCTTGTTGTTCCTCGTGTGCTAAACTCTGAGAAGGCCAAACTTGGGGTTGATCTTGCTAGACTCAAATAGGAGTTTGATCTACTTGACAAGGCTCACAAGGTCTTGAAGGGTGCTCATGCTAGCCTCAAAGAGTCTCATGATCAACTTCAAGTAAAGCTAACCAAGGAGAAAGCCACTTTTCCTCGTATGATGTTAATTGATAATGCAAATGCTACTAACCCATGTTGTGAGCATGTGCATCTTGTTGAGGAGAACGCTAAGCTAAAGGTGCAACTTGAGAAAGGTCTTGTGTCTTGCATACAAGGCGAGAAGAGCCTCAACGACCTCTTGACCAACCAAAAGGGAGTTGTGGGCAAGGAAGGGATTGGGTACGTGCCCAAGTCCAAGAACAACAAGAAGAATGACAAGGCCAAACGACCTCCTCCTCTCAAGCAAACCTTTGTGAAGGAGGGTGAGGGTGCTACTAAGGAGAAGGAGAAAAACTTCATGAGGGGTAGTGATGCCAAGAAGGGAAATGCTCCCCTTCCCAACAAAGTCGGCGACTTTAATCCTTCCTATGTGTTGTGCCGCGCTAGAGATGGGCATGTTTATGCCAAATTTGTTGGTTCTCCTTATGAGTACATTGAATGGTCTATTTGGGTTCCTAAGACCCTTGTTACTAACATCAAAGGACCCATTACAAAATGGGTACCTAAAACCAAGCATTGATCTCTTGTAGGTGTTTGCTTCCGGTGGAGGATCATGGTTTCTTGATAGTGGAGCTACTAATCATATGACCGGAAGCAAGGACTTGGTGGTGGACGTGCAAAAGATTCCATCCATGCCCACCAATGTCGAGTGGGGCGATGCCTCATCTTGTAAGGTATTGGGACTCGGCAAAGTTGTCATTTCTCATGATCTTACGATCGAGAAGGTCATGCTTGTTGAGTCCCTTGCATACAATTTACTTTCCGTTCGTCAACTAGCACTCATGGGCTTTGCCACTTTCTTTGATATTGATTCCGTGGCCCTCTTGTGGAGCAAGACTCTTAAAGTAGCCTTTGTTGGGCATGTCGAGAACGGTCTCTATGTGATTAACTTTTCGAAGCGACCCACTAAGACCGCGACATGCCTAATGGCTAAAGTTGACATGGGATGGCTTTGGCATCGCCGTTTAGCCCACGTCAATATGAGATCTTTGCAAAGTCTTCTCAAGGGGGACCATGTCCGTGGACTAACAAATGTTAGTTTTGCCAAAGATCGTGCTTGCAGTGCTTGCATCGAAGGAAAGCTACATGAGAAGGCTGACCCTCCCACGACTATCATCTACTTGAAGAGGCCTTTAGAGCTCCTTCACTTGTATCTCTTTGGACCTTCATCCTTTGATAGTCTTGGGGGTAGAAAGTATTGCTTGGTGATTGTAGATGACTATTCAAGATACACTTGGGTATATTTCTTCAAGAGGAAGAGCGAGACCCAACAAACCGTCATCGACTTTGCAAATGAAGCTCAACGACAACACAATGCAAAGATCTTGACAATAAGAAGTGACAACGGCTCCGAGTTCAAGAACTACACCTTGGATGAGTTTTTGAGTGATGAGGGAATCAAGCATCAATATTCCGCACCTTATACCCCTCAACAAAATGGTGTAGCGGAGAGGAAGAACCAGACGTTGATGGATGCGGCAAGGACCATGATGGCGGAGTTCAAGTCTCCCTACAACTTTTGGGTTGAAGCCATCAACACCGCGTGCCATGCATCTAATCGGCTCTACCTCCGCAAAGGCTTGAACAAGACTCCATATGAGATACTCACCGGTAACAAGCCCAACCTCAAGTACTTCCGGGTGTTTGGGTGTAAGTGTTTCATTCTCAAGAAAGGTGTTCGTTTGTCTAAATTTGAGGCTAGAGCTTATGAGGGCATATTTGTTGGTTATGCTACAAACTATCATGCTTACCGTGTTCTCAATAAGTCCACGGGACTTATTGAGGAAACGTGTAACGTGGAGTTTGATGAGAATAACGGCTCCCAAGTGGAGCAAAGTGGTACTTGTGATGTAGGTGATGAAATTCCTCCCCAAGCCATAAGAAGAATGGGTATTGGTCATATCCTACCCATTAAGGAACCCCTTGTGGCCGAAGGAGAAGGACAATGTTCTACTCAAGTGGAACCTTCACCAACCCAAGACCCACACGCTTCCGAAGAACAAAGTGAGGGCCCTCAACCTAAAGAACAAGACCAAGGGCAAGATCAATCTCAAGATGGTGTTGTAACATCAAGTGATGCCCAAGGTCAAGCTCCCTCCTCCGAGCAAGTTCAAGATCAAGAGCTTCTACGAGATCAAGAACAAGCTCAAGACAACGCTCAAGATGATCAAGTGACCACTCCTCGTCTCACCCCCAAGGAGGAATTGGAGCGTAGTGCCGCCAAGGTTGCTTCCAAGCTCTCCACCAAGGATCATCTCATGATGAATGTGCTTGGACGCTTAAGAAAGGGGGTAAGCACTCGTAGACAATTAGCAAACTATTGTGAACATCACGCATTTGTCTCTTGTGTTGAACCCCAAAAGGTCTATGAGGCGCTCGAAGATCCGTATTGGCTCAATGCCATGCATGAAGAACTCAACAACTTCGAGCGCAACGAAGTGTGGAGATTGGTGCCAAGGCCAACGGGGAACCACAATGTCATTAGAACCAAGTGGATATTCAAGAACAAGCAAGATACTCATGGGATTATCATTCGCAACAAGGCTCGTTTGGTAGCACAAGGCTACTCCCAAGTTGAGGGTATCGACTATGGTGAAACCTTTGCTCCCGTTGCTCGTCTTGAATCCATTCGCATGTTGATTGCATATGCTTCTCATCATAACTTTAAGTTACAACAAATGGATGTGAAGGGTGCTTTTCTTAATGGTCCTATTAATGAATTGGTTTATGTCAAGCAACCCCCCGGGTTCGAGGATCCCTACTTTCTCGATCACGTGTATCAACTCAATAAGGCACTCTATGGCCTTAAACAAGCCCCACGTGTGTGGTATGACCACCTTACCGAGTTGTTATGTAACATCCCAAAATTTCAATTTGGAATGTTATACATTAGGTCATCATGCATATCATATTTTATTTTGCTTTTGGTTTTGATCCTAGAAAATCCTAAGCAACTCAAGGACCCACAGAGAGAGTTGGGGATTTCGTTATTTACATATTTGAGTTTTCTCAAATTATGTAAATAGGATCATTTGATTTTATTTATTTTATCATCAATTATTTCTATTACAAAAATATGAGAGCGGGAATAAAATGACTTTCCCAAACTATAGAAATATTGAAGATTTAATAAAAAAATCAAATAAGTTTTATTTCGGAGTTTTTCGGTATTTTTATTTGAATTTAGGAAAAATGCGCGTTTTTCAAAGTTGTAGTTTGGGCCCAGATAAATGTTCACTTTATCAGGCTTGATTTTAGAAACCCGGCAAAATTTATTTCATGATTTTCGGAGTCCGTTTAGTATTTCTTTTTATTTTTCTTCCGAGCGGATTTAAAAAAAACGTGAACCGACTACGGGCCGTAACCGGCCAGGAAACCGCCTGGCCGAGGCCTTTATAAGGCGCCCGAGGCCCGCGGGAGAGAGAGCCAGCGCCCGACCTAACCCTAGCTAGCAGCCGCCGCCGCTGCCGCCCTCGCAGGAGCGCGCGCCTTTCGAGGTTCGCCGCTGCCTCATTTTCCGTGCTGTTTTTTTAAAAAAAAAAATCTGTTCGTCGTTTTTCTTTTTTGTTGGATTTTCCGCGGTTATTTTTTGATCGCGATTTCTGATCCGATTTTCGTTTTAGTATAACTTTTCGCTCGTTTATCGGAATCAGGCGATTCAACCGCCTGGAGTTTCGTCTCGAAACCCTCTTTCCGAATAATCAACTTAAACAAGTTTTTGCTACTGTAAAAATTTTACCTAGATCCAGATTACTAGAACGAAGTTGTTTTCTTTCGTTGTTTGTTTTCTTTTGCTTCGTTCGATTTGATTCTTTTGCCAACCAGGGTTCTTAAGTTGAACTTTCTGGTTAGATCTGCTACTTGAGTCTTACCTGTGCATTAGATGAGTACTTATTGTATGCTTGTTGTTTGTCTGCGGTAGAATACCCGGAGTGCGCCGCTTGTTACTTCGAATCTCTAGGTTTCACGGATCATCAGCAAGGCAAGTAACACTTTGATCATACCTTTTCTACAACCCAGTTTTACTGCATTAGATCAATCCTCACACATTGCATGGTTAGGATCTAATTAAACTGTGGGATGGGAAGTAGATGAGGTAGTACCTATTACCTGTTTCTTATCAAACCTTTGGGAGTTACTTCTACGTTTGCTTATTATGCCATGCTATGCTAGTAGACGTGGATTGGGTGAGTGATATCCATGACAGATGTGAGATTGATAATTAAGGGTTTATTTAAGGTGGCAACCTAACACACATCTGGGTGGATTGAGGCACCTGGGGTTACCAGGACTTGCCTATTTTCTTGGACCGCCACCCAGGCCCAAAGGGATCATGAGATTATTCATACTAGAAACTTCCGTGTGCAGCCACAAGCCAATATGGGCTCTGGCATAGTTGACTAAGTTGTGCGAACTCTTACAGTGGTAGACTAGCAGATGTAGGGGAAAGTAGGTGTACCGGTCTACCCGTCGTAAGGTGCTAGCGCTTCTGAAAGACTGTGTCTCGGTCATCCGTTTCTCAAACACCATGTAGTGCGAGAAATCCAACGGAGGTGATCGAGTCTTGTGGGGAAAAGTGCGCAAACCTCTGCAGAGTGTAATAAACTAATCATGGTTAGCCGTGTCCCCGGTTATGGACATCTTGAGTATCTAGTACCTGGATTATCATGTGAATCTCAACATGTTACTCTAAGTTAATTTTGATGGGTTTTAATGATGTTACTTAATTGGGATTGAGAATGCTGTCAACCATTCTCAATGTTTCACAACCACCATGATAGTAATTAATTTTATTCCTTTGAAGTAGGGAAAATTTGGCTTTACACAAAAACTGTAACCATAGAGCTTTCCACCAGCCAAATACGCATATAGTATAGTTGTTGCATTCCATTATTCTCTATGTGTTACCTTGCCAGCATATTCCATGTGTTGACCCGTTTTCGGGCTGCAACGTTAATGTTGCAGACTTTTCAGACGTCGATTAAGGAGTTTTTAGGTCATGGTTCTATACTCAGTGATGCCGTTGGAGTTGATGGACTCACTTATCTTCCAAGCCTTCCGCTGTAATCGTTACTAGATGGCCTTAAGCCATATTTATTGTAATAAGTTCTCTTTTGAGATACTCGATGTAATAAGTGTGTGATTGCTACTCTGCTACAAAACCTCCGAGTACTGTGTGGTGTCAGCATTACTGATCCAGGGATGACACCGGAGCACAGAGATCAGACTGTTTGAGGTCTGGTCGCTACATGTTACAAGACCGTGGTTTTGAAGTTGGGCTAATCGACCCCACTCTTTTTACCAAGAAGGTCAAAGGGGAGTTGTTTGTGTGCCAATTATATGTTGATGATATTATCTTTGGTTCCCCTAACAAAGCTTTCAATGAGGAATTTGCCGCTCTCATGACCTCAAAGTTCGAGATGTCTTCCATGGGAGGGTTGAAGTTCTTTCTCGGGTTCGAAGTGAAGCAAAGGAGAGAAGGAACCTTCATCAACTAAGCCAAATACACTCAAGACATGCTCAAGAGATTCAAGCTAAGTGATGTCAAGCCGGCTTCCACTCCCATGCCCACCAAGTGCCAACTAGACATTGATCCCAATAGTAAAGCGATGGATCAAAAGGTATATCGTTCCATGATTGGCTCCTTGCTTTACCTTTGTGCATCTAGACCAGATATCATGTTGAGTGTGGGAATTTGTGCATGGTTTCAAGCCGCACCTAAGGAAAGTCACTTTGTGGCAGTCAAGCGAATCTTTCGATATTTGTCTCATACCCCAAACTTTGGCCTTTGGTAGCCAAGAGGAGCAAACTTTAAACTTGTAGGTTATTCGGACTCGGATTGGGCGGGAGACAAAGTGGATAGGAAGTCCACTTCCGGAGGGTGCCAATTTCTTGGTTGCTCTTTGGTGAGTTGGTCTTCCAAGAAGCAAAGTTGTGTATCTCTCTCGTCCATGGAAGCAGAATATGTGGCCGCCGGTAGTTGTTGTGCACAACTTTTATGGATGAGGCAAACTTTAAAGGATTACGGTGTCACTTGTGACAAAGTGCCTCTTTGGTGTGACAATGAAAGTGCCATGAAGATTTCTCTCAACCCAGTGCAACACTTCAAGACAAAACATATTGAGATTAGGTATCATTTCATCGGGGTCACATTAGGCCAGGGGAGATCGAGCTTAACTATGTCAACACTCATGATAACCTTGCAGATATCTTCACGAAGCCTTTGGATGAAGCAAGATTTCGCAAGTTAAGGCATCAGCTAAATATCATTGATTCGAGCAATGTGACTTGAACCCTTGCACACCACCTCACTCAACTTGTTGTCTAGTTTAGGTGTAGGCATGGACATAGGGGGAGTGTTGTTCTCTCAATAAACTTTCCCTCCCCCATAATGCATAAACTAACTGTCGGTGTCAAAACCGGCGGATCTCGGGTAGGGGGTCCCGAACTGTGCGTCTAGGCGGATGGTAACAGGAGGCAGGGGACACGATGTTTTACCCAGGTTCGGGCCCTCTTGATGGAGGTAAAACCCTACGTCCTGCTTGATTAATATTGATGATATGGGTAGTACAAGAGTAGATCTACCACGAGATCAGAGAGGCTAAACCCTAGAAGCTAGCCTATGGTATGATTGTTGTTCGTCCTACGGACTAAAACCCTCTAGTTTATATAGACACCGGAGAGGGCTAGGGTTACACAGAGTCGGTTACAATGGTAGGAGATCTACATATCCGTATCGCCAAGCTTGCCTTCCACGCCAAGGGAAGTCCCTTCCGGACATGGGACGAAGTCTTCGATCTTGTATATTCATAGTCTAGGAGTCCGGCCGAAGGTATAGTCCGGCTATCCGGACACCCCCTAATCCAGGACTCCCTCAGTAGCCCCTGAACCAGGCTTCAATGACGACGAGTCCGGCGCGCAGATTGTCTTCGCCATTGCAAGGCAGGTTCCTCCTCCAAGTACTTCGTAGAAGATTTTGAACACAAAGGTAGTGTCCGGCTCTGCAAAATAAGTTTCCACATATTGCCATAGAGAGAATAATATTTACACAAATCTAATCTGCTGACGTATTCCGTAGCGTGACATCACACCACCGCCAAGTCTTTATTCGAATCGTTTTACTGTTCTACCTCAGCGCGTTTAGCGAGGCGGTTTCCTTGGCACGTCTTGTCAAAGCAGAGATCGTGTCCCCTTATTCCGGGATTCTCATCAATACGGGCGTGGGTAACCCAACCGCGCCATTGATTACGGCGCTTGGGAGATAAGCGAGTTTTACCAGGCTGGTGGGGATGCATAGTCGCGCCCACCCATATAAGGGGATAAGGATCCACCTTTTCATCCACGCCTTCTTCCTCCTTTGCCTATCCATTTCCGCGCACTCGAGCTCCAGCACCCAAGTCCGCACACCCCACCTCAACCTTCTCCAGCCATGTCCGGAGCGGGAGGCAAGTGGATGGCGGAGGGACACATCAAAAGACTGAGGAAGGCCGGATACTTGTCTAACGACATTGCGCACCGGCTTCCCAAAGAGGGGCAGCTCATCCCCACCCCTAGGCCCCATGAGAGGGTGGTGTTCCTCCCTCATTTCCTCTGCGGACTTGGCTTCCCTCTCCACCCATTTGTCCGAGGGCTCATGTTCTACTATGGCCTGGATTTCCACGATCTGGCCCCGAACTTTGTCCTCAACATCTCGGCATTCATCATCGTGTGCGAGGCTTTCTTCCGCATCCGCCCCATTTCGGCCTATGGCTCAAGACTTTCAATGTCAAGCCGAAGGTGGTGTGCGGCACCCAGGCGGAGTGCGGAGGCGCCATGGTGGGCAAGATGCCCAACGTCCTATGGCTCGAGGGCTCCTTCGTGGAGTCCCTAAAGGGGTGGCAATCAGGGTGGTTTTACATCACCGAGCCGCGCGACCCTGAATGGGTCGCAGCCCCCGAGTTTCGATCCGGACCCCCTACGTGGCTCGCCTCCTGGAAAGAGACGGGCCTGTCATGGGGTAAAAAAGGAGAGCTGACCGGACTCCAAACATGCGTCCAAACCCTGGTGGACAAGAAGCTCAAACTCGTCAACGTAGTCCAGGTTATGCTCATCCGCCGGATCCTCCCGTGTCAACAACGGGCCTTCAACCTGTGGGAGTTCGACCCGGCGCGGCACCAAACTCTGAGCAGGCTCTTCGACACGACGTACGAAGATGCCTCGAAGGTGCTTTTCAAGGGCGCCGATGCCCCCGCATCCGCTACCGAGGATCGCGGATTCAGTACGCAGTGTCACGCTCGCGCGGTAAGCTGTTTTTACCTTTTCCAGGGTATTTAGTTTTTCATAGTTTGACTCCATGCGGGATCTAAGCTCTCTTACCTTTGACAGGATTGGCAGGAGACGTCCGGACAGATCAACTGTCCGGCTCCTTTACCCGAAGGCCCAGCGGACGCTCGTTTGGGGAAGCTGTTGGTTCCGACACCCTATGTGGTGCCGGAGAAGAAGGCCAAGAAGAAGGCCACGGGGACTCAAAAGAGTGCCCGGCGCCAGGAGGTGTCGGATTCATCATCCGACGACTCCAAGGCGCACTCCTCCCATGAAGACGAGAAGGAGGAAGAAAACACCTTTCCCCCTCCAGCGGGGGGAGGGAAGAAAAGGAAGGCCGCCCCAACTGGGGAGGACGAAGGGTCCAAGAAGGGGAAGACCCCTCCTCCGGACTACTCCACCAACACCGACGACGGCGAAGAGGAGTGGCCGCACAGGGCCAAGCCCCTGGCGAGATCGTAAGTATCCGGATACCAGAGTGATTCATAGTATTCCCCCATTGCACAGCTTTTCCTTACGTCGAACATGTTTATGCAGTCCATCCAAAGACCGGCTTGACGTGTCGTCGAGCGGTTCCCTGGATTCGTCAGATGTGAATTCGCTTCCGACGGCTACCTCCCCCCATCCTACGGATGACGCCGAGGCAGCGTCCCAATAGGTTCCGAGCCAGGAGGAGGTGGTCCTGGAGGCGCCGCAAGGCGACCTCCCGGGCTCCAGGCGTGAAGGGGATAGAACCCCCAAGGGTTCCAAGTCCGGCTTTGAGCCGGACACCGCGCCAGAACCTTCAACGGTTCCGGACTCCGGTAGGCAGCCTCCTTCCAAGAGGAGCAAGCCTACCGAGCCGGTGACCTCCGTCCAACCGGAGGCACCAGACAATTTGCTGGAGGTGCTTAACGGCGCCTCCATCGACGAGGAGCACTGCACTATTATGAGTGCGGTGATCCAGAAGGTTCAGTCCACCAAGAGCGGACTGACTGAAGCCTGTGCCAGCCTTCTAACAGGCTTTGAGGTAAGTAAAGAATATGTAAAAATATTACTGCATAGACAGTAGCCCCTGATGCTCTGTTCAGCGTTCGGAAAGAAAAGCCGAATAGAGGATCTAATAACGTTTGCAGGAGTCTAACAAAAGTAAGTCAATATGCGTATGCAGGCTTCGCTGCTAGCATCCGCCGCACTGACCGTGGAGGTGGGCACACTGAAGCAGAACCTCGAGCGGTCCGAGAACGAGCTCGGCCATGCCAAGAGGCAATTCGAGGAGACGGAAGGTAAGAAATACCTTATTGAAATATGTGAAAGGTGCAATTGCAAAAAGTGACAGGATTAACGCGGCTATTGTAGGGGCCACAACTGAGGTGGCGACCCTTAAGCAAGCATTGTCCGAGGCCGAGAAGAGGGTGGCCACGGAGCGCACCGAGCGGGAGAAGCATGAGACGCAGGTTGGCAAGGTGCGGCAAGAGCTCCAGGCTCTCATGAAAAAACATGAGAGTTTGGAGCTTGACTCGAAGACGCGAGAGTCTGAGATCGCGGCGGCCATTGAAGATGCCAAGTCTGCCAAGGCCGAAGCCCAGAAGGCCCTCCAGGAGGTTGAGGCAATAAAAAAGATAGCAGCGGGTAAGGCATTCTTTATGCAAAGCAAGCACGTAAAAGTGAATTACTTGTTACTTACCCGAATCCAGAGCTCTTCAGGAGCATTCACAGACTTGCCCCGTAGCGTGTCGGATGCCGTCGCCTTCTACCGAGCCGAGGAGGGGAGCTCGACGGAGAAGGTGTTCTGGTCTCAGTATGTTGAGGCCGAACACCCGGTGCCCTTAAGCGGCCAGCTGAAACAGCTGGTCGAGCTCCATAAGGTGGCTGAACATGCCATGAAGGGCCTCATAGTCCGGCTGTGGCCTGGAGAGGCCATGCCTGGGAGATACTTCGGGCTGGTGAGGTGGCTGGTGGAGGCCTGTCCAAGGCTCGAAGTCATCAAGCGCTCCGTATGCATCGAGGGTGCCCGTAGGGCGCTTCCCCGTGCGAAGGTGCACTGGGGCAAGCTGGATGCTGAGAAGCTTGTGAAGGACGAGCCACCGCCAGGCAAGGAGCATCGCAAGCCCGAGATGTATTATGAGGGCGTTTTGAAGGGTGCCCGCCTTGTGGCGGATGAATGTTCCATGGATGTAATTTTTCAGTAAACTCGCTCGTTTTGTCCTGTGCGCTGAAAACTTGTTCATGTGCGCTAAGCAATGCTTTTTGAATTTAAAATATTACCTTCTGTGCGACCGTTTATCAAATTTGAGAGATGGCGAGTCGTCGGCTTCTGCCCCCATGGCACGAGTGCTGGGGTGTTCGGGATAAACATGAGCGCACTTTTTCCAATTCTTGGGTCCTTCGAGGGGGGCGCTCAACACAACGAACAAGGCAATCGGACTATAATGCTTGAACACTATCACTTAGCCATAGAATTCTATAATTTTAAATTTCAGCAAAGCCCCTAGTGTTCGGAAGACCGAGTTCGGGGCGCTATCCACGCCTAGGCCGGACAAAGCTGACTCCTCGCTCTAAGCGGCATAAGTCTTTAGGGACTCGAAAACCTCTCGAACAGCGACCATCTCTCACCTCATCATGACGGTCAGTTTTAGCTTTCTCTACTGAGGTGCTTAGCCCAGCTCAACTGGGGCACAATCGCAGCAATTCTCCTAGTGCTACCTTAGCCGATATAACGGAACGTAAGGTACCAAAACATAGGAGCCGGGCAAACCCAACTATTGACCCAAGACATGATTCAGAGCCGATGCATATAATGTTATAAGTTCGGGGTGCCGCACTTGTGAAAGTGTTCGGACTTCTCACACCGTATTGTGGGGTACTTAAGCCCCTGGCGTATTGGCCGTACCAAAGTGTACGGGTGCAACATGTCATTAATGAACATATATTCGTAAAAAAAAGGTACTGCAATAATAGACGGAAGCTATGCATTGTTTATTTAAAAAAGCTACGATCAAAGCAGAACGATACAAATACTACAATAAGCAAAAGATGGGACTATTTAACAAGTCCTTTCCAGGGGCAAGCTGCGAAATGTTATGTGAAACGGGTATACTGCTCGTTATAGAGACCACCTTAGAGTTCCATAGTGCGCGTAGTTTTCTGCTTCCCTGGTTGTATCGTTTGTGCAGCAATTGTACTGCCGGACAAGCCTTCCGAAGAATGGAGTCGTGAAAATAAGAGAAAATTAAGAAATTGGCAGCCCCTAGTGCGGTTTAAGCCGCATTTCGGGCGTGCCGTGATGGTGCCCCTCCCCTTTTGCCCATGGTATTTCCAGAGCATAGTTATGTACGCGCAACACTGGTTTCGCAAGTTCGCGAGGGCTGGGGTTGGGGCCGCATTGCTACACTTGCTCGGAACGTGCCCGGTGGTCTTGTTGTAGGTTATTCCGGGCGTGCTTGACGGTGTCCAGACGTTTAATGGCCGGACTGGAGAATTGCCTTGAGAGGCTGCTTTGTACTTCCGTTGCGATAGCCGCCATATGCTCCTCCGTTCGGAGAGAGTGTTCGGTGTTTCCATTGACCGTGATGACTCCTCGAGGGCCTGGCATCTTGAGCTTGAGGTATGCGTAGTGCGGCACCGCATTGAACTTGGCAAATGCGGTTCGCCCGAGCAGTGCGTGATAGCCACTGCGGAACGGGACTATGTCGAAGATTAACTCCTCGCTTCGGAAATTATCCGGAGATCCGAAGACCACTTCAAGTGTAATTGAGCCTGTACAGTTGGCCTCTACACCTGGTATGACGCCTTTAAAGGTCGTTTTAGTGGGTTTAATCCTCGAGGGATCGATGCCCATTTTCCGCACTGTATCCTGGTAAAGCAGGTTCAGGCTGCTGCCGCCATCCATAAGTACTCTAGTGAGGTGAAATCCCTCAATAATTGGGTCTAGAACCAATGCGGCGAATCCGCCATGACGGGTGCTAGTGGGGTGGTCCCTTCGATCAAAAGTGATCGGGCAGGAAGACCATGGGTTGAACTTTGGGGCCACTGGCTCCATCGCGTATACGTCCCTTAGCGCACGCTTCCGCTCCCTCTTGGGGACGTGGGTTGCGTATATCATGTTCACCGTCCGCACTTGTGGGGGAAAACCTTTCTGTCCACTATTGTTCGGCGGCCGGGGCTCCTCCTCGTCATCGCTATGCAGCCCCTTGTCTCTGCTTTCGGCATTTAACTTGCCCGCCTGCTTGAACACTCAACAATCCCTGTTGGTGTGATTGGCTGGTTTTTCAGGGGTGCCATGTATCTGGCATGAGCGGTCGAGTATTCGGTCCAAACTGGACGGGCCCGGAGTATTTCTTTTGAATGACTTTTTCCGCTGATCGGGTTTAGAACCTCTGAATCCGGCATTAACTGTCGTATCCTCAGCATTGTCGTCGTTAATGCGGCGCTTTTGCTTGTTGCGATGCGACCTGCCACTGCTGTCCTTGGTTTCCGAATTACCAGGGCTCTTGTTCATGTTATTGCTGCGAGCTAGCCAGTTGTCTTCTCCCGCGCAAAAGCGGGTCATAAGTGTCGTGAGGGCTGCCATAGATTTCGGCTTTTCCTGTCCTAGGTGTTGTGCAAGCCACTCGTCGCGGATGTTATGCTTGAAGGCTACTAGGGCCTCTGCGTCCAGACAGTCGACGATTTGATTTTTCTTGGTTAGGAACCGTGTCCAGAATTGTCTGGCCGATTCCTCTGGCTGCTGAATTATGTGGTTAAGGTCATCGGCGTCTGGTGGTCGCACATAAGTGCCCTGGAAATTGTCGAGGAATGCGGTTTCCAGGTCCTCCCAACAACCAATTGATTCTGCTGGCAAGCTGTTAAGCCAATGTCGAGCTGGTCCTTTAAGCTTGAGTGGGAGGTATTTTATGGCGTGTAGGTCATCACTGTCGGCCATGTGGATATGAAGGAGATAGTCCTCGATTCATACCGCGGGATCTGTTGTGCCATCATATGATTCGATGTTCACGAGTTTGAAACCCTCAGGGATTTGATGATCCATTACATCATCTATGAAGCATAGTGGGTGTGCGGCACCTCTGTATTGGGCTATATCATGACGCAGCTCAAATGAGCTTTGTCTACTGTGTTCGGCCCGGCCGGATTGACTGTATCTGGAGTGACGATTACCGTCTTGTGCCGTGGGGCGCCCACGCGATCCGTAGATCGATCTTGTTTACCTTGCCTTGTCCTCCAATATATCTCGCAGGTCTGGTGCATTTTCCCTTGCCTTGGTATTTTTTGAGCGGCGCCGGGGTGCGGCTTGAGTGGAGGGCCGAGAGGCTTCTCTGTCGCGGCCACGGGGTGGCCGATCGGCCGCAACATGTGCTGGTGATGTAGGTTTAGGTGCTTCCTCCTCTAGTCGGGGTAGCAACCTGCGCTTTGGGTAGCTCTTGGAGGGGCGTTCGAGTTCATACTCTTCGGCCGCAAGGACTTCAGTCCATCTGTCGACTAGCAAATCTTGATCAGCTCTAAGCTGTTGCTGTTTTTTCTTGAGGCTGCTCGCCGTGGCCATAAGCCTGCGTTTGAAATGCTCTTGTTCGATGGGATCCTCCGGCACGACAAATTCGTCGTCGTCGAGGCTTGCCTCGTCTTTGGAGGGAGGCATATAATTATCGTCCTCAACCTCTCTGTCTGCCGCTCTCTCATGAGGGCTGGCTTCTCCATCCTCCTGTGTTGAATTTTGCTGCAGGTGGTTGTCTTCAGCACTGTCCGGGGTGTTATTATCTCCCGTGCCGGAATCACCGTTTTTGCTTTGGCGGGATTTAGAGCGGCACGGCTGACGCCGGTGCTTAGGCTGCTTCTTGGAGGGGTCATCCTCCGTTGTTCCATCGCCATTGCCTTCTTTTGGGGTGTCCACCATGTATATATCATACGACGAGGTGGCTTTCCAGTGCCCTATAGGCGCTGGTTCTTGATCGTCTCCTGCATCGGCGTCCATACCGTCGATGTCTTCGGAGTCGAAGTCGAGCATGTCGGTTAAATCATCGACAGTGGCTACGAAGTGGGTGGTGGGTGGGCTTTGAATTTCTTCTTCATCCGCATCCCAACCTTGCTGACCATAGTCCGGCCAGGGCTCTCCTGACAAAGAGAGAGACTTTAGTGAATTCAGAATATCGCGAAGGGCGAGTGCTGAAAGATGTCCGCGGCGGTGAACTCCATCATCGGCGCCCAATCGGGTTCGACTGGTAGGGGCGCGGAGGGCTCGGAGTCTGGAGAGGAGTCCGGCTCCTTGGAGTCACGGGCTTCGCAGAGAATAGGGCTGGTGTTCGGCTCGATCGCCGTAGAGATTGCAGCCCCCGAGACGGTGTCCAACCACCCATCCTTGATTGGCGCAGTTGGCTCCGAATTAAGGGTCGGAGCTGATGCGGGTGCGGCCTCCAGGGCACTGTTCAGCGGCAGAGCTAGATCATGCCCATCGTGACAGTGCGGTGCGCTCGGCTGTGGCTCGAATCCGTCAAAGATCAAGTCTCCGCGGAGGTCCGCTGTGTAGTTTAAACTTCCAAATCTAACCTGACGGCCAGGGGCGTAGCTTTCGATCTGCTCCAGATGGCCAAGCGAATTGGCCCGCAGTGCAAAGCCGCCGAATACGAAGATCTGTCTGGGGAGAAAGGTCTCACCCTGGATCGCATCGCTGTTAATGATTGGAGAAGCCATCGGGCCTAAAAGTGACGACACAGAGGAACTCTCAATGAAAGCACCAATGTCGGTGTCAAAACCGGCGGATCTCGGGTAGGGGGTCCCGAACTGTGCGTATAGGCGGATGGTAACAGGAGGCAGGGGACACGATGTTTTACCTAGGTTCGGGCCTTCTTGATGGAGGTAAAACCCTACGTCCTTCTTGATTAATATTGATGATATGGGTAGTATAAGAGTAGATCTACCACGAGATCAGAGAGGCCAAACCCTAGAAGCTAGCCTATGGTATGATTGTTGTTCGTCCTACGGACTAAAACCCTCCGGTTTATATAGACACCGGAGAGGGCTAGGGTTACACAGAGTCGTTTACAATGGTAGGAGATCTACATATCCGTATCGCCAAGCTTGCCTTCCACGCCAAGGAAAGTCCCTTCCGGACACGGGACGAAGTCTTCGATCTTGTATCTTCATAGTCCAGGAGTCCGGCCGAAGGTATAGTCCAGCTATCCGGACACCCCCTAATCCAGGACTCCCTCACTAACCAAACTCTTTCACATTAGCCATTTTTTATGGTACTTGTGCTTCAAAGATGAGTGTTGGTCATGGGCCCAAGGTTAAAATCTTTGTGGCGCCATACCTCTAAACTCAAACATAGGTGGCCTCGGCCACCGTCCTCTCTTGGAGAGGTGTGTGTCTTCTTTCTTTTTGTTGGTTTTGTGTGTGTGTGTGTGTGTGTGTTCTCGTTTTGTCTCGGTTTCTTCTCTTGTGTTCTGCCCAGTTTGGTCGGCCCTTTTTGCGGGAGAGCGGTACTACCGCTGCGTGAGCGGTACTACCGCTGACAAGCGGCAAGCGGTACTACCGCCCACCCCAGCGGTACTACCGCTGCGGGGCGGGCGACGGGGGGGTATGTCGGGGCAGGGGGAGTTGCTTCTCCCCCATACCCATTCACCCCCACTCGTCTTCCTCGTTGCTCCTGCAACCTCTCACCGCATGAGGGGCCTGGCCGGCCGCCGTTTTCGTGCCGTCCCTCTCCATTTCCTCCGGTGGAGTCGATCCCCACCACATCCTCTTGCCATGGATGTCGGTATTGCCCCCGTTCCCGTTCTCTCTTTGCCTAGATCTTGCATCTAGTTTTTAGGGGCAATAGGCATTGTTCTTCTCGTCTTTTGGCCAAGGCGAGGCTTGAGTAGGATGGAGATGGCTTCTAGGCACTGTGCATTAAAGTTTGGTAGGTTTCTTTTTGAATTTGGCATCTCCGGTAGTGTCGGATCTGACCACGGTTGTAGGGAACCACCGTTCCCCATCTGGGGTGGTACTACCGCTCCCCTCGAGTGGTAATACCGCTCAAGCGGTACTGCCGCTGTTGTGTCACGGTACTACCACTCATGCGGTACTGCCGCTGTTGGGTCGCGGTACTACCGCTCGATGCCCAGTTCCATCTTTTCCTACCAAGCTTGGATCCTTGTTGTTTTGTTTGGTGGCTTATGCTCTTTCTTTCATGTGTTTCTTCTGGTCGTGTGTTTTGGTTCCAGGTGATGATCATCCTGAGGAGCAGGTCCGCCATGTCAACCCCGGTCGTGCAACGTCAAAGCGCTACCGCACTTCTGAGTTAGCAGGTGGTTCCTCTAGTACTCAACCACCACCAGCAGGCGCAACCTCAAGTGCTCCACCGCCACCTCAGCAGTCGAAGAGATCCGCCAACAAGCCAAAGGGAAAGACTGTGACTGAGATGACTGACAAGGAGTTTTGGGCAAAGCATCGCCGCAACCCCTATGAGGAAGACCAAGATCCCACTTTGATCAACCGCCCGTTCTGGAACCACTTTCAGTTTTCCATCTATTTTGATGTGATCAAGGCTAAGAAGAATCTCTATGTTGATGTACGCTCCATCGACACAGATGCTATGGAGAAGGACCCTGAGTACTTTGGCGAAGCCCTTCAGATGTGTTCTCAGTTGAACATTCTCAGAATCATGCAGTTCAACAAGGATTTTGATGCAGATTTGGTGGCTCAATTCTTTGCTACTGTTCATCTTGGAACTAATGCCGACAGGACTCTGACTTGGATGACCAATGGCAAGTTGCTTTCCATCAAGTGGAAGGCCTTCATGGAGTTACTTGAGGTAGAAGATCACGGGCTTGAGACTCCAGTCGGCTTCTGCCCTCACCACAATGCTACCTCCACTCACAAGCAAGCCCTCTGGCCCTACTGTACTGTGAAGGTTCACCCTGTGACTAAGAAGGAAACCTATGAGTTGTCTGCCTTTCTGGACATCCTTCATCATGTCTTTCGAGAGACTCTCTTCCCTCGCATCAGGAATCTGGATATGGTCCACTCCTATCTCGTGGACATGCTTCTATTCTGCCAGCATGAGAAGGAAGCAAACACTGGAGAGTGCCTAGACATTTCTCATGTTATGTGGTCTGAATTTCTCTCTGTCGTTTCTGAGCGCAAGTGCCCAATCTATGGTCCAATCATCATGCGACTCATTGAGAAGGCTTGGGCACGTGTCTATCCCAAGGAGATGTTGGAAATTGGAGAATTGGTTTCTCATGAGATCAAGCGTCTGAGGAAGAAGGACAATTGGGGCACCCCAGTGCCTAAACCAAGGGGTCCATCTACTGTTGTTGACATGGAGACCGAGGGTGGGGCTGCGGCCGATGATCACGCTGAGGACTTTGGGCCTTCTAGTGCATAACCCTCTTGGGCAAAGAAGCTTAAATGCAAGATGAAGAAGCTCTTCTGCATGGAGTCTCATGGTTAGTACATGACTCATGTGGCTGAGAAGCAGGCTAGGGGGCGTCACAAGGAGCTCATGCGTTAGCTGGGTGCGACTGTTGCCAGCGGTTCTGAGGGCCAGATCACTGAAGAGGAGGAATGGATTCAGCAGCACTGTCCGTGGACCGATTCAGACACCGAGCAGTTTCCGACTGAGGATGGCAGTGCGGATGACGCTGCCAGGATGTGATGAGGTTGTTATCACCTGGAGCCGTAGCTTCGCTCTTTGCCCTTTTGGTGTCTCGCTGCCAAAGGGCGAGAGAGTTTAGGGATTTGTGTTGTTGCCGTGTTGCGAGTGTGCCTTTGTGGTTTGTGGTGTCTTGTGTTTTCTCGTCGTTTTGCTTGGTTTGGTTTGGTGCCAGTGAGACCTAAGTTCTAGACATATGGTGTGAGACATATGCTACCATATCTTTGTTGGGTTTCGTAGTAATTTCAAAAAAATTCCTACGCACACGCAAGATCATGGTGATGCACAGCAACGAGAGGGGAGAGTGTTGTCTACGTACCCACGCAGACCGACTGCGGAAGCGTTGACACAACGTAGAGGAAGTAGTCGTACGTCTTCACGATCCGACCGATCCAAGTACCATTACTCCGGCACCTCCAAGTTCTTAGCACATGTACAGCTCGATGACGATCCCCGGGCTCCGATCCAGCAAAGCGTCGGGGAGGACTTCCGTCAGCACGACAGCGTGGTGACGATCTTGATGTTCTACCGACGCAGGGCTTCGCCTAAGCACTACAACGATATGACCGAGGTGGAATATGGTGGCAGGGGGCACCGCACACGGCTAAGGAACGATCACGTGGATCAACTTGTGTGTCTAGAGGTGCCCCCTGCCTCCGTATATAAAGGAGACAAGGGGGAGGGGGCCGCCGGCTAGGAGGAGGGCGCAGGAGGAGTCCTACTCCTACCGGGAGTAGGACTCCCCCCCCCCAATCCTAGTTGGACTAGGATTCCCCGAGGGGGAAAGAGAGAGAGGGGGGCGGCCACCTCTCCTAGTCCTAATAGGACTAGGGGAGGGGGGAGGCGCGCGGCCATCTTGGGCTGCCCCTTTCTCCTTTCCACTAAAGCCCATTAAGGCCCATATGGCTCCCGAGGGGTTCCGGTAACCTCCCGGTACTCCGGTAAAATCCCGATTTCACCCGGAACACTTCCGATGTCCAAATATAGGCTTCCAATATATCAATCTTTATGTCTCGACAATTTCGAGACTCCTCGTCATGTCCGTGATCACATCCGAGACTCCGAACTAACTTCGGTACATCAAAATGCATAAACTCATAATAACTGTCATCGTAACGTTAAGCATGCGGACCCTACGGTTCGAGAATGATGTAGACATGACTGAGACACATCTCTGGTCAATAACCAATAGCGGGACCTGGATGCCCATATTGGCTCCTACATATTCAACGAAGATCTTTATCGGTCAGACCGCATAACAACATACGTTGTTCCCTTTGTCATCGGTATGTTACTTGCCCGAGATTCGATCGTCGGTATCCAATACCTAGTTCAATCTCGTTACTGGCAAGTCTCTTTACTCGTTCCGTAATACATCATCCCGCAACTAACTCATTAGTTGCAATGCTTCCAAGGCTTATGTGATGTGCATTACCGAGAGGGCCCAGAGATACCTCTCCGACAATCGGAGTGACAAATCCTATTCTCGAAATACGCCAACCCAACATCTACCATTGGAGACACCTGTAGAGCTCCTTTATAATCACCCAGTTACGTTGTGACGTTTGGTAGCACACAAAGTGTTCCTCCGGCAAACGGGAGTTGCATAATCTCATAGTCATAGGAACATGTATAAGTCATGAAGAAAGCAATAGCAACATACTAAACAATCGGGTGCTAAGCTAATGGAATGGGTCATGTCAATCAGATCATTCAACTAATGATGTGACCTCGTTAATCAAATAACAACACTTTGTTCATGGTTAGGAAACATAACCATCTTTGATTAATGAGCTAGTCAAGTAGAGGCATACTAGTGACACTCTGTTTGTCTATGTATTCACACATGTATTATGTTTCCGGTTAATACAATTCTAGCATGAATAATAAACATTTATCATGATATAAGGAAATAAATAATAACTTTATTATTGCCTCTAGGGCATATTTCCTTCAATCTTTACCTTATTATCTATGTCTATTCAGTACTGTAGTATCTTATGAGTTGCTTGCTTATCTTGTTTTATTCCCTGCTCTCATGTATCCTGTGCTTAGAACTTTTGGACTATAAAATATAGGGGGAGTGTTGATCCGAATGTGTGTGCCTTGCATTCCAAAGGCACTACTAACTAGGTGCACACATTCAGGGGGAGCTCGTCTATATTTTGTAGTTCTAAGTATCCTTACTTTTATGTCTTTTCCTTGTGCAAATACCTGGTTGTCATCAATCCACCAAAAAGGGGGAGATTGTTAAGGCATATCTCTCTCGATGTAGTTTTGGTGATTGATGACAACATATTTGCGGACTAACCTTGTGCTTTGAGCATTTCAGATATTCATCCTTTGGCTCGAGACGATTTCTTTCCCCTCAGAGTGTTTTTCAAGACGGTGTAGCTCTTTTCTTATTGGTGGATTAGTTTCGTAGGAGTCACCGTACTATCAAGAGGGGGTCCGCTTTGGTATGGCTAGGGTGGAATCATCACGTACACTTTCGTTTCTCACCCTCTAGGCCTTCCCGCGTCATTGGAGGTCTTATTCCATGCTGTTTGGGCAGTCTTTAGCCCCAGCAGCTGTACCGCTTGTGTGTCCTCAGCGGCAGTACCGCTGCGGTACCGGGCCACTACCGCCTCGACTCGAGGGGGCCACTTCTCGTGTCGGGTTGAGCGGCACTTGTAGCGGTAGTAGGTGCAGTAGTACCGCTCGAGAGCAATAGTACCGCGTTGGGCCTGTCCGGCAGTACCGCGCTGGGTCAGTCCCTCCTCTATCTTCAAGCCCTCTCTAGCTGGGTGGTAGTACCGTAAGGGGGAGCGGTAGTACCGCTGGGTCTAGCGGTAGTACCGCTGCCCACTGCGGTAGTACCGCCCTCTACGGGGCTGTTTAGTGGGGTAACAGTTGGATTGTTCCCCCCACTATAAAAGGGGGTCCCCTTCTTCTTTGTTGACCTACCTCTTCCCCCAAAAGCTCCATTATTGCTCCAAGCTCCATTTTTGCCCGATCTCTCTCTCTCTCTAGCCAACCAAACTTGTTGATTTGCTCGGGAGTAGTTGAGAAGGCCCCGATCTACACTTCCACCAAGAGATATTTGATTCCCCCACTAATCCCTAGCGGATCTTGTTACTCTTGGGTGTTTGAGCACCCTAGACGGTTGAGGTTACCACGGAGCCATAGTCCATTGTGGTGAAGCTTCGTGGTGTTGTTGGGAGCCTCCGATTGAGTTGTGGAGTTTGCCCCAACCTTGTTTGTAAAGGTCCGGTCGCCGCCTCCAAGGGCACCAATAGTGGAATCACGGCATCTCGCATTGTGTGAGGGCGTGAGGATAATACGGTGGCCCTAGTGGCTTCTTGGGGAGCATTGTGCCTCCACACTGCTCTAACGGAGACGTACTTCCCCTCAATAGGAAGGAACTTCGGTAACACATCCTCGTCTTCACCGGGTCCACTCTTGGTTATCTCTTACATTTACTTCTGCAAGCTTATTAGTGTTACTTCTCTTGCTTGCGTGTATGTTCGTTGTTGCTGCATCATATAGGTTGCTCACCTAGTTGCACATCTAGACAACCTACTTTGATGCAAAGTTTAATTTGGTAAAGAAAAGTTAAAAATTGTTAGTTGCCTATTCCCCCCCCCCCCCTCTAGTCAACCATATCGATCCTTTCACCAGGTACTCGGCGTACGCGTCATGCGCCACCCTGCGAGAATACTTCTGCTTGAAGGAGTCAACGGCCCGTCCTCTTGCATGCGCCAGAACACTTAGATACGCGTCATGAAGCTTGTGGTTGCAAAATGGGCATCGATAGCTGCCGTTCTAGGTCCTAATATGCCTGTTATGCATTCCCGCATAAAGCTCCCTCAGGATTTGCCTCTTGTACCTCCTCTGGCCATCTTCATCCTTGTTGTCCACATCGTTAGACGGCACTATACAAATAGTAAAACAAATTTGGCATCAAATCAATGATTACATGTCGTGAAGTAGGATTGGGAATTTGTGGCTATTTTTTTATATACATATCCAGAGATTATGGTTTGATTTTTAAGCACGGTCGTCTATGTACAGACCAATCTTGAAGAAAATAATGACACAAACATATGTAGGTCATTCAAAATCAATTGTCAAGTCCTGGCTAGGAATTATTAGCACGCACACTAACCCTAGTCGGATTACTAGCAGAAATCATTTGCATAGATGAAACAACTAATCACTTATCACTTGTACCATTCAAACAATCAATACACTACACGGATCTAACAAAACTTACTCAGATTTCATGGATTGGGAGAACATAACCATAGGATTTCTATTCAAAAAAGGGGGAGGTAGGAGTAACCAGAGAAACCCTATGATCTATTTGACACATAAATGGGTATAGATGACTAACCAGTTGTCCGTCACCGTCGGAGTCGTCGCCGGAGTGGTCGTCGGAGTCGTCGCCAGAGTCGGTGTGGAACTCTGCCTTCGATTGTGGAAGCTCGACGACGTCAGGGTGCAGCGATAACTCGCCGGCGGTGACGGCAACCTCTGTCCCCATCTCCACGCCATGCTCCAGTGCTTTAGCAGCCCCGGTGTCGCCACTCCCTCCGATAGGGTGCTTCAGTGGCATCCTCATACACTAACGGCTTTGAGGACCGAGAGGGGCGTCACGGATGCAAGCGAAGAGAGAGGATTGTGTGTGTGGCGAGGATGGGGCGGGCGCACCATTAATATGGAGTAGTGGGAGTTGTGGGAGAGAGGTGGGCGGCGGTCAAACTGTTGGCTCGCCTCCCCGGTGAGCATGCGCACCGGACTGCTGGCATGCCTACCAAAAGTTTCACACAGCTACTCGCATGCCTCTCAATGACACTATGCAGCGAGCATGCCTTCGTCAATTCACACACCTGCATGCACGCCTCCCCGCCTGCCTGCGCAGTGAACTGCTCGCATGCGTCCCGTCAACCCAAGCCTACTCGCACGGCACATGGGTCGTGCGGCGGCACGTATATTGTTTTTCTATTTGGATGATTAATGCTACCGCTTTATTGTTTAACCGAAGCATGGAACGTATCCATTGTTGGTCTAACGCTCACGGTTCGAATAAATAATCTGTTTGGGATATTGGTTCCCAATTATTAATAATCTCCCATTTGTAATTAGATAAAGATTACATCAAAACTGGTCTCAAATTTGACAAAAAAAAGTACAATGCCACTTTGTATTGGTGTCCATATGACAACACGATAAGTTTCATGAACTTCAAATAAGTTTTGGATGTACTAGAATTTAAAAATCAAGATTCTCAATGTTTGAAATTTGTTGCACGGGGAGTAAACATGCACCCAGTGAGACACATGTGCTTTTGCAATCAATTAATGTACTAAAACATAATGATCTCTATGATTTTTTTGAAATTAAAACGTCCCTCCTTTGGTAACATATGTTCACCGTGGGATAATTAATTTAGCATGCATCGTAGTTGCGGTGGATTCGCGGTGTGTGTGGGTGTGTGTGCGTCTGGGGGTGGCGGGTGGCTCGCAGTACACTACGAGTTGTGAGCCACCGTGTGGTTTGGCCGTTTTGTTAGGCTGGCCGGTGCCACATCAGAGTCGTGAAATCGTTATTTAAAACATTACACAACCCTTTCGTACATACATGTGTTGGCCACATGCAGTCGATGGTTGTCCTACACGATACTTGATACTTGTGTGTGACGCTTTCTGTGGGCCCACTAGGTCGTCGTCCACCACTTTGACGAATAGCCGGCAGTGAGGTTAATTTGACTAGCAAGGTAGAATCTTTTTTGTTTGTGGTATGCTGGTATATAGTACGCGTCGAAGAGGTGGGAGGGGACTAGCATATATACTATACTTACACGTCCATGAACAAGTACACCTCACTCAGGGTCAGGACTTTCTGGTTTCCGAGGCACATGCCACATCAAAATTGTGAAATTGGCTATTCAAACATCACACAACACCTCTTTGGGCCACATGCATGCACGCGGTGGTTATCCTAGCTAGGACACTCACGTGTGACGCTTCCATATGTGGGCCCATGAGGCCATCATCGATGCATGCATGCATCACTTTGACCTACATCGGGAGAGGTTAATTAATTTCACCATCGATGAGGATTCTTTTGGGTTGTACGTATTACGGCAGGAGCATATAGTATGCAGTGAAGAGGGAGAAGGGGACCATCATATGTAGTACGCTTCATGAACCTCACTCTGTGTGGGTGCATGGTTTATGGTTTTTAAGGCATGTGGCACATCAAAGTTGTGCATTTTTGGTATTCAACATATATATGTTTGGCCCACATGCAAAGCAGTGGTGGTTGTCCTCTCGCACCCACTTAAGCAGTTATCAGCGATATCAATGCTTTCCATCCGTGGGCCTGCTTAGTCCATCACTAGTTTTTGCCTGACAACAAGAGAGGTTAATTTGACTTAGGAGGGGATTATTATTTTTGCTTGTAATACGTATATATATAGGTCATGCTCTGGGATGACATGCATGATACAGTTTGAGCACACACACATGCATGTGTATGCATGAATCCCTCCCATCGAGTCGAAGTGGCTAGTACAACGACACATCATGAACCGATCTTGCTCTGTGTGGGGAGCTATGTATGATTTTTGACGCACGCGCCACATCAATGTTGTGAAATGGTATTCAAACATGCATGCACGCATCACCTCCATATATATGCATGTAGTGGTTGCCTTCGAACGGTACACTCCCTCGCGTGGTTATCGGCGACAAGCCTATATATTCGTGGGCCTACATGGACATCCATGATCACCTTGACCAACAACAAGATAGGTTACCATGGCGAATTCTTCATTTGGTTCGTGTTATCGTAGTATAGGTCATGGTGAGATTCAGACCTTAAGTTTGAGCGCATATACTATGCACACATGCATGCATGAATCCCCATCGTTGGCTTGAAGTGTGGTGTAACATACATATGCATCATCAACCTAACCCTCACTTAGTGTGGGGATTTCTAGTTAAAAATCACGGTGCCACATCAAAGTTGTTCTATTGTTACTGAAAAACACACCTCTCCATACATATGTTTGGGCCACACACATGCAGTGGTTGTCTTCGGGGACTAGCTACTTGCATGATTATTGGCGAGCTAGCCCATGGCCGGTGTCGCATGGATGGCCATCACTTTGACCAACAACAAGAGAGAGGTTGTATGACTAAGGTGGATTACTCTTGGTCCGTTTTACGATCCATCTTGGTGAGATATGCCTCTCTGGCCCGCCGACTGAAAGTGTTTGTGTGTGGGGGGTGCTACTTCGCACTTTGCTAGGTGAACCTCGGTTGGGGGCATGCATTCATAGCTTAGGATTCCCTTCATGGCGACACGAGGGGGATACTAGCTACTTCGCACTTTTCTAGGTGAACCTCGGTTGAGGGGCATGCATTCATAGCTTAGGATTCCCTTCGTGCCGACACGAGGGAGGGGGCTGCTAGCTACTTCGCACTTTGCTAGGTGAACCTCGGTCGGGGGGCATGCATTCATAGCTTAGGATTCCCTTCGTGCCGACACGAGGGAGGGGGGCTGCTAGCTACTTCGCACTTTGCTAGGGTGAACCTCGGTTGGGGGGCATGCATTCATAGCTTAGGATTCCCTTCGTGCCGACACGAGGGAGGGGCGCTGCTAGCTACTTCGCACTTTGCTAGGTGAACCTTGGTTGGGGGCATGCATTCATAGCTTAGGATTCCCTTCATGCCGGCACGAGGGAGGAGGGGGCTGCTAGCTACTTCGCACTTTGCTAGGTGAAACTCGGTTGGGGGGAGGGGCATGCATTCATAGCTTAGGATTCCCTTCGTGCCGACATGAGGGGGGGTGGGGGCAAGCAATACCGTGCGCTTTGCAAGATAGGTGCCACATCAAAGTTGCATTTTGTATTTGAAAATCAAAACACCCTTTTCGTACAAAAATTTGGTCCACATGCAAGTGTGTTCATGTTTTGACCCTCTCCTACGTCATTTTTCGCCAAATTTATGAACATTAGACAAGTCGGATGACGCAACACACACGGTTCACTCAAACTAACCGTGCGCCACGACATTGCCTCTGTCACGCACACATCCGCACAGTACATTGGGCTCCATGAGGATCCCCCTCTCAAAAATATCTGCCTGCCTCAAGGGTTTTTCTGTTTCATAACACACGGTTGTTATCTCTAGACCGTGTGCGATGTTTTTTGTTCCCAATACCGCCTGCATCCCTAGAAAATATCTACCTGCCTCGAGGGTTTTTCTGTTTCATAACACACGATTGTTATCTCCGGACCGTGTGTGATGTTTCTTGTTCCCAATCCCGCCTGCATCCCTACAAAATATATGCCCGCCTCGAGGGTTTTTCTATTTCATAACACACGGTTGTTGTCTCTAGACCGTGTGCGATGCACTATCATCAAAAATTTCAATAGCCCCGGCATTTCGTCCCGCGTTTGACTCCCGCGTAGTAAAATTTTCAGTACCCGCATCATTTCCTCAAACACCCCCCCTCCACACACACACACACACCAAAACCTCCTCGGGCGTGTGTGCGCGCACACACACACCCTCCCTCGCTCGAAACCCTAGCAAGGTCCCCGCCGCCGCCACCGCCACAAGGCCTCCATTGTCAGCATCTATCGGTTTGCCCATGCAGATTACCCACCGATCAACATACCCAGGCTGCCCTAAGTTTCTTAGATGACGCCTACCAAACGCCCCCTTTCCCACAGATCCCCAACCCCATCCCCCACTCTAGAGCGTCGCAGCCTAAGCCCGGCTACGCTTCCCATGGAACTCGAGGAGCGACTGGCCCAAAAGAGGTGTATCGCGGTCTCTTCGCCCGACGTCGCCGAGGAAGCTGACGACCATTACTGGCGGCAGGCACTCAAGCAGCGGGCTAGAGTATGCGGGCATGTCTCGGCCACCGGCTACGACATCGAGGTCATCGACAGCGACATCCTGAGGTGGGCTATGTCACAGGTTAAGCGGCCCACCCCCAACCCCTCGGGTTCAACCGCCGTCGATCTCATCCATGGCCCCGCTGCTAATCTCCTCTGGCTCGCTGTCAACAATTTGCCATCCTACATCGCCATCGAGCCCCTTTTGTCATTTCTGAAGGACACGTTCTGCGACGCTGGCTTGGGATCCACAGCTTCCAACTCAGACCTCGTCGACGGCGACCACGAGGAGGGCACCCTCTCCGGCTCTTCCAAGGGGAAAGAGCCCATCTACTCTTCCAAGGGGAAAGCGCTCGTCCGCGACATCCGGGAGGGCACCCTACAGTCGTGCTCTTCCAAGGGGAAGGAGCCCATCTGCGACAACATGGAGTGCATCCAGGGTTCGTGCTCTTCCCACGGGAACGGGCCCATCTGTGACAAGTGAGGGAACCCATGATTTGTTTTGTCGAGTCCCTTTTGTAGTGTAGTGAGAATATTCCAGTTTTAATTGCTATATCTGGTTGTTTGCAGTATGCCTTGTTTATTTCAGTTGTTCACAATGTGATGCTCTATATGTGCAATTATTTACTGTGTAGTACATTTCATCAATCCAGTTTTAAACATGCCGATAGGAATGCATATATTTGCTTGATGTTAAGCCTGTTATAGCTAGCATATGCCTCTTTTGAAGTTTTTTGATTGTTCGGTTGTTTGTAGTTAGCATATGTCCAGATTCAAATGCTATCTTTGGTTGTTCGTAGTATGCCTTGTTTATTCCAGGTATTCACAACGTGATGTTCTATATGTGTAAGTATGAACTATGCAGTTCAATTTCATCAGTACCAGTTTCAACAATACCACTATGAATGACTACATTTGGTTGTTGCATCTTGTAGTTAACATGCCTTTCGATTTTTATTTAACAATAACCGGTGTACTTAGACCGGCACAATACCAGCTTGAATGAATATGTTTGCTCGTTGTTAAATGTTAGGCATGTTGCATTTAACACACCTTTCCACTTGTTTTGCTTTACGAGCATGCTTAAACCTGCACACTGAAGCTATCTTTTGGAGATTATTTTGTCTGCCATGGATAATTTTGGTTGATGTTTAGCATGTTGTGCTTAACATGCTTCTCAATGTACCTACACAGGACAATTTTGGGAACGATTGTTGTTTTCCATCGAGGTTAGTTTCATCTCATGGCTTATATCTGCTCATTGTTTAGGATGTCGGTAGCTGGTACCATATAGGCCGGGGGCTGATAAGGGACTAATCGGTGAATCGGACTTTTAACTGAATATATCTGCAACCCATTTATCGATAGGTTAACTAGGGCCATATGTAATACATCTGAGGCTACATAGCAACATGCACTGTACTTAATGTCTAAATATGCAATCCTAGGCTACATAGCAACATGGAAGAGTGTTACATTAATGTTCTAATGGTGTCTAGATATACGTAGAAGAGCATCAGCAACAACAATAACAACACAGCCTTGTTTGGATACTCAACTTAGCTAGAGGTTAGAGTTAGTTTCTAGCTCATGCCTAACCCTGAACTAACTCCATCCAAAGAGTTGTTTGGATGGCAGGGTTAGATTCACAATAAATGCACTAAGAGAACTAGCTCCAATTAGCACCTCTTGGGTTGGATAGTTTTTTTGGGTGGGTTATAGATGCAACTAGCTCAAACTAGCCCTCGTGTTTAGATATACTTTAGGGCTATTTGAGCCTGAACTAGCTCAAACTAACTTTAACCCATGGATACAACAGCAGTTCATCAACCGATAATTTGTAAGAATGCACTAAACTCCTTCCGGCCCATAATATAAGATGCTAATTCATCTAATATGTGAGTATATTGGATGTTATAAGATACTCCCTCCGTTCCTAAATATTTGTCATTTTAGAGATTTCAAATGGACTACCACATATGGATGTATATAGACATATTTTAGAGTGTAGATTCACTCATTTTGCTCCGTATGTAGTCACTTGTTGAAATCGCTAGAAAGACAAATATTTAGGAACGGAGGGAGTATTATAAAAGAGTGTTGTACTACATCATTGTGCAATTGTTGTTTAGCTTCTAATATTAACTTGGTGCTTTTAGGTACATATGTCATTGGTAAAGATTCGTGCTTTGACCCTTTCTGCATATGGGGCAATGAGATATCGATGAACCAGCATCAAGTGAGGAAGCTGATAAAGATTGTTAGTAAAATGGGTCCAAAGATGGCAATTAAACTATTTTTTACACTTTATCCAAGACAACAATGAACTGCAGGATGGTAAGTAAGAACTCTGCAGCCTTCTTTTTACTGCCCATAATGAGTTGTGTTAGATGACAATGTCTAGATCTTTTTCCTTTGCAGTGGCTGCCAAAGCAGTTTACTCAAGATTACCTCTCAAACTACATGATTGGTGGGCATGCAAAGGTTGAAGTATTTCTACCAGAGCACGATGATTATCTAGATGTTTTCATGAAGACCGTGAAGGATGGGCGGTCGGCCATCACAAGGGGTTGGACTAGAGTCGTGCGTGCCTTCTGCATGGAGGAGGGCACAATATGGGCATTCCGCTTCACCTTGTTCAGCAACCAGAATGTATTCGCCTCTTTCTTTACAATCTTTAATAGTACAAGTATACAACTGTGGTTCATCATTCTTTATTTGGTTCTTATGTAATTCTTGAACATATGTACCTATGAATTGAATAATGCATTGGTTGTTTGAACCTGATGGATATGAATAAAGTTGTAGCATACATTCAAATTCAAATTCAAATCTGGTAAAATTTGAAATAACAACAATTAAATTACGGTGAAAAATTGCGCTCTCCGGGTTGTTACGGCACACACGGTTGGTAAAACACAAACGTTTGCGATATACACCATAATCTGAGATGGTTTACAGAGAGGAAACGTGTGCAAGCATGCACATAGTTGCCGTTTGCAAAGCGTGTGCGATGTCAGACAATATCACAAACGGTGTGGGCAAACTAAACGTTTGTGCTAGTTCCTTATCGTACACGATTCGCAACCATGAACTGTTTCTAATGAATTATGCATCGTAAACGTTGCACCACAGAATAGCGTGTGCGATAGTTGTCGTGTACGACGATGCTACGACAGTCCGACATTTCGTAATCCTGTCCGACACTCATACGACGATTAGCTAATCTTCTTAATTAGTTATCGCATATGGTTTGGGAAAGTGAATGTGTGTGATTGTATGCTTATCATACACGTTCTATAGTAGTGAACCGTTTATGATGAGCCGTGCATCGTAAACGTAGCACCACAGAATACCGACTGTGATGGCAATGCGAGCAGAAACGAGTAGGAGTACTGTAGGGTCCCTATCCCCGACGGTTTTTGGGTCGTGTGGGAAGGACCCCCCTATCACCGTCACTCACTAGGAGACGGTTCCAAATGCCGTCGCGGAAAGGGGTTAAAAACCGTTTGTATAGCACCGACGCGTACTAGTGAGATGGTCTCTCTCAAACAACCCTGCAACCAAATAACAAAGAGTCTCTTGTGTCCCCAACACACCCAATACAATGGTAAATTGTATAGGTGCACTAGTTCGGCGAAGAGATGGTGATACAAGTGTGGTATGGATGGTAGATATAGGTTTTTGTAATCTGGAAATATAAAAACAACAAGGTAACTAGTGGTAAAAGTGAGCGAAAAGTGTATTGCAATGCTTGGAAACAAGGCCAAGGGTTCATACTCTCACTAGTGCAAGTTCTCTCAACAATGACAACATAACTAGATCATATAACAATCCCTCAACGTGCAACAAAGAGTCACTCCAAAGTCACTAATAGCGGAGAACAAACGAAGAGATTATTGTCGGGTATGAAACCACCTCAAAGTTGTTCTTTCTGATTGATCTATTGGGCTATTCCTATAAGTGTCACAAATAGGCCTAGAATTCGTTCTAAAATAACACCTTAAGACACACATCAACCAAAACCCTAATGTCACCTAGATACTCCAATGTCATCACAAGTATCCGCGGGTTTGATTATACGATATGCATCACACAATCTCAAATTCATCTATTCAAACCAACACAAAGAACTTCAAAGAGTGCCCCAAAGTTTCTACCGGAGAGTCAAGACGAAAACATGTGCCAACCCCTATGCATAAGTTCACAAGGTCACAGAACTCGCAAGTTGATCACCAAAACATACATCAAGTGGATCACGTGAATATCCCATTGTCACCACAGATAAGCACATGCAAGACATACATCAAGTGTTCTCAAATCCTTAAAGACTCAATCCGATAAGATAACTTCAAAGGGAAAACTCAATCCATTACAAGAAGGTAGAGGGGGTAAACATCATAAGATCCAACTATAGTAGCAAAGCTCGCGCTACATCAAGATCGTGCCAAATCAATAACACGAGAGAGAGAGATCAAACACATAGATGCTGGTACATAACCTCAGCCCCGAGGGTGAACTACTCCCTCCTCATCATGGAGAGCGCGCGGATGATGAAGATGGACACCAGTGATGATTTTCCCCTCCGGCAGGGTGCCGGAACAGGGTCCCGATTGGTTTTGGTGGCTACAGAGGCTTGCGGCGGCGGAACTCCCGATCTAGATTTATTTATGGGGGTTTCTATATTTATAGGGATATTTGGCGTCGAGAACAAGTCAGGGGGTCCACGAGTCAACGACAAGGACGGAGGGCACCCCTAGGGGGGTAGGCGTGCCCTCCACCCTTGTGGGCCTCGTGGCTCTTCTGGCCCAACTCTTTTGCTTCAGGGGCTTCTTCTGGTCCATAAAAAATCACCGTAAATTTTCAGCTCATTTGGACTCTATTTGATAATCCTTTTCTGCGAAACTCAAAAACAAGGAAAAAAACAGAAACTGGCAGCTCTAGGTTAATAGGTTAGTCCCAAAAATCATATAAAATAGCATATAAATGTATATAAAACATCCAAGATAAATAATATAATAGCATGGAACAATCAAAAACTATAGATACGTTGGAGATGTATCAAGCATCCCCAAGCTTAATTCCTGCTCGTCCTCGAGTAGCTAAATGAAAAAAAAACAGAATTTTTGATGTGGAATGCTACCTAACATATTTATCCATGTAATTTTCTTTATTGTGGCATGAATGTTCAGAGCCATAAGATCCAAAACAAAAGTTTAATATTGACATAACAATAGTACTTCAAGCATACTAACAGGGCAATTATGTCTTCTTGAAATAACATGGCCAAAGAAAGCTTATCCCTACAAAATCATATAGTCTGGCTATGGTACATCTTCATCACACAAAATATTCAAATCATTCACAACCCCGATGACAAGCCAAGCAATTGTTTCATACTTTTGATGTTCTCAAACATTTTCAACTTTTACGCAATACATGAGCGTGATCCATGGACATAGCACTATAGGTGGAGTAGAAGGTGGTTGTGGAGAAGACAAAAAGAGGGAGATAGTCTCACATCAACTAGGCATATTAATGGTCCATGGAGATGCCCATCAATAGATATCAATGTGAGTGAGTAGGGATTGCCATGCAACGGATGCACTAGAGCTATAAGTTTATGAAAGCTCAAAAAGAAAACTAAGTGGGTGTGCGTCCAACTCGCTTGATCATGAAGACCTAGGGAAATTTGAGAAAGCCCATCGTTGGAATATACAAGCCAAGTTCTATAATTAAAATTCCCACCAATATATGAACATACAACACCCACGGTTCAATATTGAAGTGTTCCTGAAGAGGTCGAAGGATGGACGGTCAATCATCCACAGGCACTGGCCTAAAGTTGCAAAGACCTTCAACATGAATGAAGGCTCAATATTTGCTTTTCGCTTCAATAGTTTTCCAGATGAGATGCATCTATCTATGTACCGTCTATGATGCTAATTTCGAAAGGTTCTAGATGTTGCATGTGAAACTTGCTGCTGGTGCACTTGTGTAATGGGGTAGCTGAGTGCTGAAGCTATATCATGTTGTACTCCGATGTATTTCAATTATGAAATCCTGCTTCCATAATATGGAAATGGAATATATTGTGTGCTTAATATGAATGTCAATTAGATTAGTAAATGGATTATTAATAATAGGTCAATTAGCCTGCTAATTGGCCAATTAGCTTGCAAATTGGGTTTTCTTATTGCAAATGGTTAATGAGAAAACACCATGGGTGATGACCTAAGGCAACACACACAGTTTCTAGGAATAAACCGTGTTGGACCAATGAACAATCACACATGGCATTTTCTTCAAAATTGTTTGCATTACGCCACCTTGCACAAACGTTTTCCTTGTAGTGACTGTGTGGGATGTATATACGAATGGAAACGTTTAGTGGTGACTGACTGTGTGGGATGTACTTACGACCAGAAATGATTTTTCCTGTATAATTGTTTTTTTGAGCACTACTGTACGTATTTCTGTATTTGAGTGCTCGCTGGTCGCACACGACCTCATTTTGCCGAGCGTGTGTGCTAGGAGGGCATATCCCCAACGGTTTCTGGGTCGGGTGGGAAGGACCCCCCTATCGCCCACACTCACTTGGCGACAGTTCCTAATGCCGTCACGGAAAAGGGGTAAAAAACTGTTTGTTTAGGACCGATGGGTATCAGTGATTGGAGCATGTGCTTGTAGTTCAAATTTAAATTATGCACATAACTTGCCTAGAAAACCCAATTAATGCATAAAAATGTCCAAACGAACCCCGAAATATCACAAAAATTGACACAACACTCATGTTGTTCTATGTTGACACTAGAATTTTTTTTAAAGCAATAAGAGGCAATGGATATCGTTTCGTCCCCAAAGATGGGACGTTCCTTATCGAAACCATCATGCTTGTTGTGAGAAGCTTATACTCCAACCTGCCCCAAATGGGACAATTTTTTTACCATGGCATGTTGATGTAGCTCCATGATAGCATGCCAAGTTTCATGAATTTCATACGAGTTTTGGATTTACTAGAATTTAAAAACCAGGCATCTCAATGTTTTGTCGGCAATCAACAGTGCCCTGGTGTTTGAATTTCATTCCCATCTCTTTCATGGGACCTAGAAATTCACCCAAGGACACACATGTGATTTTTGAACCAACTTTAGTGCATTAGAGCATGTGCTTGTAGTTCAAATTTGAATTATGCACATAAAATGCATAGAAAACCCAGTAAATGTATAAAAAAGGCCAAACAAACCCCAAAAAATTCCAAGATTGAACACAACACTCCTGTTGCTCTATGATGACACTAGAATTTTTTTGAAATCAATAAGAGGCAACGGATATCGTCTCGTCATCAAAGGTGGTACGTTCCCTATCGAAACCATCATGCTTGTTGTGAGAAGCTCTGGTTTGTGAGAAGCTTATACCCGAACCTACCCCAAATGGGACAAAATTTTCACCACGGCATGTTGATGCCGCTCCATGATAGCATGCCAAGTTTTATGAATTTCAGACGAGTTTTGGATTTACTAGAATTTAAAAACCAGGCATCTCAACATTTTGCCGGCAATCAACAGGGCCGTGGTGTTTGAATTTCATTCCCATCTCTTGCATGGGACCTAGAAATTCACCCAAGGACACACATGTGATTTTTCAACCAACTTTGGTGCATTGGAGCATGTGCTTGTAGTTCAAATTTGAATTATGCACATAAAATGCCTAGAAAACTCAGTTAATGTATAAAAAAGGCCAAACGAACCCTAAAAAATTCCAAGATTGAACACAACACTCCTGTTGTTCTATGTTGACACTAGAAAATTTTTGAAAGCAATAAGAGGCAACGAATATCGTCCCGTCCCCAAAGGTGGTACGTTCCCTATCGAAACCATCATGCTTGTTGTGAGAAGCTCTGGTTTGTGAGAAGCTTATACCCAAACCTGCCCCAAATGGGACAAAATTTTCACGACGGCATGTTGATGTCGCTCCTTGATAGCATGCCAAGTTTCATGAATTTCAGACGAGTTTTGGATTTACTAGAATTTAAAATCCAGGTATCCCAACGTTTTGCCGGCAATCAACTGTGCCCTGGTGTTCGAAATTCATTCCCATCTATTGCATGGGACCTAAAATTCACCCAAGGACACACATGTGATTTTTCAACCAACTTTAGTGCATTGGAGCATGTGCCTGTAGTTCAAATTTGAATTATGCACATAAAATGCCTAGAAAACCCTGTTAATGTATAAAAAAAGGCCAAACGAACCCCAAAAAATTCATTCCCATTTCTTCCATGGGACCTAATCATGCACTGAAGGACACATATTTGATTTTTCAACCAATTTGTATGCACCGGAGCATGTGCATGCAGTTTAATTTTGAATTGTGCACCTGAAATGGCTAGAAAACCAGTTTAATATATGAAATGTCCAAATGAACCCTGAATAATTCCAATTCTTTTACGAAACACATACAATTGCATGTTCACTGCAGATAAAAGGTCTAGCAATTCAAACACCGTCCATTGCCGTTGTGACCCTATTTTGTAATTCAAATCAATTAGATCCCACACAGTTTATTCTCACCAACTGTGTGAGATGTAGTACAAAATATCTTGGAGCACCATCGATGTATAGTACGCCTATGGCTTACGCGAGAAGGTGCGTCAGCTACAGTCCACAGCCGGCGTGTCAAGCACACATGCTCGCCCCCCCCCCCCCAAACTCCCACCTCTGCATCCCTCGCAATCTCAAAAATATCTACCGCCTGGAAGGTTTTAACGTTTGATAGCACACGATTAGTATGTGTGGACCGTGTGCGATGTCTGTTACTCCCGCTCTGCTTCAGTCCCTTGATTCAAATTTTCAGTAGCCCCGGCATTTTATTCCCGCCTCTGCATCCCTCGCAATCTCAAAAATATCTGCTCACCCTTGATCCAAATTTTCAGTAGCCCCGCCTTGTTACTCCCGCCTAGTAAAATTTTCAGTTGTCGCGGTATTTCCTCAAACACAACCTCCGCTGACACAGACACACACAACCCTCGAAACCATTGGTAGGTCGCCGCCATTGCCGGCGCCTCCATCCTCAACCTCTGCCTGTGTGCCGGGGAGCTCGAGTAGACAATGGCCAAAAAGAGGTTTATCACGGCCTTTTCGCCCAACGCCGGCGAGGTGGCAGCCGAGGTGTCCCCGTCGTCCTGTGCGGACCCGATCCGCCATCGCCGGTCCCCTGATCTGCTCGCCGCCGCGCCCTACGCCGGTTCGAGGACTTCCCCGTCCTCCCCCGGACCCGGCAGCCGACGAAGTCCTACCTCAGGGTCCGGCAGCGGCGGTGGGGGACGTGGGTCGCCGAGATTACAGATCGAGAGACCCACACCCGTCGGCGGCTCGGTAGCTTCCACACGGCCGAGCTCGCGGCCATGGAGTACGACCGCTGGCAGGTCCGCTACCACGGCGTGGCGGCTAGGCTCAATTTCCCCTTCGGTACACGTCCGGTCCACCTCGTTCCGCCAGAGCCAGGGTGGTGAGCTTGGCTATGGCGCGGGGGGACCGCGAGGCGTGGGAGCGTCTTGAGGCCGAGGCCACCGATGAGGCCTACATGCAAGAGCTCCGCCGGTAGCACCCGGAGCTCGTGGAGGCGGAGCGGGCAATCTTTGCCGGCACGGAGGGCGGTGAGGTTACCGTGCTCTCCTTCGATGATAGTCGAGGAGTGCCTTCCCTAACGACCCCGATGACGGTACTGGCCCGGACCCGGCTCGCGGCACACCGTACATGACGAGGAAGGATTGGCTCGACCTCTACTTCGACCGAAAGTAGTCTAGCTTAGTTTAAATTTATGTTTTATGTTCGGTTATGCAAAACTATCTATGTTTATGTTTGAATGCATGCTACTTTCGGTTGAACCTGCTTTGAACTTGATCAAATTGAAGTTTACAACCTTAAGTTTAGGGGATCGACTAGAAAAGGCCAAAAATTGCTGGAGTATATATATATATCCACTAAGGGTTTTAGTCCTTTAACTTTTTAAGGATCGCCTAGAGATGTCCTTATGACTTGTTTATTTCAGTTCTTCACAATGTGATGCTCTATATGTGCAACTATTTGTTGTGCAATTCAATTTCATCAATAACAGTTTCAACAATACCACTATGAATTATGATATTTGGTTGCTGTTAAGGATATTGCAGTTAGCATGCCTTTTCGTTTTTCAGTTGTTGTTTAGCAACATGCATTGTAGTGAATGACTAAATATGCAATCCCAGGCTACATAGCAACAAGGAAGAGTGTTACCTTAATGTTCTGATGATGTCTAGATATACATGTAATAAAATCTTATATAATGGGATGGATGGAGTGTTGTACTACATCATTTTTCAAATGTTGTTTAGCTTCTAATATTAACTTGGTGCTTTTAGGTACATATATCATTGCCAAAGATCCACACTTCGACCCTTTCTACGTATGGGGCAATGAGATATTCATGAACCAGCATCAAGTCAGGAAACTGATAAAGATTGTTACTAAAATGGGTCAAAAGATGTCAATCGAACTATTTGTTTACACTTTATGCAAGACAACAGTGATCTGCAGGATGGTAAGTCAGAACCATGTAACCTTCTTTTTACTGCCCATAATGAGTTGTGTTAGATGAAAATATCTGAATCTTTTTTCTTTTGTAGTGGATCCTGAAGCAGTTTACTCAATATTACCTCTCAAACTACATGATTGGCGGCCGGCCATCACAAGGGGTTGGACTAGAGTCCTGCATGCCTTCTGCATCCAGGAGAGCACAATAGGGCCATTCTGCTTCACCTTGTTCAGCAACTGGAATGTCTGTCGCCTCTTTCTTTATCATCTGTAATGGTAAAAGTATAGAACCAAGGTACATCATTCTTTATTTGGTGCTTCTGTAATTCTTAAACATATGTACCTGTGAATTGAATAATGCATTGGTTGTTTGAACCTGATGGATATGAATAAAGCTATAGCCTACTTTCAAGTTTAAATTAGGTACAATTTTAAAAAGCAGCAATTAAATTAGGGTGAAATTACGTTGTGTAGATCATTACGGCACACACGGTTGGTAAAATACAAACATTTGCGATATACACCATAATCCGAGACGGTTCATAGAGAGGAAACGTGTGCAAGCATGCACACAGTTGCCGTTTGCAAAGCGTGTGTGATGTCAGACACTATCACATACGGTGCGGGAAAACTAAATGTGTGTGATTGTCTACGTATCGTACACGGTTTATAATCATGAACTGTTTGTGATGTGCCGGGCATCATAAAACTCTCGTGCCTAGAATCTGCCTAGAAAACTCTCGTGTCTGGAATCTACCTGGTTTTAGGCATAACCACAAAACTCCGACTGCGATGGCAATGCGAGCACAAACGAGTAGCAAGGATGAAGCGTTTGGGATATTTGAGATATCGGAAACAGTTATACAGGGACAACTGCATGCATCAAGGCTCCCTATCCCCGACGGTTTCTAGGTCGTGTGGGAAGGACCCCCCTATCGCCCACACTCACTTGGAGACGGTTCCATATGCCATCATGAAAAGGGGGTTAAAAACCGTTTGTTTAGGGACTGACGCGCACCAGTGGGTTGAAAGTTGCATGGCAATATATCTCGGAATGGCTATGAAAATGCCATAATAGGTAGGTATGGTGGCTGTTTTGAGGAAGGTATATGGTGGGTTTATGGTACCGGCGAACGTTGCGCAGCACTAGAGAGGCTAGCAATGGTGGAAGGGTGAGAGTGCGTATAATCCATGGACTCAACATTAGTCATAAAGAACTCACATACTTATTGCAAAAATCAATTAGTCATCGAAACAAAGTACTACGTGCATGCTCCTAGGGGGATAGATTGGTAGGAAAATACCATCGCTCGTCCCCGACCGCCACTCATAAGGAAGACAATAAAAAAAATCTCATGCTCCAACTTCGTTACATAATGGTTCACCATACGTGCATGCTACGGGACTCACAAAACCTTAACACAAGTATTTCTCAAATTCACAACTACTCACTAGCATGACTCTAATATCACTATCTTCATGTCTCAAAACAATCATAAGGAATCAAACTTCTCATATTATTCAATGCACTTTATATGAAAGTTTTTATTATATCACTCTTGGATGCCCATCACATTAGGACTAAATTCATAACCTAAGCAAATTACCATGTTGTTTAAAGACTCTCAAAATAATATAAGTGAAGCATGAGAGTTCATCAATTTCTTCAAAATAAAACTACCACCGTGCTCTAAAAAGATATAAGTGAAGCACTAGAGCAACTGACAAACTACTCCAAAGGTTATAAGTGAAGATCAATGAGTAGTCAAATAATTGTGTGACTATGTGCAGACTCTCTAACATTTAAGAATTTTAGATCTTGGGATATTATTCAAACAACAAGCAAAACAAAAAAATATGACATTGCAAGGATAGCACATATCATGTGAAGAAGCAAAAACTTAGGCTCAACCAAAACTGACCGATAATTGTTGAAGAAGAAAGGTGGGATGCCAACCGGGGCATCCCCAAGCTTGGATGATTGAGACTTTTTGAAATATTAAATAGGGATGCCTTGGGCATCCCCAATCTTGAGATTTTGTGTATCCTTAATTCCCTTCATATCGCGGTTCCCCTCAATCTTAAAAACTTCAACCACACAAAACTCAATAAGAACTCATGAGATATATTAGTATAAATCAACGCAAAACTTCTCTACTATAGAAAATCACTAAAATTATAATTTAACATTGCATACTAAATGCCTCTGCATATTTAATACTCCTATCCTCAAATAGAATCATTAAAAAAGCAAACATATGCAAACATGCAATCATAACAGCAATCTGTCTAAACAGGACAGTCTGTAAAGAATGCAAGAGGAATCATACTTCTCTAACTCCAAAAATTCTGAAAAATTACCACACTATAGATAATTTTTTGTTACTCATTGTGTAAAAATTTAAAGATTTTATCATGTTCGGACTATTCACAAGTATTCAAACAATGATAGAAAACTTTTTGTTTTTCAGAACATCAACATATGGACTTGTAAAATAAGCATGGTAAAGGCTATACTTGACCTTTTTATTGAACTAAAATATGCAAAAAATTACTCTAAATAACAGTAAGAAAATCCTAATAAAATAAAATGATCCTCCAAGCAAAACTCATATCATGTGGTGAATAAAAATATAGCTCCAAGTAAGGTTCCTGATGAACGAAGATGACCCAAGCTTAGGCTCTTGGTTGTCCTTGAATATTACCTTGGGGTATCTTGGGAATCCCCAAGCTTAGGCTCTTGCCACTCCTTATTCCATAGTCCATCAAAACTTTACCCAAAACTTGAAAACTTCACAACACAAAACTTAACAGAAAACTTGTGAGCTCCATTAGTATAATAAAGCAAATCACCACTTAGGTACTGTCAAGACAAGATTCATAATTTTCTCACATGATGCCTACTGTACCCTATCATTTCTAAAATTTATATTAAGCAATATAAGCCATAGAAACTAGCAAACAAGCAAACTATGCACCGAAAACAGAATCTTTCAAAAACAGAATAGTCTATAGTAATCTGTAACTCTTGGATACTTCTATAACTCCAAAAATTCTAAAAAAAATTAGGAAAAAACCTAAGAAATTTGTTTATTTATCTTCTTAAAAAAGAATCAGTATTTTATCATGCTTCTGTTAAAAATTAGAATTGTTTTCCTGAGCGCAAAATTTTATGTTTGTCAGCAAGATCAAATCAACTATCACCGTAAGCCATCCCAGAGGTCTTACTTGGCACTTTATTGAAACAAAAGCTATAAAACATGATTATTACAGTAGCATAATCATGTGAACACGAAAAAATAGTAGGGGTAAATGTTGGGTTGTCTCCCAACAAGCGCTTTTCTTTGATGCCTTTCTAGCTAGACATGATGATTTCAATGATGCTCACATAAAGGACAAGAATTGAAACATAATGGGAGCATCATGAAGGAAATGACTAGCACTTTTAAGTCTAACCCACTTTCTATGCATAGGGATTTTGTGAGCAAATAATTCATGGGAATAAGAATCAACTAGTATAGGAAGGCAAAACAAGCATAACTCTATGATTTTCAACACATTGAGAGCAAACTTGATATTATTGCAATTCCTACAAGCATATAATCCTCCCTCATAATAATTTTCAGTAGCATCATGAATGAATTCAACAATATAACCATCACATAAATCATTCTTTTCGTGATGCATACGCATAGAATTTTTGTTACTCTCCACATAAGCAAATTTATTCTCATGAATAGTAGAAGGAGCAAACTCAACAAAATAACTATCATGTGAGGCATAATCCAATTGAAAATTAAGATCAAGATGACAAGTTTCATGGTTATCATTATTCTTTATAACATGCATGTCATCACAATAATCATCATAGATAGCAATTTTGTTCTCATAATCAATTGGAACCTTTTCCGAAATAGTGGATTCATCACTAAATAAAGTCATGACCTCTCCAAATCCACTTTCATAAATATTATAAGATTCAACACCCTCCAAAATAGTGGGATCATTACCTAGAGTTGACACTCTTCCAAACCCACTTTCATCAATATAATCATCATAAACAGGAGGCATGCTATCATCATAATAAATTTGCTCATCAAAACTTGGGGGGACTAAAAATATCATATTCATCAAACATAGCATCCCCAAGCTTGTGGCTTTTCATATCATTAGCATCATGGATACTCAAAGAATTCATACTAACAACATTGCAATCATGCTCATCATTCAAATATTTAGTGCCAAACATTTTAATGCATTCTTCTTCTAACACTTTGGCACAATTATCAGAATCCTTATTTTCACGAAAGGCATTAAAAAGATGAAGCATATGAGGCAACCTCAATTCCATTTTTTGTAGTTTTCTTTTATAGACAAAACTAGTGATAAGACAAGAAACTAAAAGATTCGATTGCAAGATCTAAAAATATACCTTCAAGCACTAACCTCCTCGACAACGGCACCAGAAAAGAGCATAGTTGACAGGGTGTGAGTGTCGCTTACCTAGCCTCCCCAGCAACGGCGCCAGAAAAAAGCTTGATGTCTACTACGCAACTTTATCCTTGTAGACGTTGTTGGGCCTCCAAGTGCAGAGTTTTGTAGGACAGTAGCAAATTTCCCTCAAGTGGATGACCTAAGGTTTATCAATCCGTGGAAGACGTAGGATGAAGATGGTCTCTCTCAAATAACCCTGCAACCAAATAACAAAGAGTCTCTTGTGTCCCCAACACACCCAATACAATGGTAAATTGTATAGATGCACTAGTTCGGCGAAGAGATGGTGATACAAGTGTAGTATGGATGGTAGATATAGGTTTTTGTAATATCAAAATATAAAAACAGGAAGATAACTAGTGATAAAAGTGAGCGAAAATGGTACTGCAATGCTTGGAAATAAGGCCTAGGGTTCATACTCTCACTAGTGCAAGTTCTCTCAACAATGATAACATAATTAGATCATATAACAACCCCTTAACGTGCAACAAAGAGTCACTCCAGAGTCATTAATAGCGGAGAACAAACGAAGAGATTATTGTCGGGTACGAAACCACCTCAAAGTTATTCTTTCTGACTGATCTATTGGGCTATTCGTATAAGTGTCACAAACAATCCTAGAGTTCGCTCTAAAATAACGCCTTAAGATACACATAAACCAAAACCCTAATGTCACCTAGATACTCCAATGTCACCACAAGTATCCGCGGATTTGATTATACGATATGCATCACACAATCTCGGATTCATCTATTCAAACCAACACAAAGAATTTCAAAGAGTGCCCCAAAGTTTCTACCGGAGAGTCAAGACGAAAACGTGTGCCAACCCCTATGCATAAGTTCACAAGGTCAGAGAACCTACAAATTGATCACCAAACATACATCAAGTGGATCACGTGAATATTTCATTGTCATCACAGATAAGCACATGCAAGACATACATCAAGTGTTCTCAAATCCTTAAAGACTCAATTTGATAAGATAACTTTAAAGGGAAAACTCAATCCATTACAAGAAGGTAGAGGGGGGAACATCATAAGATCCAACTATAGTAGCAAAGCTCGCAATACATCAAGATCGTGCCAAATCAAGAACACGAGAGAGAGAGAGATTAAACACATAGCTACTGGTGCATACCCTCAGTCCCGAGGGTGAACTACTCCCGCCTCGTCATGGAGAGCACCGGGATGATGAAGATGGCCACCGGTGATGATTTCCCCCTCCGGCAGGGTGCCGGAACAGGGCCCCGATTGTTTTTTCGTGGCTACAGACGCTTGCGGCGGCGGAACTCCGGATCTAGGTTTATTTATGGGGGTTCTATATTTATAGGAATATTTGGCGTCAAGAACAAGTCAGGGGGGTCCACGAGTCAACGACAAGGGCAGAGGGCGCGCCCGAGGGGGTGGGTGCACCCTCCACCTTTGTGGAGGCCTCATGGCTCTTGTGGCCCAACTCTTTTGCTTCAGGGGCTTCTTCTAGTCCATAAAAAATCACTGTAAATTTCCAGTTCATTTGGACTCTGTTTGATATTCCTTTTCTGCGAAACTCAAAAAACAAGGAAAAAAACATAAACTGGCACTGGGTTTTAGGTTAATAGGTTAGTCCCAAAAATCATATAGAATAGCATATAAAACATCCAAGATAGATATTATAATAGCATGAAACAATAAAAAAAATATAGATACGTTGGAGACGTATCAGTCACCTGTGTCTGGACAAACGATAATGGATACCGTCACATCAAGAGGGCCCTAACAATATCTCTCCATCGTCCGAGGAGCAAATCCCAGGATTGAGCTATCTAATCCATTGTCAAATTTTCCGATGAACCTATTTACTTTGTTTGGCTTCCTTGGAAAATAAACCTTATGCTCGTTGCTATTGACATGAAAAATGACATTGCTTTTATTATAACCAATAACAACCCCTGCAGTATTAAGAAAAATTCTTCCAAAAATAACTGACAATTGTCGTTTTGGGGAATATACAGTATAACAAAGTATAATAAGATCGTCGCATCCGGCTAGAGGAGTTGCAGTCTCCGGGTATGTTCGTCGTGTGGGCGCTCGTTAAGTCGGTTTGTGGCCGGCACATGCAAGACGAATGTCATGCTGCTCGGGCTAGCCGGTTAGCATAGACGCGGCATGGGGAGTCATGGAGATTGTTATCCATTTCATTTCTAAAATCAGTGAACATATTAAAAAGTTATTTTTTTTACAAAAAAATCATGAGCGCTTTATACACCGGCGAACTTTTCTTAAGTCAACGAACATTTTTTCTACATGAATGAATTTTCAAATTTGTAAACATTTTTTCTGCAAACTTCTTTGAACTTCGTGAACATATTTGAAATTCCTGAAGATTTTTATACATCCATGAACAACTTTTTGTGTGTACATTTTTAAAAATTGTAAAAAAACAAAGTCGAGTTTTTCTTGGTTAACTAGTAGCTAATGTACCACAAGTAGTGAATGAGCGACGATAATTCAAATTCAAAAGAAGGCGCATGAATGTCTAGTGAGCGTGCTAATAGGTGCGACCCACCTACCTCCGTGGGAAGCACCGAATCAGGCATAGACATCCCTGATTAGTCGGTCATATTTTTGAAAGATAGTAAATGCTCTTTGTGATGAACCTGGATATATTGCAGAGAAGTAACAGATATTTCGGGGCACATACAACATGATTTCGGAGGAACTGGACACACACACGGGGGATTGAGGGGGAGAGAGCACCTAGTTCACTTCTGTTCAACGAGTTCGTGAGATGTCGTTACCGACAGCTCCTAACCACCACCACATCATCAATTTGGCCATTTGGCGCCCCCGCGAGCGGGTGTTGTGTTGGCCCAGCTATGGCTGGTGGACTCACAAGTGAACCATTGATGGGTTGCCGCGTGGACTGTTGCCACATGGACCATTTGATCATTGACTAGTTGGTTGGTTGACCTTGATCGTTGACATTTGTTTTTTTCTAAACGTAAAATTGAAATAAATCAAAATTGGATAAAAATCTTGGGTTTCAAAAACAGTTCCTAATTTTTCAAAAAAACACGTATATGAAAAGTTCATGGATTTTCAAAAAATATGAATTTCAAAAATTTCATGGACTTTGGAACGGCCATGCATTTGGAAAAAGTTTGCGGATTCAAAAGTTCAAAGATTTTTGAAAAAGTTATCTGGTTTGGAAAGGTTCATAATTTGAAAAGAAATTATATTTTTTCAAACAGTAGTTAGAAAATAAGTTTTTTATGATTTGTTTTCTTCAAATTTGAGAAAAAAAAATCATGAAATTGAAAAAAGTTCACCCATTTCAAAAAGGAAGAAAAAATAGAATGAAAGATAATAATATATAAATGGGTTTTAAAACTTCAAATAGCTTTTAAATAAATACAAATTCGAAAAAAAATCACGCAATTGTAGGAGAAATGCACTATTTTGCGAAAAATGTTTAACAAATTTTGGAGAAGAATAAAAAAAATCAAAGACAAAAAAGGCAAAGGGAAAGGGAAAAGAAGAAAAGGTAAAAAAACCATCCTGCAAAAAAGCAATGAAAAACGCTCCAGAAAAAACGGTGGAACCTTTTATAAGGTTCCAAAAACTGGTGAGAAAAATAGCCTTTTGCATCGAAATGAAAAGCTGGACCGGTCGAAGAATGTGGTGCTCACAATGAACAACGATGGAACCAGAAAGAAAAGAAGGTATTTAATGGGCCAAGCCCAGGAGGGAGGGCGAGGGTGAGGGGTGTGTGTCGGTTTGCCCAAACACCTATAACGGACGCATAAGGCGTTGAATAGGATTTGGATTCCTTATAGCTTGTTCGGTACGCATGACTGAGTCATGGTTCGGAGCTGACACTCGTGAGCGTCAATCTTTTTTTTTTGAGGGGTACTCGTGAGCGTCAATCAGACGTGCTTTTCGCGCAGGGTGAGATCTTATTGGGCCAGCCCATCCGGTGGCGTTCACATAGAGTCGCTACTAAAATCCAATAAACTAGGCTCGCTCTCAGTAATTGTTCTTTTAACACTTGAGTTAGCGAGTTTCAGAGACTTATAAGCTGTGCCCGCATTTAAGAACAAAGTACAACGACAGATTAAAGGAAAATCAAAATTTTGACCATTGACCATTGTTAAATATACATTTAATTTTTTTGTGATATACGATGAACAATATTTAAATACATATTGAGCACTATTTTGTATACGCTGAACAAATATTTAAGTTACGCTGAACATTTTTGAGATATACACCGAACTTTTTTTAAGAAGACAATGGATTTTTTTGTGATATACGCTGAACAATATTTAAATACACACTGAGCATTTTTTTGATATACGCCGAACAAATTTTGCATTGTGATTTTTCTTTAAAAAGTGAACAGAATTTGAAAACCATGAACAAAATTTTGAAATCATAAACGAAATTTGGAAATTCTAAGATTTTTGAATAAAAATTATATTGAAAAATGGTAGAATGAAGAAACGAAAAAAAGAAAAGACATAGAATCAGAAACAGAAACAAAAAAGGCAAAAAGAAATCCCAGAAAACCGGCAAAAGGATACAGGAAAAAAAAAGGTCGATCCAAAACCGTTTGCCTCGCACCGCTTTCACCCTAGAACTGGGCCGGCCCGTTTCGTGGTGCTTGCTCGCGCGCATCAAACCGGAGTTCGCCGGCCAGCCGTGCCGTTTGCTTCCTTTGCAAGTTGGGCTCGGCTCAATTTTTGCTGCCATCATAGGCTGGGCGTTGCAAAAGTTTCGGCCTGAACAGCCCAAGAGGATCACATGGCCCATGAACCCAAACCAAACCCTAGCCAATCCGGCCGGCATAAATACAGAGGCACGCAGAACCGAATCCCTCGCAGCAGAGCCGCCACAGGTAAGATCTGAGTTGTTCATGGCAATACTTCCCCTCCTCTCTTCTCTCTTGTTTGTTTTTGGTTGTGTGGCTCAATTCGTATCTCACTCGAGCCCCTTGATGAGTCGATCCCTCAGTATAATTTCTCCGGGGCTCGAATTTTCCAAAGGGGCCAGACTGTATGGGGATCTTGAGTCGCTTCGCCTGCTGATTATCGTGAGGCGCAGCGAATAACATTCTCCAAAATTGCCCCACCGATCATCCCATCCCATCCTTATGGTTTTTGATCTTTTAGTTTGCTTGTTTCTTCTTGTTTTGGCGGACCAGTTCTGTTGGCCCAGTGATGGCACATCTTTGAGACCTGAGAATTTTCTTCCTTGATGAAAATCATAAGCATAATCGCTGAGGGCTACAGATTCGATCGCTTTGTTTCTTTTCTTTTGATTTTTTTGAGGGGTCTTTCTTTTGATTAGTCTGCATGGATGAAGATATGCACTGGGCTCCGAGCAGCCAACATGTCTGCGTTCTGATGGAGATGCGTTTGCCTAGAAAGCATTGTCTGACAGCTCTTTCAACACATTATCGTTCATATTTTCTCAACTATCCAGGGCTGCATTGTACCAAGGCCTGGGTTCTTTGTACCCTCGTCTTGCTCGCCAGATTCGGCTGTAGTCAAACCAACATGGAAGGAAATCTGGTCGGCCTGCCCATCTCAATGGGCAACCCGCTTACCAACCTTCCTATATCTCAGCACTGCATCTGTTCTTTCCATCCTTTTAAGATTATGCGAGTGGGCAGTGGAGGGGAGTGGTGCAATCCATTCCTAAGCAGGCTCTCTCCGACAACAAGACCCGACTGTCCGTTTGTGATTTGTAATGAACCTGCGTCTCCTTTTATTCGTTTCAAATCCTGCGAGGAAGATCGTACGGTGGCTCATCATCCAGGCAGCCTGTTGCCAAGTCTCAGGCTGCGTCACTGATGTATACATTTCTCTTTCTTAGGGCAACAAAAATTGTTAAACGAGAAACCGGATACATCCTTATCTGTGTGTAACTTATCTAAAATTTGGCCAATTGAAGAATTAACGACATAAATCATGGTGGACAAAAGGCTCTCGTAAAAACTGAGACGAAGCTAAGAAAGGAGAGAATTCCTTGTATAACACTACTTTAAAATCATATTCCCTATTTAACAATATTGTTGACTTGCACACGAAATGACTATTATTTATTTTACTCCTTTCCCATGCTTTTGTGTTTTATTTCATTTGAAGTGGTTTTGTACGGAGCTATGTCAAAATAATTGGTGATTGTAGAAAAAAAGAAGAAGAAAAAAACGACGTCAAGCGCACACACATGTACTAGCACATTAGTTACTGATTCATTCATGCATATGGGTGCTCTTTCGTGTACCCATCCATGGATGCATTGTGAGCAAGTACACGATGATGACATGATCATCGCCATCTGATACTTACCGTCTGTACATGCCTGAATACCTGCGGCGGCGGAAGCGCGTACATGCAAGCACACATACATACTACGGTCATTTTATTAATTATTCTCATAAGACCTTATAAAGAAATACAATAGTAAGACTAAAGTTGTCGTTTAAGCAATAGACTGTTGCTACACCTATTCCCTTGATGAAGGGGCGCAGATAGTTTGGGCCTAATATCAAACAGACATCGCAGCTAACCTAACATCCCCATCCAGGACGCCTGCCGGGCATGGGTCTCATTGGTAAGCTTGCTCGGTCCAGTTATCGTCGACGCCACCACGGCGCCCAATGACACCTCCTCCCTGCGCGCAAATGGCTGAGCACGTCGCGGCACCACTGATACACCTCAGCACCATATTGCCAAGTACCACCAGCCGACACAGCTTGAAGTTTTTGAAAGATTTGTCGTGCGTAGCACCTGCCGACCAGGCATGACAAAGTGTAGCACCTGTCGGTCAGACATGCAAGATGAAGCCGCTCCACCTCCAGCCTCTCTCAACGGGAGCACCCCAGGAAAACACGGTGAAGAGTTGAGCACTACAATCACCACGAGAGCCGGACCAGCTGACTGCCATGGCGAAGCGACACCACTAAAGAGAGAACCGCCGCCATCATGAACTCCAAGAACGCGCTGCAGCTGTCTCACCTCCCCGCGGACCCAAAGCGGCGCCTTCAAGTCGACGAAGCCGGACATCGCCGCCGCCCAACCAAAATTGTGGGTTTTCACCCGGGTGTAGGGGAAGGACGAGGGGGAGGGAGCTGGATCTTGAAGCCGCCTTCAAGAAGGAAACGGCGCCCGGAGTGCCGCCGGCCAAGAAATTACTCCGATCTAGAGCTCGCAACCCCACATCCGCGCAATCAGCTACCGGATCCGGCGGGACTGACGAGGAGGAAGCAGCAGCACGGGAGCGCCGTCTTCAGATCTGGCGAAGGAGAGCAGCAGGGGATCCCTCCAACGCGGCGCCCGCATCCACCGCCAACTCGCCGCCCGCGCGGTCGAGTAGACGCCGCCCTCAACACTGGCGAGTCGCCCGCCCAGGACGATGCCGCCCTCACCAGCAGAGTCCGCCGCCTCAAACCCTGGGCCCGAGCCCGAGCGGTGTCGCGGCCGAGGGCCTCGCCGCCACCCTCATCGGTGGCCGCGCGGGGGACCCGGCGCCCGTCTCCGGCGGTGGCGAGGGAAGGGATTGAGAAGGGGGGAGGCGGGCGGGGAGATCGGTCGCCCTCGAAAGGGCGACGCGAGGGAACGGGGAATGGGGAACGGCGAGTTTGTCCTCATCGAAAAGGATGTAACAAACGAAAGTGCTGACAGTAGCAAAACCAAAAACCGTTGTAGTAAACGTGGTACAAAAATGATTCCAGCAAAAAACATGGCAGCAAAATTTACTTGGTTCCAACAAAATACGAAGACGGTGGTAACAAATTAGTACACTGGTTCCAGCAAAACCAAACATGGGAGCAGAATCTAGGTTGGATCCAACAAAAACCGAAGACACTAGTAGCAAAATTTAGAGATGGTTCCAGCAAAAAAAACTCGAGCCATGCCATGGTTAGAGACATGCGACGACCACTGCCGGGCTGCGCCGAGTGAACAGTTGTAGCTCTCCATCGCCAGACGCCGATGGATGCAGCTCCACCGACAAGGGGTTGTAGCACCCACAACCACCAGTGGTAGCATCTCCGGCGATGTGGTTGCAGCTCTGACGCCCCAACGGTTGCCGCACCTTCGCGCCCAAATCCGCCGGTGGCCGTCTTGTTTACAGCATCGGCCACACCCATTGCTGGTGCATGCGCTAGACTGGAGGTGGAAGAACAAGTGCTGCAGCGGCGTGAGGCCAGGGAAACAAAGGAAATGAGAAGAGATAAGATACAGGCAAAAAGCGTTGTGTGGCTAGAAAAACGAGGGGATGGGAAGAGATAAGATACAGGGAAAAGGCGGTTCCCATGGACCCACCACAACAAGCGTCTCATGCATGACTATTTTGCGTGGAGGTGTAAAGCCAGCGTGTCACGCAGCCGGCCGAAACGTTCCGCCGGTGCTCCGGCTGGAAACATTTACCTTTTTCATTTGCTCCCTATGCAGCTGAAGCGTATGGAGAATACCCGTGAGAATACCTGTGTCCCATATCTCCATGAGAACACCCGTGTGCATTTTGACCTTTTTTAATTACTAACTTACTCCTAATCCGATTCTCTATGTAGCCTTGTCATTAAGCCGCTATATATGCAAATTGCAATATTGATCTTGTGACGAAGATTGGTAATGTTTAGTATGAGCATTGTATAGGGAAGCCAATTGCACACTCATGAACTAGATAGACATTGCTATGAGAATCATTATTGTCATGAAATTGTCACGGTAGATGTCCTCGTTGAAAAGACTTAGTCGTGAGGCCAACACATCTATGTGGTAGTTTGAGAGGGGTTGAGCGGGACGAGAGACGCAAGGTTTTACCCAGGTTTGGCCCCTCACGGTGGAGGTAAAAGGCTACATCCTGCTTGATAGAGGCGAGGGTCCCGATCTTTCGATGAGATGATAACTATCGATTTGGTGGAGTCGACTTTGACGATCCGACTACAAACGTGCAAGACGTTGCGCCTTAGCAATCGCTAAACCAATCTCCTGAGGTTACTGACGATGCCAGAAGCACGGTCAGCCTGACCACGAAGGTCTATTCCTGCAAGCAATCGAAGAACAAGCAAGAATATGATAAAGCAATCTGAATATTGCGAATATATATGAAGTATTGATAATGGTGGGGATCCGTAAGCGGTCTTGGTCTGGTCGTTGGACACAAACGAAGTACACGAAGTTGCAATGGCTAACTTTTAACTAAACAAATCCCAAGGAAAAAGCTACTAGATGGATCTATTTATATAGGAGCAAGGGGTGGCGGCCAAGGAGGTGGGCGGACGTCCCAAGGCAGCCTAAAACTAACCCTAGGTCGTACAAGGCTCATGGGCCCAAGTGGGGATGATGCAACACCTTTGGGCTTGTAGTTTGACTCGGATTCTGCTGCAACGTCTGATTATTTCGTCTATAACTCATCGCTCTGGATGAATTTGAAGGTGAATTCAATTGGGTTGGAAAGAGCACGAAATCTAGTTTCGAACAAAAAAAGAATCACCCAATTCGGAGTCCGTATGAAAAAGTTGTTGGCGTTTTGAGTCAGGTATGTCTGTGTAGTCCGAATCTGAATCCAGAACGTGAGAGACTTGTACTCTATCTTCTCTTGGCCCAAAAGTGATGTGAGAGGACTTTTTGAACAGAACCTAAACTTCTTCTTTTCCCTTATCTTCATATGGGATTGTACAAATGTCCCATACACCTGCAATTAGACAAAACACAAAAGTGTGTGAAGTATTTTTGTTCTGGATAACATAAATAGATTATTGAATAGTTTGCATTAGAAATCACCTGACAAATATGCATGTATGCAATATTTTTGGTCGTATCCAAGGTAGTCATGTCCTCATCATCCTCCCCTTCTTGAAAATAAAGCCGTCCTCGGCGTTGCTTAATCTGAAATGTGGCTAACAAAAGAGACAAGGTGTACATGTTGTATATGTATATGTCATCCGTTTTAACTTCCGTTGATTTTTGCACATATGACACATGTATACATGAGTAACTTTCATTGTTCATAAAATCTAAAGCCAAAAAATTATCACAAGAAGTAGAAGGCATGAAAATATTGCAACTCAGTTTGCACATATAAGTGAAGCTCTTATTCATTTCAAAAGATTGGCAATGTTCATCATTAAACCATCCTAACTTCGATGAATAAACCTTACTTGCATCAAATTTACATGCTACAACATGCTTAAATAAGCAAACATGCAATAAGTCATTGGACACAGAATCATCATCAAGATTAGAGGTCATATCAAAATGATTAAACATTGGTTCTTTTGCATCAACAGTTAATTCAATGGGTGCACTCAAAATTGTTGATATTTCAGTTGTTTGATCACATGACGCATTCATGACAGTAAAAAGAGTCTCTAAAATAGGTGGTGTGCTCAAATCAACAGGTAACTCAACACATGATGCATTCAAGTTAACTAGGCATGCATCATTCTCATGTGAAGTTATATCATCAATACCTTTACTGTTACCTTGTCGCAGAGATGTAGCTGATGTAGGTACGGACGTTGACAATGTACCATACTCTTGAGATGATGTCACGATCACAATCCGAGGTGGGGCTGCTCTAGTAAGTGCAACGGTGGAGTAACCAACCGGCGGTGGTGAGCATGAACTGGAATAGTAGTTGTTGTAGTCACCCAATGCATCCTCCTATATCTGTCTCTCAAAGGTACAAGCACGGACATACATACCAGTAATGCAACGAGGAATATACTGAAATCTTGCCTGAATATCAAGGTTTAAACCACCAAAAAATCTATCCATTGTATCATTCTCAAATTCTTCTATGTCACAATGATGCATATAAGATTCGAACTCTTGGTAGTAAGCATGAACAGTGTTGCTGCCTTGTTTAAATTGTTCAAATTTGCGAAGCAATTCACGATGATAGTAAGGAGGGAAAATTGTTGTCTCATTACAGCTTTCAAAACTTTCCAAGTTGTGGGTTGGTTATCAATGTTTTTCTTACAATGTACACTCCAACAAACAGAAGCAAAACTAGTAAATGCTCTAGTGGCTGCTCGCACTCGCTCAAGTTCAGAAAAGTCATGGTGACTAAAAACTTGTTCTACTTCAAGCTCCCAAGCTAGATAAGTAGTAGGATTAAATCTACCCTCAAATGACGGTAAAAAGATAACCTGACCATGTGCTTGTGTGTGTTGTCCCAACTCTCATGATGGTGAAGATGTGTTCGTCGTCCAAGAACTTCTATCTTCGGAACCTGTCATGATTAGTTGAAACAAGAAACAAAATTCAAAAATAATGTTCCTATGAACTACTAGGGTGTGGTGGTAAAGCGCTCACAGTAAAGCAAATATCAATATCTTACAAGTTTTTACCAAGCAGCAGGTGGTGACAGGCAACCAGCGGTGTCAAGTAACTCTGAAGATTGTGTAAAGAGATTGCCAGGGGAGCGTACGTATACATGATAACCCACAAGTATAGGGGATCACAACAGTTTTCGAGGGTAGAGTATTCAACCCGAATTTGTTGATTCGACACAAGGGGAGCCAAAGAATATTCTCAAGTATTAGCAGCTGAGTTGTCAATTCAACCACACCTGGAAACTTAGTATCTGCAGCAAAGTGTTTAGTAGCAAAGTAATATGATAGTGGTGATAACGGTAACAAAGTAAAGACAACAGAAGTAATGTTTTTGGTATTTTTGTAGTGATTGTAACAGTAGCAACGGAAAAGTAAATAAGCGTAAACCAGTATATGGAAAACTCGTAGGCACCGGATCAATGATGGATAATTATGCCAGATGTGGTTCATCATGTAACAATCATAACATAGGGTGACACAGAACTAGCTCCAGTTCATCAATATAATGTAGGCATGTATTCCGTAAATAGTCATACGTGCTTATGGAAAAGAACTTGCATGACATCTTTTGTCCTACCCTCCCATGGCAGCGGGGTCCTATTAGAAACTAAGGGATATTAAGGCCTCCTTTTAATAGAGAACCGGAACAAAGCATTAACACATAGTGAATACATGAACTCCTCAAACTATGGTCATCACCGGGAGTGTTCCCGATTATTGTCACTTCGGGGTTGCCGAATCATAACACATAGTAGGTGACTATAGACTTGCAAGATAGGATCTAGAACTCACATATATTCATGAAAACATAATAGGTTCAGATCTGAAATCATGGCACTCGGGCCCTAGTGACAAGCATTAAGCATAGCAAAGTCATAGCAACATCAATCTCAGAACATAGTGGATACTAGGGATCAAACCCTAACAAAACTAACTCGATTACATGATAAATCTCATCCAACCCATCACCGTCCAGCAAGCCTACGATGCAATTACTCACGCACGGCGGTGAGCATCATGAAATTGGTGATGGAGGATGGTTGATGATGACGACGGCGACGAATCCCCCTCTCCGGAGCCCCGAACGGACTCCAGATCAGCCCTCCCGAGAGAGATTAGGGCTTGGCGGCGGCTCCGTATCGTAAAACGCGATGAAACTTTCTCTCTGATTTTTTCCTCCTCGAAAGCCAATATATGGAGTTGGAGTTGGTGTCGGAGGGCCACCAGGGGGCCCACGAGGTAGGGGGCGCGCCCAGGGGGGAGGGGCGCGCCCCCACCCTCGTGGACAGGGTGTGGGCCCCCTGGTCTTCATCTTTGGCGAGGATTTTTTATTAAGATATTCCGTGGAGTTTCAGGTCATTCCGAAAAATTTTGTTTTCTGCACATAAAACAACACCATGGCAATTCTGCTGAAAACAGCGTCAGTCCGGGTTAGTTCCATTCAAATCATACAAGTTAGAGTCCAAAACAAGGGCAAAAGTGTTTGGAAAAGTAGATACGACGGAGACGTATCAACTCCCCCAAGCTTAAACCCTTACTTGTCCTCAAGCAATTCAGTTGACAAACTGAAAGAGAAAAAGAAACACTTTTACAAACTCTGTTTGCTCTTGTTGTTGTAAACATGAAAAGCCAGCATTCAAGTTTCAGCAATTATTATGAACTAACCATACTCACAATAACACGCATGTCTCAAAATTACTCATATCAATAGCATAATCAGCTAGCGAGCCATAATAATAAAACTCGGATGACAATACTTTCTCAAAATAATCATAACATGATATAACAAAATGGTATCTCGCTAGCCCTTTCTGAGACCGCAAAACATAAATGCAGAGCACCTTTAAAGATCAAGGACTGACTAAACATTGTAATTCATGGTAAAAGAGATCCAGTCAAGTCATACCCAATATAAACCAATCATAATGAATGCAAACGACAGTGTGCTCTCCAGCGGGTGCTTTTGAATAAGAAGGGTGATGACTCAACATAAAAGTAAATAGATAGGCCCTTCGCAGAGGGAAGCAGGGATTTGTAGAGGTGCGAGAGCTCGATTTTTGAAATAGAGATAAATAATATTTTGAGCGGCATACTTTCACTGTCAACGTAACAACTATGAGATGGCTGTATCTTCCATACTACATGCATTATAGGCAGTTCCCAAACAGAATGGTAAAGGTTTATACTCCCCCTCCTCCACAAGCATCAATCCATGGCTTGCTCGAAACAACGAGTGCCTCCAACATTCAACGGGTCCCAGGGGGAGTTTTGTTTAATTATTTTGATTTGCTTTGATATTTTTGGATCATGGGACTGGGCATCCCGGTTACCGGCCCTTTCTCGTGAATGAGGAGCAGAGTCCACTCCTCTTAAGAATAACCCACCTAGCATGGAAGATATAGGCAGCCATAGTTGCACATGAGCTACTCGAGCATACAAAACATAATTTCATTGGAAGGTTTGGAGTTTGGCACATACAAATTTACTTGGAACGGCAGGTAGATACCGCATATAGGAAGGTATAGTGGACTCATATGGAACAACTTTGGGGTTTAAGGAGTTTGGATGCACAAGCAGTATTCCCGCTTAGTACAGGTGAAGGCTAGCAAAAGACTGGGAAGCGACCAACTGAGAGAGCGACAACAGCCATAAACATGCATTAAAATTAATTCACACCGAATATAAGCATGAGTAGGATATAATCCACCATGAACATAAATATCATGAAGGCTATGTTGATTTGATTCAACTACATGCGTGAACATGTGCCAAGTCGAGTCACTCAATTCATTTAAAGGAGGATACCATCCTATCATACCACATCATAATCATCTCAATAGCATGTTGGCACGCAAGGTTAACCATTATAACTCATAGCTAATCAAGCATGGCACAAGCAACTATAATCTCTAAATGTCATTGCAAATATGTTTACTTCATAATAGCTGAATCAGGAACGATGAATCGTCATATTTACAAAAACAAGAGAGATCGAGTTCATACCAGCTTTTCTCATCCCAATGAGTCCATCATATATCATCATTATTGCCTTTCACTTGCACGACCGAACGGTGTGTATAATAATAGGAGTGCACGTGCATTGGACTAAGCTGGAATCTGCAAGCATTCAACTCTAGAGAGAAGACAAGTAATATGGGCTCTAAGTTAAATAAACAATCATGCATATAAGAGCCACTAAGCATTTTCAATATAGTCTTCTCGACCCCCAAAGAAAGGAAAAGAAAAATAAAAACTATTTACACAGAAAAGCTCCCAACAAGCAAAAGAAGGACGGGAAATATTTTTGGGTTTTCTTTTTAATTCTACTACAAGCATGGAAAGTAGACTAACTAATTTTTTTCTTTTTTTTCTTAAGGTTTATCAAACACACAAGAAGAAAGCTAGAAAAATAAATTTAAACTAACATGGATATTACAATGAAAGAGTATGAGCACCGATATCTAGCAATGAGTGTGAACATGAATGTAATGTCTGTGGGAAATACGTACTCCCCCAAGCTTAGGCTTTTGGCCTAAGTTGGTCTATTGCCAGGGATAACCTGGCTGATATCCGTAGGTGAAGCTGGGGTCGTACTGCGATGAAGAATAGTTGGGATCATAATGTGATGAAGAGGACTCTGACTGCCACTGGCTGGCAACCGCCTCAGGATCCCAAGAATAAACAGACATTCGTGGAGGCTCCGGTTCCGAGGCTGGTGCAGGATTCCGATAGGCTTGAACAGCCGCCCACGGAACAATGTAAGTACCTGCAGACAAGTTAAACAAAGAGGGAGCAGGCAAAGTAATAGCCTCAGGGTGATGTTTATCAAAGTACAATTTATATTTAAGCGCCCTTTCACGATTCTTAACAAGAAAATCATGCGCTACCATACTCTTATAATCTAAATAAGCACGGGGTAGCGCTGTTTCTTCTTTCTCCTCATGCCTAATAGGTATTTCAAAATGTTCAGCTAGGCGTGAAGCATAAATGCCTCCAAAGATGGGGCCCTTAGTACGGTTCATACTCAACCGTCTAGCAAAAATTCCACCCATACTAACAGAGTTATTGCGGTATAAACCATGGAGCAAAATAATAATATCAGGAATACTAAGGTTCCCACAGTTCCCGCGACCAATCAAGCAACGACTAGCAAATAAGGCAAAGTAGCGTAAAACAGGGAAATGTATGCTAGTAATTCTTGCATCAGAAACCTTCCTGGTTTCTCCCACAGTGATAGTGTCAATATAAGCTTCCACTTCATTACGGTGTGGTTCATCTAAAGAACCCTCGAAAGGTATTTTGCAAACCTCGCAAAATGCAGCTAATGTCATCTCCCTAGCAACATCATATAAATGGAACTCTACTGTTGGAGGTGATTTCTTAGGGAAAAAGTAGAAGTTCTGCACAAAAGTATTTGTGAGTAAGAGATACTGATGACGTTGGTCGCGGAGGAAGTTGGTGAGGCCGGCGTTCTCAATCAATAGATAGAAATCTTCATAAATCCCGGCACTCCTCAAGAAGTCATCGGAAGGCCATTCACACGGCCGGACCTCCGCGATACGAGGTAGATTAAATTTGGGCTTCTGTTCTTCTTCCTTTTGTTTCTCCTTAGAACTTCGGCTCGACGAGCCCCTCAAAAGTCTCCATTATTTCTGAAACAATCTGAAATTTTTAGTAACTTCAAACAAAAGTGAACCAACTTCAATAAGATTGATAGCAACTACTCATACAAGTGCCTAGAGCATATATCAAGCATTAGAACTACTTGGAACCATATATATTTGACATGCAAGCTCAAGAACATGGTCACCTATGCAGCACAAATTTGCAATGAATAAAGCACTAGAACAAAAACTAATTGGACCAATGGAGGAGTCACATACCAAGGAACAATCTCCCCAAGCAGTTTTGCAAGAGGTGCTTTGAGCAAGGAGATCGAAAATCGCAGCAAAAGTTGCTGGAACACGAGCTTGAGTTGGTTTTTCGGGTTTGTGCGAGACAGGGGAAGAAGATGGGTGCAGGAATAAGGGGAGGAGGGCCACCATGGGCCCACGAGGCAGGGGGGCGCGCCCTCCACCCTTGTGACCAGGTGGCAGCTCCCCCCGCGGTAATTTTTGCACTAAAAATCCTTAAATATTCCTGAAAAATCATATTAAATTGGCATGGCATTCTGAGGACTTTTATTTTTGGGATATTTTTATATTGCACGGATAAGTCAGGAAACAGACAGAAAAATACTATTTTACTTTATTTCTACTAAAGAACAGAAAATATAAAGAGGGTACAGAAGGTTGTGCTTCTAGTTTCATCCATCTCATGCTCATCAAAAAGAATCCAGTAACAAGGTTGATAAAGTCTTGTTAACAAACTCATTCCGATAATCATGGAACCGGAGAAATCTCGAATAACACCATGTTACCTCAACGGGGATATGGACATCCCCAACAATAAGTATATCATATTTCTTTTTGACAGTAGGAAGAGGAAATTCAAAACCTCCAAATATAATCGATGTAATTTTTCCAATAGAGTTGACACTATAAACTTGAGGTTGTTTCCTCGGAAAGTGCACCGTATGCTCATTACCATTAACATGAAAAGTGACATTGCCTTTGTTGCAATCAATAACAGCCCCTGCAGTATTAAGGAAAGGTCTTCCAAGAATAATAGACACACTATCATCCTCGGGAATATCAAGAATAACAAAGTGCGTTAAAATAGTAACGTTTGCAACCACAACAGGTACATCCTCACAAATACTGACAGGTATAGCAGTTGATTTATCAGCCATTTGCAAAGATATTTCAGTAGGTGTCAACTTATTCAAGTCAAGTCTACGATATAAAGAGAGAGAGGCATAACACTAACACCGGCTCCAAGATCACATAAAGAAGTTTTAACATAATTTCTTTTAATGGAGCATGGTATAGTAGGTACTCCTGGATCTCCAAGTTTCTTTGGTATTCCACCCTTAAAAGTGTAATTAGCAAGCATGGTGGAAATTTCAGCCTCCGGTATCTTTCTTTTATTAGTAATGATATCCTTCATATACTTAGCATAAGGATTTGTTTTGAGCACATCAGTCAATCGCATACGCAAAAAGATAGGTCTAATCATTTCAACAAAGCGCTCAAAATCCTCATCATCCTTTTTCTTGGATGGTTTCGGAGGAAAAGGCATGGGTTTCTGAACCCATGGTTCTCTTTCTTTACCATGTTTCCTAGCAACGAAGTCTCTTTTATCATAACGTTGATTCTTTGATTGTGGGTTATCAAGATCAACAGCAGGTTCAACTTCTACATCATTATCATTACTAGGTTGAGCATCATCATGAACATCATCATTAACATTTTCACTAGGTTCATGTTCATTACCAGATTGTGTTTCAGCATCAGACATAGAGATATCATTTGGATTATCAGGTGGTTCAGCAATAGGTTCACTAGAAGTTTGCACAGTTCTATCATTTTTCTTTTTCTTCCTTTTAGAAGAACTAGGTGCATCAATATTATTTCTTTGAGAATCTTGCTCGATTCTCTTAGGGTGGCCTTCAGGATACAAAGGTTCCTGAGTCATTCTACCAGTTCTAGTAGCCACTCTAACAGCATAATCATTTTTCTTACTATTCATTTCATCAAGCATTTCTTTCTGAGCTTTAAGTACTTGTTCTACTTGAGTGGTAACCATAGAAGCATGTTTGCTAACAAGTTTAAGTTCACCTCTAATATTATCCATATAATCACTCAAGCATTTAATCATAAAGGTATTCTGCTTTAATTGTCTACCAAAATAAGCATTAAAGTCATCTTGCTTAAACATAAAGTCATCAAACTCATCCAAGCACTGACTAGCAATTTTAGTAGGAGGGACTTCAACTTTATCATATCTATAGAGAGAATTTACCTTTACTACCTGTGTCGGGATATCGGGAGGTTCTTCAGTAAATAAGTAATTGAGATCATATACTTCTTCAACAGGCGGTAAGTTAAGACCATGTATTTCTTCAATAGGAGGTAAATTCTTAACATCTTCAGCTTTAATACCTTTTTCTTTCATAGATTTCTTTGCCTCTTGCATATCTTCGGGACTGAGAAATAGAACACCTCTCTTCTTCGGAGTTGGTTTAGGAATAGGCTCAGTAATTGGCTCAGGAGCTGGCTCGGGAGGTGGCTCAGGAGGTGCCCAATTATTTTCATTTGCCAACATATTATTCAATAAAATTTCAGCGTCATCCGGTGTTCTTTCCCTGAAAAGAGAACCAGCACAACTATCCAGGTAATCTTTGGAAGCATCAGTTAGTCCATTATAAAATATATCAAATATTTCAGGTTTCTTAAGAGGATGATTAGGCAAAGCATTAAGTAACTTGAGAAGCCTTCCCCAAGCTTGTGGGAGACTCTCTTCTTCAATTTGCACAAAATTGTATATTTCCCTCAAAGCAGCTTGTTTCTTATGAGCAGGGAAATATTTAGCAGAGAAGTAATAAATCATATCCTGGGGACTTTGCACACAGGCAGGATCAAGAGCATTAAACCATTTCTTAGCATCACCCTTTAATGAGAACGGAAATATTTTGAGTATATAAAAGTGGCACGATCTCAGATTATTAGTAAACAGGGCAGCTATTTCATCTAACTTACGAAGATGTGCCACAACAGTTTCAGATTCATAGCCATAAAAAGGATCATATTCAACCAAAGTAATTATATCTGGATCAACAGTAATATCATAATAATCCTGATCAGGAACACAGATAGGTGAAGTAGCAAAAGCAGGGTTGGGTCTCATCCTACCTCTAAAAGATTCCTTACTCCACTTAATTAGTAACCTCTTACGTTTAGGTTTATCCGGACAAGAAAGAATAGCTTCATAAGATTCATTATTAAAAAGATAACCCTCAGGAATAACAGGCATAGGTTCATCATCACTAACATCATCCTATTCAGGTTCACTAATTTTTCTTCCTCTAGACTTAGAAATTTGCTCATCTAGAAATTCACCAAGTGGCACAGTAGTATCAAGCATAGAAGTAGTTTCATCATAAGTATCATGCATAGCAGAAGTGGCATCATCAATAACATGCGACATATCAGAATTCATAGCAGTAGTAGGTTTAGGTGTCGCTAGCTTACTCATAACAGAAGGTGAATCAAGTGCAGAGCTAGATGGCAGTTCCTTACCTCCCCTCGTAGTTGAGGGATAAATTTTTGTCTTAGCGTCTTTCAAGTTCTTCATAGTGTCCAGCAGATATAAATCCCAAGTGACTCAAAGAATAGAGCTATGCTCCCCGGCAACGGCGCCAGAAAAAGGTCTTGATAACCCACAAGTATAGGGGATCGCAACAGTTTTCGAGGGTAGAGTATTCAACCCAAATTTGTTGATTCGACACAAGGGGAGCCAAAGAATATTCTCAAGTATTAGCAGCTGAGTTGTCAATTCAACCACACCTGGAAACTTAGTATCTGCAGCAAAGTGTTTAGTAGCAAAGTAATATGATAGTGGTGGTAACGGTAAAAAGTAAAGACAGCAAAAGTAATGTTTTTGGTATTTTTGTAGTGATTGTAACAGTAGCAACGGAAAAGTAAATAAGCGTAAACCAGTATATGGAAAACTCGTAGGCACCGGATCAGTGATGGATAATTATGCCGGATGTGGTTCATCATGTAACAGTCATAACATAGGGTGACACAGAACTAGCTCCAATTCATCAATGTAATGTAGGCATGTATTCCGTAATATAGTCATACGTGCTTATGGAAAGAACTTGCATGACATCTTTTGTCCTACCCTCCCATGGCAGCGGGGTCCTATTGGAAACTAAGGGATATTAAGGCCTCCTTTTAATAGAGAACCGGAACAAAGCATTAACACATAGTGAATACATGAACTCCTCAAACTATGGTCATCACCGGGAGTGGTCCCGATTATTGTCACTTCGGGGTTGCCGGATCATAACACATAGTAGGTGACTATAGACTTGCAAGATAGGATCTAGAAATCACATATATTCATGAAAACATAATAGGTTCAGATCTGAAATCATGGCACTCAGGCCCTAGTGACAAGCATTAAGCATAGCAAAGTCATAGCAACATCAATCTCAGAACATAGTGGATACTAGGGATCAAACCCTAACAAAACTAACTCGATTACATGATAAATCTCATCCAACCCATCACCGTCCAGCAAGCCTACGATGCAATTACTCACGCACGGCGGTGAGCATCATGAAATTGGTGATGGAGGATGGTTGATGATGACGACGGCGACGAATCCCCCTCTCCGGAGCCCCGAACGGACTCTAGATCAGCCCTCCCGAGAGAGATTAGGGCTTGGCGGCGGCTCCGTATCGTAAAACGCGATGAAACTTTCTCCCTGATTTTTTCCTCCTCAAAAGCCAATATATGGAGTTGGAGTTGGCGTCGGAGGGCCACCAGGGGGCCCATGAGGTAGGGGGGCACGCCCAGGGGGGAGGGGCGCGCCCCCCACCCTCATGGACAGGGTGTGGCCCCCTGGTCTTCATCTTTGGCGAGGATTTTTTATTATTTATTCTAAGATATTTCGTGGAGTTTCAGGTCATTCCGAGAACTTTTGTTTTCTGCACATAAAACAACAGCATGGCAATTCTGCTGAAAACAGCGTCAGTCCGGGTTAGTTCCATTCAAATCATACAAGTTAGAGTCCAAAACAAGGGCAAAAGTGTTTGGAAAAGTAGATACGACGGAGACGTATCAATACACGGGTACAAATATGTGGAGCTGGGTTGGCTATATATGGTAGCAAAAGATTAGCAATAATCAATTCAAAGATGCAATGTTGAATAAACGTTCAACGACGGTACTGTGCTGGTCCTAGGCTAGACCGGACTAGAGACGCGAGCCTAGAACACTAATGAGGTCACGACATAGCACAACTAGCATCAATGAAGGATACTAAGTAGCTCTGGACAGCAAGATATAAGTGAAGATCACAACGGCAGTAAAGATAATGATGAAAAACAACTGCCAAGCAGGATATACAACAACTCTCTCTCTCCAACTTTCCTCTAGAAAAGTTCGAGCCAATTTTTCTGATTACTTTTTTTCAAGAATGGTATTGACTCATGCTTTCAAACACAAAAGGAATCACTCAATTCCGAGTTGATATGAGGAGTCAAAAAATTCTAAACTAGCGTGAAAAACTAGAATAAGATGTGTTTGTGAACTTCAGAGGGAAAAAAGACCTATTTAGAAGTCGATTTTGAGGTGCCAAATATTGAATTAACTTCTGCAACTATTTAGATGCGGCTCATCGCTAGCTTTTATTTGAGTACTCGCGGAGCCAAATCAGACTTCGTATGAGGAAGTTATGCATGTTTTACTGAACAGTGCACAAAACAGAATTCAACTACGAGATTGAGTCTAGATAGATCCGAATTTTGTTTTTTTTTCTTCTCTTTTTTTCCTCACACTTTTTTTCTTTTTCTTTCTCTCTTTTTTTTCTCTGACTTTTTTCTTTTTCTCTCTCTTTTTTTCTCTGTCTTTTTTTCTCTCCCTCTTTCCAAGACAAACTAGATAAGATGCAGATTGGATCAAGCGAAGATGTGAACGACCTCAACTATGATTGTGACAATGAACTATGGGTAGCACGTGGTGGAAATTGCTGGATGGTGTGGTGGACAGCGGAAGGGATAATGATGTAGCGGCGACGTGACTAATGTGAACAGAACTCGAAACTCTAAACGAATTAGACACTAAGACCAGCAACTCGACACAACGATGCAACCGATAATTCAATAATGCAAACAATGAAAAGAAAATTGCAAAGGCTCAGACTGGCTTGGACAAAAGGAAGAATAGATCTAACTTTTTTGTGGCTTTTTCTTGGACAATAGGTAAGAAAATAAATCTAATCTAGGGGAAACTAGAAATTCTCACCGAGCAACCTGAAAACTGATACCACTTGATAGAGGCGGGGTGTCCCGATCTTTCGATGAGATGATAACTATCGATTTGGTGGAGTCAACTTTAACGATCCGACTACAAACGTGCACGACGTTGCGCCTTAGCAATCGCTAAACCAATCTCCTGAGGTTACTGACGATGCCAGAAGCACGGTCAGCCTAACCACGAAGGTCTATTCCTGCAAGCAATCGAAGAACAAGCATGAATATGATAAAGCAATCTGAATATTGCGAATATATATGAAGTATTGATAATGGTGGGGATCCGTAAGCGGTCTTGGTCTGGTCGTTGGACACAAACGAAGTACACGAAGTTGCAATGACTAACTTTTAACTAAACAAATCCCAAGGAAAAAGCTACTAGATGGATCTACTTATATAGGAGCAAGGGGTGGCGGCCAAGGAGGTGGGCAGACGTCCCAAGGCAGCCTAAAACTAACCCTAGGTCGTACAAGGCTCATGGGCCCAAGTGGAGGTGATGCAACACCTTTGGGCTTGTAGTTTGACTCGGATTCTGCTGCAACGTCAGATTGTTTCATCCATAACTCAACGCTCCGGATGAATTTGAAGATGAATCCAATTGGGTTGGAAAGAGCACGAAATCTAGTTTCTAACAAAAAAAGAATCACCCAATTCGGAGTCCGTATGAAAAAGTTGTTGGCGTTTTGAGTCAGGTATGTCTGTGCAATCCGAATGAATCCAGAACGTGAGAGACTTGGACTCTATCTTCTCTTGGCCCAAAAGTGACGTGAGAGGACTTTTTGAACAGAACCTAAACTTCTTCTTTTCCCTTATCTTCATATGGGATTGTACAAATGTCCCATACACCCGCAATTAGACAAAACACAAAATTGTGTGAAGTATTTTTGTTTTGGATAACATAAATAGATTATTGAATAGTTTGCATTAGAAATCACCTGACAAATATGCATGTATGCAATATTTTTGGTCGTATCCAAGGTAGTCATGTCCTCATCACTGCTTCATTGATATTGATGATGATGATCACAATTACAAGGATGCTCTATCTTAAGAGCTATTGACTTGTCTATTTAAACCTAACTTGTGAATCTTGTCCCTCTTGGGGAGCCTTGCCCCTCCTTATATAAGTTGAAGAGGCCGGCTTACATGTAGAGTCCTAGGATTAGGACTAGTCTCTTTTCTATTACAAGACGGATAGGTCTTATTCAAATTATTTAAGTCGGCCTGCCGGGCCACCTCTCATGATGGGCCGCCGCCTACCTCCATGAGAATACCCGTGTCCCATATCCACGACAGTTATTGATGTAATTGAGTAGAAGATCATCTTTTGTTTACTCTTGAATCGCTCATAAATGATGTAAGCATTTTGTGTTAATTAATAAAGTAAGCCATGATGGTGTTCCCTCAAAATAGCCCAAGTCACAGGGTGCAAAGTTGATACCTTCATATGCACCCACTTCATCTCATCCCAAAACAGTTGCGCTTGGTGCAATTGAACAGAGCGTGTTGACACTTAAAACGTGATGATATGGTCATAAAAGTAGCTTAGGCTATATCAATACTAATTCAAACTTATGATTGGAAGTCACCTTCTGATGGCTTTCTTTAAGAAGATCAAAATGGATACGAAGATGGTCTAAAACGGAGCTCGGATGCAAAAGTCGTGACAATTTTATAGATGCTTAAAATGGCCAAAAACTCAATTAAGGTGGTCTCTGGTGGAAAAAGTTTCAACATGAAATTTGTGCGTCTCATCGAAACAGTTGATTTGATATAAAAATCATCTTAACCCAAGGTTGTATGCAACCCGTGGAGCTAAAACAAGGTCAGAAACAGAAGCTGCAGAGTCATTTCGGACCGACCGTGTTTATTTGACTCGGTGAGACCGAGTTGACTCGGTAATTTCGAGTGAAACCACTCAGAAATTCCGAGTGAGATACAGAAGATTACAGAAGGTCGGCCACGTTCACTCGGTGGGACCGAAGCAAACCACTCGGTGGCTCCGAGTTGATTCGGAAAATTGTCAAAGATTCCTGCCCGAGTTAGGTTAGGATTTTTGACATTTTGAGCGGAATTTTTAGTCATTTTCTTGTACGGAAAGTCCAACCATCCCATAAATGGATGAGACGTGATGATCGATTGAACAATACACAATCACAAAAACACATCTACTACTTTTTCATCTACGTTTGTCTCCTTCGTTCTTGCTTCCTCGTTCTTCGTGTTGGGGAGCTGCGTATTCCGAGGCTCTAGGGGCGGTTGGGCTGATCTAGGGCAGCCCATAGCCGCCGCATTTCCCGATAGGGTCCCCCTCGGGCATGTGAGATTTCGGGTCTTCAAAAGTTCTTGCCGATCATCTTGCGAATCGCGTTTCCGGTGAGACTCCTTCGACGTGAGCTGTGGCGCATCACCCCGGCGTCGAGGGTACATGTCACGTGTTCATGCGTGAACACACTTTTGGCGACTCCACTAGGGACTAAAGAGCAATCATCATCATCCATCATGTCTAGCAGCGACAAGATTCCTAAGCCCTGAGAAATTGAGGCCGATAACATCATCAAGCCCAATCTTGAGGAATTATCGGAGGAGCATCGCCAAATATATGAGGAGTACAAGAAGGCACGTGAAGAGAAGGAGTTACAGGAGTTCCTTGCAAATTATAAGAAGGATTTCCAAGGCAACATCACTCCGGTTGGAGAAATCAAGTTTCCTCCTCTTCATGATGAGCAGGTTAAACCCTCTGTGAGTAATGCCTTCTGCCTGGAGGTATGGACTGAACTTGATAGTCGCATTACTGATAGCAATAATCTTTTATACCAAGATTTCTTGGAAAATAGTAATGCTAAAAAATATACCTCAATCACCTAGTGGTAATATTGGTGTGCCTACTATCGAAGAATTCCCTAATCCAATTTTACCTATTTCATCGGCGCCTCCAGTGCCGATGAACTATTATTCTTGCCCAACAAATCAAATTATTGTTGCACCCATTAATCCTATCATGAGTATGCCAAGTTCGGTGGTGACGCTGAACCAAGCCCTACCTATAGGTGCAAACACTGTTAGATCGCTGTTGAATTACAATTCGGCATACATATCGTAATTCACACCTGCAACTACTAACCCTACTCCTATGCCACTGCCACAAGCTTCATCGTCCACTACAGATGATGGTCTAGCTAATCACGGGGAGGAGATGCGGTGATGGTCTAGCTAATCTTAGAGAGGAGATGGCTAAGATGCTTCGAGAGAATTCTGGAGTTGAGTTACCAAAGAACCAGATTTACCAAAAGCCATATCCAGAATACTTTGATGCAATTCAATGCCCTTCGGGATATAAAATTCCAGATTTTGTTAAGTTTAATGGAGAGGGCACAAAAACCACATGGGAGCATCTTAGTCAATACTTGGCACAATTGGGTCAAGCAAGCTCAATAAATGAATTGAAAGTGCATTTATTTCCTTTATCTTTAACCGGTACCGCATTTTCATGGTTTACTGCTTTACCACATGGTTCAATTAGTTTATCATCGCAACTATAACAAAAATTTCATGATCATTTTTATAGTGGCGACAATGAGCTTAAGTTGTCACATTTAACATCAGTTAGACAAAAGCATGATGAATCGGTTTCCGATTACGCCAAGAGATTTAAAGATACAAAAAACCGGTGCTATAGTTTGGTGATAACCGAGAGAGATTTGACTGATCTTGTGCTTAGTGGTTTGAGAACTCATGTTAGAGAGGGGCTAGAAGGCTATTAGTTTTTAAGTATCAACCAAGTCTTACAAAGGGCTTTGGCTCAAGAAAGCCGATCTTAAGAGGTGCATAGGTATAAAATTGATCGTCCTAAGATGAATATGGTTGAGTATGATAGTGATCATTCGGACGATGAGGGTGATATTTATGCTACTTAATTTGTTTGGCCATCTAAGGCCAAACCATTACTTGCAATGATCTAAAGCCGATTCATAAGAATCATGATGAGGAAATGATTTCACTTTTAAGATTGCTAAGTGTGATAAAATATTTGATGCTTTGCTTCAAGCTAAGATTATTAGAATATCTCATACTTTACCACCGTTAGAGGAGCTGAAACGGCGCACTTATTGCAAGTATCATAATTCTTTTTCTCATGCTACTAACGATTGTAATGTTTTTCGACGACATATACAATCGGCCATTAATGACACACAATTGAATTTTTCTAAGATGCAAGTTGATAAGCAACCCTTCCCAATGAACACCATGGATTTAGAGGGGGGGAAGATGTTAATTTGGCCCAACATAGCTGAATCAGCTAATAAAAATAATGTTGTCACTGGTGAGCCCAGGAAAATTAAGGAAGGCGATAAGGTCTTGGGGAGACATGTTGTGCTTGACAAGGAGATAACTAAGATCACCATTAAGAATCCTATAGTCGGGGGCAACCACAAGTGTGAGAGAACACCCCATGTCAAATTTGTTAAGCCCAAGAGTCAAGAGGTTGGAAAGTGGAAGCGAATGAAGCTAAGGTGCAGCGCAAGAGAATCAAGCCAACTTTTGATATGTTGCTGTCCAAATATGCCAATCAAGCAACCGGTTCTAGCTCTAACTGATTATCAAATTTGAAACGCTCAAGATCACCTTCGAGGCAAGAATTTCAGCATCACACAAGGGCATATGAGTCATGGGCACCAGGACCATGGATGATGCCACCCCCTATCCGGCATACTACATGGGAGACTTCAATGGAGGATGGGGGCAGCCCCCAATGGCCCCTTATGCTTTTCACCCAAGTTGGGCAGAACCAAGGATGCCCGTTCATGAGAGGCTTTCCCATGCCACTAGAGGTCGTGTGAACAATGGTGTCAATCAGGCAATGCAAGATAACCAAAAAAGAGTCAACAAGCAAGTGTGGCATGCTAAATCACCACCACCACCACCACAACAACAACAAAGTCTCTAATCCCAAACAAGTTGGGGTAGGCTATACGTAAAACTCATATGATCTCGCGACCAACTCATGGTTCGAGCACATGGATAGCAAGCTTCCACACACCTCTATCCATAGCTAGTTCTTTGGTGATACTCCAATCCTTCAGATCTCTCTTTACAGACTCCTCCCATGTCAAATTCGGTCTACCCCGACCTCTCTTGACATTCTCCGCAGGCTTTAGCCATCCTCTATGCACTGGAGCTTCTCGAGGCCTATGCTGAATATGCCCAAACCATCTTAGACAATGTTGAACAAGCATCTCTTCAATTGGTGCTACCGCAACTCTATCTTGTATATCATCATTCCAGACTCGATCCTTCCTCGTGTGGCCACACATCCATCTCAATATACACATCTCCGCCACACCTAACCATTGAACATGTCGCCTTTTAGTCGGCCAACACTCAACGCTATACATCATTTCGGGTTGAACCGACTGTTGGGGAACGTAGCATAAATTCAAAATTTTCCTACGTGTCACCAAGATCTATCTATGGAGTCATCTAGCAACGAGGGAGGACTGGATCTACATACCCTTGTAGATCGCGCGCGGAAGCGTTCAAGAGAACGGGGTTGATGGAGTCGTACTCGTCGTGATCCAAATCACCGATGGTCCTAGCGCCGAACGAACGACACCTCCGCATTCAACACACGTACGGAGCAGGGACGTCTCCTCCTTCTTGATCCAGCAAGGGAGAAGGAGAGGTTGAGGAAGATGGCTCCAACAGCAGCACGACGGCGTGGTGGTGGTGGAGCTGCAGTACTCCGGCAGGGCTTTGCCAAGCACTATGGAGGAGGAGGATGTGTTGGAGAGGGAGAGGGAGGCACCAAAGGCTTAGGTTGAGAGGCCCTCCTTCCCCCACTATATATAGGGAGCCTAGGGGGGGCGCCGGTCCTAGGAGATCCAATCTCCTAGGGGGGGCGGCGGCCAAGGGAGGAATCCCTCCTCCCCAAGGCACCTAGGAGGTGCCTTCCCCCACTGGGACTCTTCCCTTCTTCTATCTCTTGGCACATGGGCTTCTTGGGGCTGGTTCCCTTGGCCCATATGGGCCAAGGCGCACCCCCTACAGCCCATGTGGCCCCCGGGGCAGGTGGCCCCACCCGGTGGACCCTCGGGACCCTTCCGGTGGTCCCGGTACAATACCGGTGACCCCGAAACTTGTCCCGATGGCCGAAATAGCACTTCCTATATATAATTCTTTACCTCCGGACCATTCCGGAACTCCTCGTGACGTCCGGGATCTCATCCGGGACTCCGAACAACATTCGGGTTACTGCATATACATATCCCTACAACCCTAGCGTCACCGAACCTTAAGTGTGTAGACCCTACGGGTTCGGGAGACATGCAGACATGACCGAGATGACTCTCCAGTCAATAACCAACAGCAGGATCTGGATACCCATGTGGCTCCCACATGTTCCACGATGATCTCATCGGATGAACCACGATGTCAAGGACTTAATCAATCCCGTATACAATTCCCTTTGTCTATCGGTACGATACTTGCCCGAGATTCGATCGTCGGTATCCCGATACCTTGTTCAATCTCGTTACCGGCAAGTCTCTTTACTCGTTTCATAACACATCATCCCGTGATCAACTCCTTGATCACATTGTGCACATTATGATGATGTCCTACCGAGTGGGCCCAGAGATACCTCTCCGTTTACACGGAGTGACAAATCCCAGTATCGATTCGTGCCAACCCAACAGACACTTTCGGAGATGCCTATAGTGTACCTTTATAGCCACCCAGTTACGTTGTGACGTTTGGCACACCCAAAGCACTCCTACGGTATCCGGGAGTTGCACATTCTCATGGTCTAAGGAAATGATACTTGACATTAGAAAAGCTTTAGCATACGAACTACATGATCTTGTGCTAGGCTTAGGATTGGGTCTTTGTCCATCACATCATTCTCCTAATGATGTGATCCCGTTATCAATGACATCCAATGTCCATGGTCAGGAAACCGTAACCATCTATTGATCAACGAGCTAGTCAACTAGAGGCTTACTAGGGACATGGTGTTGTCTATGTATCCACACATGTATCTGAGTTTCCTATCAATACAATTCTAGCATGGATAATAAATGATTATCATGAACAAGGAAATATAATAATAACTAATTTATTATTGCCTCTAGGGAATATTTCCAACACCGACGTACTGTAGAACTTGCCTTTTAGCTTTTGTGGCACTCTCTTGTAACAGAGAATGCCAGAAGTTTGGCGCAACTTCATCCATTCGACTTCGATTCCATGGTTCACATCTTCATCAATACCCCCGTCCTTCTGTAGCATTGACTCCAAATATCGAAAGGTGTCCTTCTGAGGCACCACATGCCTATCAAGGCTAACTCCTCCTCGCTACTAGTAGTACTGAAACCGCACATCATGTACTCAGTTTTAGTTCTACTAAGCCTAAACCCTTTCGATTCCAAGGTTTGTCTCAATAACTCTAACTTCCTATTTACCTTCGCCCGACTATCGTCAACTAGCACCACATCATCTGCAAAGAGAATACACCATGGCTATCTCCTTGTATATCCCTTGTGACCTCATCCATCACCAAGGCAAAAAGATAAGGGCTGAAAGCTAACCCCTGATGCAGTCCTATCTTAATCGGGAAGTCATCAGTGTTGACATCACTCATATATCTCTAATGTATCTATAATTTTTCATTGTTCCATGCTATTATATTATTTGTTTTGGATGTTTTATATGCATTATTATGCTATTTTATATTATTTTTGGGACTAACTTATTAACCTAGAGCCCAGTGCCAGTTTTAGTTTTTCCCTTGTTTTTGAGTTTCGCGAAAAAGGAATATCAAATGGAGTCCAAACGGAATAAAACTTTGCAATGATTTTTCTTGGATTAAAAGACACCCATGGGGACTTGGAGTCCAAGTCATAAGAGCCGCGAGGCGGAGGCAAGGGTGGAGGGGCCGCCCCCTGCCTTGTGGCCCCCTTGGGGACCTTCTGACCTAGCCCTTCATCCTATATATTCACATATATTCCAAAACCATTGAGGGGAGCCACGAAACCACTTTTCCACCGCCACAATCTTATGTACCCGTGATATCCCATCTTGGGGACCTTTTCTGGCAAATTGCCGGAGGGGGATTCAATCATAGAGGGCTTCTACATCAACCCTATTGCCCTTCCGATGAAGCTTGGGTAGTTTACCTCAGACCTACGGGTCCATAGCTAGTAGCTAGATGGTTCTTCTCTCTCTTTGATTCTCAATACCATGTTCTCCTCGATGTTCTTGGAGATCTATCCAATGTAGTCTTCTTTTGCAGTGTGTTTGTCGAGTTCCGATGAATTGTGGATTTATGATCAGATTATCTATGCATATTATATGAATCTTCTCTGAATTCTTATATGCATGATTTGATATCTTTGTATTTCTCTTTGAATTATCGGTTTAGTTTGGCCAACTAGATTGGTATTTCTTGCAATGGGAGAGGTGCTTAGTTTTGGGTTCAATCTTGTGGTGTCCTCACCCAGTGACAAAGTAGGGGTAGCGAGGCACATATTGTATTATTGCCATCAAGGATAAAAATATGGGGTTTTCATCATATTGCTTGAGTTTATCCCGCTACATCATGTCATCCTACTTAATGCGTTACTCTGTTCTCCTGAACTTAATACTCTAGATGAGGCAGGAGTCGGTAGATGTGTGGAGTAATAGTAGTAGATGCAGGCAGGAGTCGGTCTAGCTACTTGACACGGACGTGATGCTATATGCATAATCATTGCCTTGGATATCGTCATAACTTTGCGCTTTTCTATCAATTGCTCGACAGTAATTTGTTCACCCACCATATTATTTGCCTTCATGAGAGAAGCCTCTAGTGAAACCTATGGCCCTCGGGTCTATTTTCCATCATATTTGTTTCCGATTTACTATTTTGCAATCTTCTATTTTCACATCTATAAACCAAAAAACCCAAACATATTTTATCTTTTGTTTAGTTTTATCTATCTCTATCAGATCTCACCTTTGCAAGTGACCTGAAGAGACTGACAACCCCTTTATCGTGTTGGGTGCAAGTGTTTGATTGTTTGTGCAAGTACATAGATTGGGGACTTGCTTGTACCTCCTACTGAATTGATACATTAGTTCTCTAACTAAGGGAAATACTTATCTATACTTTGCTACATCACCCTTTCCTCTTCAAGGGAAAAACCAACGCAAGCTTAAGAAGTAGCAATCACTTGTTCGAACACTTGTCACAACATTATCGTACATGTCCTTGGTGAGGGCAATGTACTTTCCTAGGACTTTATGTTTCTCCAAGGCCCACCACATGACATTCTGCGGTATCTTATCACAGGCCTTCTCCAAGTCAATGAACACCATATGCAAGTCCTTCTTTTGCTCCCTGTATCTGTCCATAACTTGTCGTACCAAGAAAATAACTTCCATGATCGACCTCTCAGGCATGAAACTAAACTGATTTTTGGTCACGCTTTTCATTCTTCTTAAGTGGTGCTCAATGACTCTCTCCCATAGCTTCATTGTATGGCTCATTAGCTTAATTCCATGGTAATTAGTACAACTCTGAACACCCCCTTGTTCTTGAAGATTGGTACTAATATACTCCATCTCCATTCTCCTGGCATCTTGTTTGACCAAAAAATGAGGTTGAAAAGCTTGGTTAGCCATACTATCGCTATGTCCCCGAGGCCTTTCCACACCTCAATGGGGATACAGTCAGGGCCTATCGCCTTGCCTCCTTTAATCCTTTTTAAAGCCTCCTTGACCTTAGACTCCTGGATTCGCTGCACAAAATGCATGCTGGTCTCATCAAAGGAGTCGTCTAGTTCAATGGTAGAACTCTCAATCTCTTCATTGAACAACTTGTTGAAGTACTCCCGCCATCTCTACTTAATCTCCTCATCCTTCACTAGGAGTTGGTATGCTCCGTCCTTGATGCATTTGACTTGGCCAACATCCCTCGTCTTCCTCTCGCGAATCTTGGCCATCTTATAGATGTCCCTTTCGCCTTCCTTCATGCCTAACCGTTGGTAGAAGTCCACAAATGTCCGACCCCCTGCTTCACTGACAGCTCGCTTTGCAACCTTCTTCTCCATCTTGTACTTCTCTATGTTGTCTGCACTCCTATCCATATACAGGCATATGAAATAATCTTTCTTCTCCTTAATCGCCTACTGGCACTACAAAAAAATACACTTCCGTGATGATACGTGTTTGTCACAGTAGGTGATATGTCCATTTTGCATCATGCTTTTATATCGATATTTATTGCATTATGGGCTGTTATTTCACATTATGTGACAATACCTATGGCTATACTCTCTTATTTTATAAGGTTTACATAAAGGAGGGAGAATGCCGGTAGCTAGAATTCTGGGCTGGAAAAGGAGCAAATATTAGAGACCTATTCTGCACAACTCCAAAAGTCCTGAAACTCCATGGAATACCTTATAATAAATAATGAAAAATCCTCGCCAAAGATGAAGACCAGGGGCCCCACACCCTTACCAGGAGGGTGGGGGGCACGCCCCCTACCTCGTGGGCCCCCTGGTGGCTCTCCGATGACCATCTTCTTGTATATGAAGTATTTCGTTGAGAAAAAAACCAGAAGCAACCTTTCGGGACGAAACTGCGCCGCCATGAGGCGGAACCTTGGCGGATCCAATCTAGAGCTTCGGCAGAGCTATTTTGCCGGGAAAACTTCCCTCCCAGAGGGGGAAATCATCGCCATCGTCATCACCAACGCTCCTCTCATCGAGAGAGGGCAATCTCCATCAACATCTTCATCAGCACCATCTCATCTCAAAACCCTAATTCATCTCTTGTATCCAATTCTTGTCTCCAAGTCCGGGATTGGTGCTAGTAGGTTGCTAGTAGTGTTAATTACTCCTTGTAGTTGATGCTAGTTGGTTTAATTGGTGGAAGATCATATGTTCAGATCCTTTATGCATATTATTACCCCTCTGATTATGAACATGAATATGCTTTGTGAGTAGTTACGTTTGTTCCTGAGGACAAGGGAGAAGTCTTGCTATTAGTAGTCATGTGAATTTGGTTTTCGTTTGATATTTTGATGAGATGTATGTTGTCTAGCCTCTAGTGGTGTTATGTGAACGTCGACTACATAACACTTCACCATAATTTGGGCCTAGAGGAAGGCATTGGGAAGTAATAAGTAGATGATGGGTTGCTAGAGTGACAGAAGCTTAAACCCTAGTTTATGCGTTGCTTCGTAAGGGGCTGATTTGGATCCATATGTTTCATGCTATGGTTAGGTTTACCTTAATACTTTTGTTGTAGTTGCGGATGCTTGCAATAGAGGTTAATCATAAGTGGGATGCTTGTTCAAGTAAGAACAGCACCCAAGCACCGGTCCACCCACATGTCAAATTATCAAAGTACCGAACGCGAATCATATGAACGTGATGAAAACTAGCTTGACGATATTCCCATGTGTCCTCGGTTGCGCTTTTCCTTATATAAGAGTTTGTCCAGGCTTGTCCTTTGCTACAAAAAGGACTGGGCCACCTTGCTGCACTTTATTTACTTGTTGCTCGTTACAAATTATCTCATCACAAAACTATCTGTTACCACTTATTTCAGTACTTGTAGAGAATACCTTGCTGAAAACCGCTTATCATTTCCTTATGCTCCTCGTTGGGTTCGACACTCTTACTTATCGAAAGGACTACGATTGATCCCCTATACTTGTGGGTCATCAAGACTCTTTTCTGGCACCGTTGCCGGGGAGTGAAGCGCCTTTGGTAGGTGGAATTTGGTAAGGAAAAATTTATATAGTGTGCTGAAATTTACCGTCACTTGTTACTATGGAAAGTAATCCTCTGAGGGGCTTGTTCGGGGTATCTTCACCCCGACCAGTAGAGCAAAGAGTTGCTCCTCAACCTACTGAACCTATTGAAAATTAAATTCCTTATGAGTATGCTTCGGGTATGATAGAAAAACCGCTAGCTAATCCTTTTACAGGAGATGGAACAAAGCATCCTGATGAACACCTAATATATGTGGATGAAGTTTGTGGATTATTTAAGCTTGCAGGTATACCCGATGATGTTGCTAAGAAGAAGGTCTTCCCTTTATCTTTGAAGGGAGACACATTGACATGGTATAGGCTATGTGATGATACGAGATCATGGAACTATAGAAGATTGAAATTGGAATTTCATCAAAAGTATTACCCTATGCATCTTGTTCATCCTGACCGCAATTATATATATAATTTTTGGCCTTGCGAAGGAGAAAGCATCACTCAAGCTTGGGGGAGGCTTAAATCAATGTTATATTCACGCCCCAATCATGAGATTCCAAGAGAAACAATTCTTCAAAAAATTTATGCTCGGCTTTCTAAAAATAATCGCACCATGCTCGATACTTCTTGTGCTGGCTCTTTTATGATGAAGACTATTGGATTTAGATGGGATTTACTGGATATAATTAAACGTAGCTCTGAAGATTGGGACCTCGACAATGGTAAGGAGTCAGGTATGACACCTAGTTTTGATTGTGTTAAATCTTTTATGGATACCTATATTTTCCGTAAGTTTAGCACTAAATATGGACTTGATTCTGAGATAGTAGCTTCTTTCTGTGAATCTTTTGCTACTTATGTTGATCTCCCTAAGGAGAAGTGGTTTAAATATCATCCTCCCATAGAAGTAAAAGTATCTGCACCTATTAAAGTTGAAGAAAAGACTGTCACTTATAATGACCCTATTGTTTCTACTTGTTATGTTGAGAAACCACCTTTCCCTATTAGGATAAAGGATCATGCTAAAGCTTCAACTGTGGTTCGTAAAAGCAATATTAAAACATATACACCTCCTGAGCAAGTTAAAGTTGAACCTAATATTGCTATTGTTAAAGATCTCTTGTCTGATAATATATGATGGGCATGTTATTTACTTCTATAATGAAACTGCTAGAATTGCTAAACCCCGTGATACAGATAAACCTAGACCTGTGGTAGGCATGCCTCTTATTTCTGTTAAAATAGGAGATCATTGTTATCATGGCTTATGTGATATGGGTGCTAGTGCTAGTGCAATACCTATTGACTTATACAAAGAAATTATGCATGACATTGCACCTGTTGAGTTAGAAGAAATTGATGTCACTATTAAACTTGCTAATAGAGATACTATTTCACCAATGGGAATTGTTAGAGATGTTAAAGTCTTGTGTGGGAAAACTAAATATCCTGCTGATTTTGTTGTTCTTGGTTCCCGCCAAGATAGCTTTTGTCCCATTATATTTGGTAGACCCTTCTTGAATACTGTTAATGCTACCATAGATTGCACAAGGGATGTTGTTACTGTCGGCTTAGATGATATGACTCATGAGTTTAATTTCTCTAAATTTAGTAAACAACACCGTGAAGAAGAATTGCCTAGTAAGGATGAAATTATTGGTCTTGCTTCTATTGCTGTACCTCCTAGTGATCCTTTAGAACAATATTTGCTAGACCATGAGAATGATATGTTTATGAATGAAAGAAGGGAAGAAGTATTCTTTAAACAGGAACCTATTCTGAAACACAATTTGCCTGTTGAAATCCTAGGGGGTCCCCCTCCACCTAAGGGTGATCCCGTGTTTGAGCTTAAACCGTTGCCTGATAATCTTAAATATGCTTATCTTGATGAAAAGAAGATATATCCTGTTATTATTAGTGCCAACCTTTCAGAGCATGAAGAAGAAAGATTATTGAAAACTCTGAAGAAGCACCGTGCTGCTATTGGATATACTCTTGATGATCTTAAGGGCATTAGTCCCACTCTATGTCAACATAAAATAAATTTGGAAGCAGATGCCAAACCAGTTTGTGATCCTCAACGATGTTTGAATCCTAAAATGAAAGAAGTGGTAAGAAAAGAAATACTAAAGCTTCTGGAGGCAGGTATAATTTATCCCATTGCTGATAGTCAGTGGGTAAGTCCTGTTCATTGTGTCCCTAAGAAGGGAGGTATTACTGTTGTTCCTAATGATAAAGATGAATTGATTCCACAGAGAATTATTACAGGTTATAGTATGGTAATTGATTTCCGCAAATTAAATAAGGCTACTAAGAAAGATCATTACCCCTTACCTTTTATCGATCAAATTCTACAAAGATTATGCAAACATACACATTACTGCTTTCTAGATGGTTATTCTGGTTTCTCTCAAATACCTGTGTCGGCTAAAGATCAATCAAAGACTACTTTTACATGCCCTTTTGGTACTTTTGCTTATAGACGTATGCCTTTTGGTTTATGTAATGCACCTGCTACCTTTCAAAGATGCATGATGGCTATATTCTCTGACTTTGTTGAAAAGATTTGTGAGGTTTTCATGGACGACTTTTCCGTCTATGGATCTTCTTTTGATGATTGCTTGATCAATCTTGATCGAGTTTCGTAGAGATGTGAAGAAACTAATCTTGTCTTGAATTGGGAAAAGTGCCACTTTATGGTTAATGAAGGTATTGTCTTGGGGCATAAAGTTTCTGAAAGAGGTATTGAAGTTGATAAAGCCAAGGTTGATGCTATTGAAAAGATGCCGTGTCCCAAGGACATCAAAGGTATAAGAAGTTTCCTTGGTCACGCCGGATTTTATAGGAGGTTCATTAAGGACTTCTCAAAAATTTCTCGGCCTCTGACTAATTTATTACAAAAAGATATACCATTTGTCTTTGATGATGATTGTGTAGAAGCATTTGAAATACTTAAGAAAGCATTAGTCTCTGCACCTATTGTTCAGCCACCTGATTGGAATTTACCCTTTGAAATTATGTGTGATGCTAGCGATTATGCTGTAGGTGTTGTTCTAGGGCAAAGAGTTGATAAGAAATTAAATGTTATCCATTATTCTAGTAAGACTCTAGACAATGCTCAAAGAAATTATGCTACTACTGAAAAAGAACTTTTAGCAGTTCTATTTGCTTGTGATAAGTTCAGACCTTATATTGTTGATTCTAAAGTAACTATCCACACTGATCATGCTGCTATTAAATATCTTATGGAGAAGAAAGATGCTAAACCTAGACTTATTAGATGGGTTCTCTTGCTACAAGAATTTGATTTGCATATTGTTGATAGAAGAGGAGCTGAGAACCCCGTTGTAGACAACTTATCTAGGTTAGAGAACGTTCTTGATGACCCACTACCTATTGATGATAGCTTTCCTGATGAACAATTAAATGTCATAAGTACTTCTCGTAGTACTCCTTGGTATGCCGATTATGCTAATTACATTGTTGCTAAATTCATACCACCTAGCTTCACATACCAACAAAAGAAAAAGTTCTTTTATGATTTGAGACATTACTTTTGGGATGACCCACATCTTTATAAAGAAGGAGTAGATGGTGTTATTAGACATTGTGTACCTGAGCATGAACAGGAACAGATCCTACGCAAGTGCCACTCCGAAACTTATCGAGGACACCACGCGGGAGATAGAACTGCACATAAGGTATTGCAATCCGGTTTTTATTGGCCTACTCTCTTCAAGGATGCCCGTAAGTTTGTCCTATCTTGTGATGAATGTCAAAGAATTGGTAATATTAGTAGACGTCAAGAAATGCCTATGAATTATTCACTTGTTATTGAACCGTTTGATGTTTGGGGCTTTGATTATATGGGACCTTTTCCTGCCTCTAATGGATATACACATATTTTAGTTGCTGTTGATTACGTTACTAAGTGGGTAGAAGCTATTCCAACTAGTAGTGCTGATCATAACACTTCTATTAAAATGCTTAAAGAAGTTATTTTTCCAAGGTTTGGAGTCCCTAGATATTTAATGACTGATGGTGGTTCACACTTTATTCATGGTGCTTTTCGTAAAATGCTTGCTAAATATGATGTTAATCATAGAATTGCATCTCCTTATCACCCATAGTCTAGTGCTCAAGTAGAGTTGAGCAATAGAGAGCTCAAATTAATTTTGCAAAAGACTGTTAATAGGTCTAGAAAGAATTGGTCCAAGAAACTTGATGATGCATTATGGGCTTATAGAACTGCATATAAAAATCCTATGGGTATGTCTCCGTATAAAATGGTTTATGGAAAAGCATGTCACTTACCTCTCGAACTAGAACATAAGGCATATTGGGCTATTAAAGAGTTTAACTATGATTTTAAACTTGCCGGTGAGAAGAGGTTATTTGATATTAGCTCACTTGATGAATGGAGAACCCAAGCTTATGAAAATGCCAAGTTGTTCAAAGAAAAAGTTAAAAGATGGCATGACAAAAGGATACAAAAGCGTGAGTTTAATGTAGGTGATCATGTATTGCTATACAACTCTCATTTAAGATTTTTTGCAGGAAAACTTCTCTCTAAATGGGAAGGCCCCTATGTTATCGAGGAGGTTTATCGTTCCGGTGCCATAAAAATCAACAACTTCGAAGGCAAAAATCCGAAGGTGGTAAACGGTCAGAGAATTAAACATTATATCTCAGGTAATCCCATAAATATTGAAACCAATATTATTGAAACCGTAACCCCGGAGGAATACATAAGGGACACTTTCCAGAACGTTTCAGACTTCGAAAAGGAATAGGTATGTGGTACGGTAAGCAAACCGACTCCAAAACAATTTTTAAGGCAATATTTCTCCGTTTTGGAATATTTAGGAAAATAGAAAATTAAGTAGCAGTCCGGGAAGGACATGAGGGCCCCACGAGGGTGGAGGGCGTGCCCTACCCCCTGGGCGCGCCCCTACCAATGAGCACCTCGTGTGCCTTCGGACTCCGTTTTCTTGCACGATACGTATTTTGGTCGGTAAAAATTCACTATATATTCTCCCGAAGGTTTTGACTCCCGTATCACGCAAATATCCTCTGTTCTTGTTTTGCGCTGTTCTCTGTCAGGGTTGTCAAGGCCAGCCATCATGTCGTCCCCCTCCTCCAACAAAGGTGACAAAGATGCCTGGCTAATGAAGATAGAGCTGAAGAGGGAAGAACCCATGGAGATCAACAAGGATGAAGGGATCAAGAAGGCCACGGAGAACCAAGCTCCGACAATAGAAGATATCCTTCAACTTGATCACAACCTTCTTACCCCAACTGAGATCGAAGATTTCCAGATGATTGAGTTAACTCGTATTCAAAACAAGTACTCACAAGTGAAAATATTTTGTTGAAGGAGCATATCTTTGCACTCAAGGGCATTATTCGCAAGCTAGAGGACCTCTTACGCTCGATGTGCGACTATCCATCACCTCCATCTTCACCAACCAAGGAGATATAATAACATGGGTATGGGCACTCCCCTTGGCAACCGCCAAGCTTGGGGGATGTGCCCCGGTATCGTATCGTATCACAATCACAACTCCTATCTTTACCGTTTTCCTTAGTTCGATCCTATTAGTAGTATTTTGATCTAGTAGAATAAAGTTTATGGCAGGATCTAGTTTTGAGTTTTGCCTTATGATCTCTCTATGTAATCGAGTCCATGAGCTATATAATAAAGATTAGTGTTGAGTCAAGGGCTTGATTTTCTTGCTATGATCTTGGGTGAATAAAAGAAAAGAGAAAAAGAATAAGAAGAAACAAAAGTTCAATCTTATTGATAGTAATGACTTCACATAGAAAGATTGTGATGATTAAAAGTTGTTGGGAGTTGGCAGACATAGCTTTGGTCATCGTTGCAATTAATAGGAAGTAATAAGGAAAGAGAGGTTTCACATATAAATATACTATTATTGACATATTTTATGATTGGGAGCACTCATCAAAATATGACATGCTAAAGAGTTGATGTTGGACAAGGAAGACAACGTAATGGGTTATGTTTTCTTATATCTGAGATAAAGTATGTTGTCATGGATCATCCAACATGTTGAGCTTGCCTTTCCCCCTCATGCTAGCCAAATTCTCAACACCAAGTAGAGATACTACTTGTGCTTCCAAATACCCTTAAACCAGTTTTGCCATGAGAGTCCACCATATCTACCTATGGATTGAGTAAGATCCTTCAAGTAAGTTGTCATCGGTGCAAAGCAATAAAAATTGCTCTAAATATGTATGATTAGTGTGGGAGAAATAAGCTTTATACGATCTTGTGATGTGGAAGTAATAAAAGCGACGGACTGCATAATAAAGTTTCATATCACAAGGGGCAATATAAAGTGACGTTCTTTCGCATTAAGATTTTGTGCATCCAACCATAAAAGCGCATGGCAACCTCTACTTCCCTCTGCGAAGGGCCTATCTTTTATTATTATCTTCTACCTTATGCAAGTGTCATGGTGATCTTCACCTCTCCCTTTTTCATTTTATCCTTTGGCAAGCCCAGCATGTTGGAAAGAACCTGATATATATATATCTAATTGGATGTAGGGGGGCATGAGTTATTATTGTTGACATTACCCTTGAGGCAAAAGGTTGTGGGGCAAAACTATAAGCCCCTATCTTTCTCTGTGTCCGATTAAAACTCCGTAACCACAAGTATTGCGCGAGTGTTAGCAATTATGAAGGACTAGATGATAGTTGAGTATGTGGACTTGCTTTTTAGCTCTGACATAGACTCTTTCTGATGTTATGATAAATTGCAATTGCTTCAATGATTGAGGTTATAGTTTGTTGGTTCTCAATAAGGTTTCTGATTCATACTTTTGCATTGTGAATAGATCATCACTTGAACATAAGTAATCATATGACAATATCTATGTATGTTGCTGTTATGAGAATAATCATGATGCCCTCATGTCCGTATTTTATTTTTATCGACGCCTCTACCTCTAAACATGAGGACATATTTATTGTTATCGGCTTTTGCTTGAGGACAAGCGAGGTCTAAGCTTGGGTGAGTTGATACGTCCATTTTGCATCATGCTTTTATATCGATATTTATTGCATTATGGGCTGTTATTTCACATTATGTCACAATACTTATGGCTATTCTCTCTTATTTTATAAGGTTTACATAAAGGAGGGAGAATGTCGGTAGCTGGAATTCTGGGCTGGAAAAGGAGCAAATATTAGAGACCTATTCTGCACAACTCCAAAAGTCCTGAAACTCCACTGAATACCTTATAATAAATAATGAAAAATCCTCACCAAAGATGAAGACCAGGGGGCCCACACCCTTTCCATGAGGGTGGGGGTGCCCCCCCTAGGGCGCGCTCCCCTACCTCGTGGGTCCCCTGGTGGCTCTCCGATGACCATCTTCTGCTATATGAAGTCTTTCGTTGAGAAAAAAACCAGAAGCAACCTTTCGGGACGAAACTCCGCCGCCACGAGGCGGAACCTTGGCGGATCTAATCTAGAGCTCCGGCAGAGCTGTTTTGCCGGGGAAACTTCCCTCCCGGAGGGGAAAATCATCGCCATCATCATCACCAACGCTCCTCTCATCGGGAGAGGGCAATCTCCATCAACATCTTCATCAGCACCATCTCATCTCAAAACCCTAGTTCATCTCTTGTATCTAATTCTTGTCTCCAAGTCCGGGATTGGTGCTAGTAGGTTGCTAGTAGTGTTAATTACTCCTTGTAGTTGATGCTAGTTGGTTTAATTGGTGGAAGATCATATGTTCAGATCCTTTATGCATATTATTACCCCTCTGATTATGAACATGAATATGCTTTGTTAGTAGTTACGTTTGTTCCTGAGGACAAGGGAGAAGTCTTGCTATTAGTAGTCATGTGAATTTGGTATTCGTTTGATATTTTGATGAGATGTATGTTGTGTAGCCTCTAGTGGTGTTATGTGAACATCGACTACATAACACTTCACCATTATTTGGGCCTAGAGGAAGGCATTGGGAAGTAATAAGTAGATGATGGGTTGCTAGAGTGACAGAAGCTTAAACCCTAGTTTATGCATTGCTTCGTAAGGGGTTGATTTGGATCCATATGTTTCATGCTATGGTTAGGTTTACCTTAATACTTTTGTTGTAGTTGCGGATGCTTGCAATAGAGGTTAATCATAAGTGGGATGCTTGTTCAAGTAAGAATAGCACCCAAGCACCGGTCCACCCACATGTCAAATTATCAAAGTACCGAACGCGAATCATATGAACGTGATGAAAACTAGCTTGACGATATTCCCATGTGTCCTCGGGAGCGCTTTTCCTTATATAAGAGTTTGTCCAGGCTTGTCCTTTGCTAAAAAAAGGATTGGGCCACCTTGCTGCACTTTATTTACTTTTGTTACTTGTTGCTCGTTACAAACTATCTCATCACAAAACTATCTATTACCACTTATTTCAGTACTTGCAGAGAATACCTTGCTGAAAACCGCTTATCATTTCCTTCTGCTCCTCGTTGGGTTCGACACTCTTATCGAAAGGACTACGATAGATCCCCTATAATTGTGGGTCATCAGTAGGTCACGTTTTCTGTCATGCATGTACATCCATGAGGATTTTATGACAGAATCAAGATAGTCATACCTGTGCTGTCGTAGAAGTGTTCCATGGCATTACCAAAATTATCATCGCAGAAGTGTCCACTTCATGACGATAAATAACGCGTCATAGAAGTGCTTTCGTCAAGGGTGACCGACACGTGACATCCACCATAACGGGTCGCGGTTAAGCTATCGGGTTCCGGTTTGGATCCGATAACCCGTCAACAGCCTCGACCAATGGGGATTTTCCACGTGTAAAATTCTCATTCGTCGGATAATGCATGTGTTAGCTAATCAATGGGATAGGTATCATTCCTACACTGGACGGAAGACGCCTATGATATGTCGACACATGGCACAACCCAACAGTGGCCCATTTTAGGTAAAAAGGCTGGCCCAGCTAAAGGCCCACCATGTTTTTTCAGACACTAGTGGGCTGGCCCGTTAACAGCCTACCATGTTTTGGGTCAAATTGAGGCCCATATCAGATTAGGCCCGTTCACAGCCTGCCGTGTTTTGGGCCAAATTATGGCCCATATCGGATCATGCCCGTTAACATGCCACTATTCTTTTGGGCCCATTCGAAGACAGGTTTGTATTTCAGCCTGTTAAATGCCCGTTTACCAGTTCGGCCTGATAATAGTTTCGGCCTGTTAGCGACCCGTGGTGCATCTAGGACGTTGTTGGCTCGGTTTAACTTTAGGCCATTTAACGGCCCATGCAGAAACTAGGCTATTTCTTGTCCGAAGTAACTTTAGGCCTCTTAACGGCCCGTAGTCTTCGTGGATAAATTTCAGCCCAACTGGCCTATCAGCCTGTTAATGGCCCGTGTAACAGTTGGGCCTAATTACAATCCGCGTTGAATCCGGCCTTCTTACAGCCCATCTGATAATGGCCCGTGACACTTTTGGGCCTATGGCCCGCGTGGATACCGGCCTGCTTAAAGCCCATAATTTTATTGGGCCAAACAGGCCCGAGATATATTTTGGCCTGTTAACTGCTCATCCTATTTGGGCCAAACATGGGCCTTAGGCAGTTTTGGCCTGTATTGGCCCATGAATTTTACGGCTCAATGCTAGCCCAATCTAGGTTTTAGCCTGTTAAAAGCCCATGGTATTCTCTGGCCTAGCTGGCCAGAACTTTATCGGCCCGTTAAAGGCGGGAAACTACTATAGGTTTAGACCTGCTAATGGCCAAGATGATTATAGGTCCACGTTTTGGCCCATATGAGTAACGGGCCGGCCTAAAGACCGACAATAGTGAGATCCACCGAACCTTCCGGGCTAAATTACATCATACCGACCAAGAATAAACCTAGACTATACAATAAAGAAATTACGGCATATTACATCCACTGGAATCAAAGTTCGCTATCGGTGATAATAAAGCGCAACGTGACCGCGGATTACATACACTGGGCACCAAAGGTCGCCACCAGTGCATATAAACGCGCCGACAAAAGAATATACAAAACTGAGAGCACTTCAGAAGGCACTAGGCCTGGCCAGGATGGGCTCCGCTAGCAGCCGAACAAGCTGATGAGACATCAGTTGCGTCAACCTTAGATTCTCCATCCCTAGCTTTATAGCACCATAGTGCGCAAGGCAGTCCTCTAAGATCTTCATTGCATCTTTGACTTCAAGTCGGAGCTGAGCTGAAGCAAGCCTTCTCGCTTTAAGTTGAGACTGAAGAAGTTGAACCGATTGAGGCAACGACTGCACAGAGGTTGTCTCACAGCTGCTAGTGAGTAGCTTCAACTCACTGTCTTCATCAAGACAGGACCTTGGGGTCATCTCGCTCTCTTCAAGATGGTTTGGCTCACTATTTTCCCTAAAGTTCTGCCTGGCATAAGAGATATGATTCTGAAAGAGAAACAAGGAGACACGTAACAGGTTTCACAATTATATAAGCAAATAAATGGATCTGTTCTGCATAAGGAACATGTTTTTACAACTACAATTTAAAACTGGTATATGTTGCAAACATCCAATCAGATGTAAACAGCAAACTAAATAGCAGTGGAGGAAATGATGCCTATCCAAATCTATACTAGAACAAAGTTTGAAGGCTTGAGAAGGATGAACTTACATTACATGTTAACACGGGCTGGACAAAGCCCTTCTCCATGTTGATGGAAGGATAATTCAATAAATTCCCCAAAGAAACTTCTTTATAAGCATTGCCATTATTCTACATTTTGCAAAGAGTAAATATAGATCAAATAATATTGGAAGAAACAGAGGATAATGAAGCTCGGGCGCAGACTGATGATACATAATCAAATAGCAATTAATTAAGTACAATGTTACAAGGCAAAAGGTACTGACAAGAGGAAAGCAAACATCAACGTGTGTAGTGGCATTGGCTTTATTCAACATTTTGGTAAGAGTAAATGTAGATATGATAATTTGGAGAATGTGGAGGGCAGGGCAGATAAGATGCAGAGTAATGCTAGACAATCAACTGTCTCGCGATGCAAGTACAGTAATACCACCACCGTCCATTATTACTTGTCTCTCAAATGGATGTATCTAGCACTATTAAGTTCTAAATTGATCAACAATTAATTCGAGGGAGTACATGGCAACATGTACTTACATGAGCAATCCAAAACTTCATAACCATTGTGTTAATTCTACATTTATCTAAGAGTAAATATAGATCTTATAATTTCAAGCAAAGGGAGGATAAAGAATCAAACATTTACAGTGATGCTACATAATAAAACAGCAATGAGTGTAAGTATGCTAACAAAGGGCAAGATGTACTGATGATAACCCACAAGTATAGGGGATCGCAATAGTTTTCGAGGGTAGAGTATTCAACCCAAATTTATTGATTCGACACAAGGGGAGCCAAAGAATATTCTCAAGTATTAGCAGCTGAGTTGTCAATTCAACCACACCTGGAAACTTAATATCTCCAGCAAAGTATTTAGTAGCAAAGTAATATGATAGTAGTGGTAACGGTAGCAAAAGGTAATGATAGCAAAAGTAATGTTTTTGGTATTTTGTAGTGATGATAGCAATAGCAACGGAAAAGTAAATAAGCGAAGAACAATATGTGGAAAACTCGTAGGCAATGGATCAGTAATGGGGAATTATGCCGGATGCGGTTCATCATGTAACAGCCATAACCTAGGGTGACACAGAACTAGCTCCAGTTCATTTGATATAATGTAGGCATGTATTCCGAATATAGTCATACATGCTTATGGAAAAGAACTTGCATGACATCTTTTGTCCTACCCTCTCGTGGCAGCGGGGTCCTTAAGGAAACTAAGGGATATTAAGGCCTCCTTTTAATAGAGTACCAGAACAAAGCATTAACACATATTGAATACATGAACTCCTCAAACTACGGTCATCACCGGTAAGTATCTCGATTATTGTCACTTTGGGGTTAACGGATCATAACACATAATAGGTGACTATAGACTTGCAAGATAGGATCTAGAACTCTCATATATTGATGAAAACATAATAGGTTCAGATCTGAAATCATGGCACTCGGGCCCTAGTGACAAGCATTAAGGATAGCAAAGTCATAGAAACATCAATCTCAGAACATAGTGGATACTAGGGATCAAACCCTAACAAAACTAACTTGATTACATGATACATCCCATCCAACCCATCACCGTCTAGCAAGCCTACGATGGAATTACTCACGCACGGCGGCACTACTGGAATCAGGGATTTTGCCGTCTGCCAGTTCTTTGCCGTCTGCTAGCAGACGGCAAAGAAGGTCTTTGCCATCAGCTACCAAAAAGCAGACGACAAACAACCGGCAGATGGCAAAGAAGGTCTTTGCCATCTGTCACTTCTTTGCCGTCAGCTGGCTGACGACAAAGAATCTTTGCCATCAGCTGGCTGACGGCAAAGAGAGAGGTGGCCCCCACTAACGAGCCGATTAGAAAAACTTAACGCCCCCCTCTTTGCCGTCCGCTAGCAGACGGCAAAGATAAAAAGCAAGCGGACGACAAAGGTTCGGCGGACGGCAAAGGCTAATTAACCTAACCTAACGCCCGGCCAATCGAAGCCCCCACCCCCGCCCGTTACTCTCTCTTCTCTCCCTCTCTCCTCCTCGACGCCCAGCCGCCACCAGATCCACCCACCGCCGCCCGCGCTTGCCCCGTCGCCCCACCAGCCCGCCGCCCCCACCCCACCCGCCGACGCCCCGTCGCCCCACTATCCCGCCACCCGGCGCCGCCCCCGCTTGCCCCGTTCCCCACCACCCGCCGCCCACCACCCGCCGACCCCATCGCCCATCCCGCCGCCCCGGTGCGCCACCACGTCGCCGGCCCACCCGCCCCACTGCCCCGGTGCGCCGCCACGTCGCCGACCCACCCGCCCCACTGCCCCGACCGTCCCATTACTCCGGTGAGTTTTTTTTCTTTTTTTTTCTTTTTTTCATTTTTTTGCTGTTTAATTGTTAGTGTTAGATTTAGTGTTAGATATGTCTTAGTGTTAGTGTTAGATTTAGTGCTACATATCTGTTAGTGTTAGATTTAGTGCATGGGTTTTAGATGAAAAAAGAAGAAGAAGAAAAGAAGAAAAGAAGTAGAAGAAAAAAGAATATGTAGAAGAAAAGAAGAAGAAGAAGAAGAAGAAGAAGAAGAAGAAAAGAAGTAGAAGAAGTAGAAGTAGAAGAAGTAGAAGAAGAAGAAAAGAAAAGAAGTAGAAAAAGGATGAAAAAAGAAGAAGAAGAAAAGAAGTAGAAGAAGAAGAAAGGAAGAAAAGAAAAGAAGTAGAAAACAGATGAAAAAAGAAGAAGAAGAAAAGAAGTAGAAGAAGTAGAAGAAGAAGAAAAGAAGAAACGAAAAGAAGTAGAAAAAAGATGAAAGAAGAAGAAGAAGAAAGTAAAGAAGAAGAAGAAGAGAAAGAAAGAAGGATAGAAGGAAACACCCCGACACCACACCCCGACCCCCTGACCCCCCTGACCCCGACACCACACCACACCCCGACACCACACCCCGACACCCCGATCCCGACACGACCCCCTGACCCCCTGACCCCGACAGCCCGACTCTGACACCACCCCCGCACCCCCGACACACGACCCCGACCCCTGACCCCGACACCCCGACCCCGACACCACACCCCGACACACAGACCACCGACACCACACCCCGACCCCCCGATCCCGAAACAGCACGCCGACCCCGACACCTCCCGAAAAGGTGCTCTTTGGCCTTCCAGAGGCCGACAAGGTCATATATTTGTGAATTATGAGTTATGTCATATATTTTTCGATTTTGTTATGAAAAACATCATATATAATTGTGTTGATCGGGTAGATTTAAATGTGCAGTTGTTTCATCGCTGCGAGGTTTGGTGTTCGACGACCTCGCCGTGCGTTTGACGAGCTCTTCCCCTTCGTTCGTGGGTGAGCACAAATGACATGTCCTCCTCCCCCATTAATTATTTGCTCTGTTCCGGTGTTCGTGCCGATGAAACTTGATAGCTAGCTATATATGTGTCTTGAATCATCAGTATGCGTAACCAATATGTGTCTCCCGTTTGAAAGCGTTATAGTTATAAATATGCATGCATTTGCATATTTATAACCTTGATTCTTTCGAATTGTCCAACGCTATCCATGGACAGCCTGAATATGTGTAGATTGGGTTTGTTTTCCCATATGCTTTGCTCCGGATCCGACGCATAAATTTTGTCAGTGCCTCCCCTGTTGTTCTCCGGGTACACATCCTCTCTGTTTATTGCAGAGACGTGTATCTGGAGAACAGCAGGGAGGTGCTGCCGAAATTTTGCGTCGGATCCGGAGCATAGCATGGGAAAATGAACCCAATCTACACATACTCGGGTGGGATTAGGACCTATCATTACCTATTAGAGTGTAGGTTGCATGGACGTAATAAAATTGACAAAGTAGATCAACTGATGAATATATACATGGTGAATTATATATATATATTTGTTGTGTGTCCAGTAGCTCTGAAAGTCAAGATGAGTGATTGTGCGTGGATGTATACCGGTCACACTGGTCAGAACAAATGGAGCGCTGAATGGTTCATAAAAACCAAGGGGTTTGTGCAAGATGCATTTGCAAATGGCCAGAGGAAAACCTGGTGCCCCTGTTTCCGGTGCGGCAATTGGGAAAAGAGGACAGAGGCTGAAATGGGCAAACACCTGCAGAAGAGTGGTTTTACGCCCGATTATACGGTGTGGACATATCATGGTGAGTCTGCCCAACGTGACCGAGCTGAGGTGGATCGTCGTCGCACCGACGAGCATGGTACCGGGATGGAAAACATGGTGCAAGACTATGATGATGCTCGGGATTCGGACGAGGAGATGGAGGAATCTGCAAAAGCCTTCAATGAAATGTTGGAGTCTTCAAAACGTCCGCTCCACGAGCACACTTAGCTTTGTCAGTTGGATGCCATCTCACAAGTAATGGCTCTGAAGGCTCACTTCAACTTGGGCAGAGAATGCTATGACGCAATGATGACAGTATTTGGACGCTTTCTACCCAAAGGCCATGTAATGCCTGCAAACCTGTACCAGTCGGACAAAATCCTCCGTGCACTGAAGATGCCCTATGAGAAGATACATGCCTGTGAGAAAGGATGTGCCTTATTTAGGCTTGACTATGCGGACTTGAACTATTGTCCCATTTGCAAGTCTTCCAGGTATGTTGTGGTAGACAACGGTATGGGTGAGAAGACACAGACCAAAATCCCCGTTAGTGTTCTTCGGTATATGCCAATCGTACCAAGACTTCAACGTCTTTTCATGGTCGAAGAGACGGCCAGACAGATGACATGGCACAAAACAGGCAAAAGAACCGAACTAGATGCAGATGGGAATCTGATGATGGTACACACATCAGATGGTGTTGCGTGGAAAAAGTTTGATGAATTACATGCCGACAAAGTGGTAGATCCGAGGCATCCTCGAGTCAGCAGCAACACGGATGGGTTCAGTGTGTTTGGTATGACGGCAACCCAATACAGCTGTTGGCCCGTATTTGTCTTTCCACTCAATCTCCCCCCGGGCAAATTATGCAAAGAAAGAACATTTTCCTGACGTTGATAATTCCATGGCCCAACTATCCGGGGAAAAATATGAATGTGTACATGCAGCCGCTTAAGGACAAATTGCAAGAAGCCTGGGATAATGGGTTCAAGACATACGACGCCTATAGTAAACGGAACTTCATAATGCGTGTCTGGTACATGTACTCGACGCATGACTTGCCAGCGTATGCGCTATTCGTTGGCTGGTGTGTGCATGGAAGGTTCCCGTGCCCCACATGCAAGGGAGCTCTTGAGTTTCGTTGGCTTCAGGCTGGTCGCAAGTTTTCTTGCTTTGACATGCATAGATAGTTCCTGGATCCTCGACATAAGTTCAGAAAAGACAAGAAGAACTTCATCAGAGGTGAGTTTAATTTGAATGGACATTACTTGCTAGTCTTAACATTTGAGTGTCATCATGCTAACGAGACATTGGAAATGATCTTTCGTGCAGCGTAACTCCAGACAAGCATCGCACGATCCTTCTCCAGCTACCGGCACGAGCCAGCCAGCTCCTACACCTCCATGATCACGGTAAGTTTCTCTAGTGTTTTGCTTAACAAATGCATAAAGACCTAGACTTAGATTTGTTTCCTCCAATATGCTTACCATAATGACCTAGACTTAGATTCTTTTCCTCCAAAATGACTTAATAAGCTTACCGACCTCCAAAACCATCCATTTTACCTAAGTTAGCTCTAAAACGATCTGTACTTAGCTTACTTATGTCAAAAATTGCATAATTAGCTTAGTTAGCTCATAAACGATCCATTTTACCTAAGTTAGCTCTAAAATGACCCATTTTACCTTAGTTAGCTTATAAATGATCCATTTTATCCAAGTTAGCTCTAAAATGACCCATTTTACCTAGATTAGCTCCTAAATGATCCATTTTACCTACGTTAGCTTTAAAATGACCCATTTCACCTAGGTTAGCTCCAAAATGAACCATCTTACCTAGGTTAGCTCCAAAATGACCCATCACACCTAGGTTAACTCTAAAATGATGCTTTTTTTACTAAGTTAGCTCATAAACGATCCATTTCAACTAAGTTCGCTCATAAACGATCCATTTCACCTAAGTTAGCTCAAAAATGATCCATTTCACCTAAATTAGCTCTTAAATGATCCATTTCACCTAAGTTAGCTCATAAACGATCCATTTCAACTAAGTTAGCTCATAAATGATCCATTTCACCTAAGTTAGCTCAAAAACGATCCATTTCACCTTAGCTCATAAACGATCCATTTCACCTTAGTTAGCTCATAAACGATCCATTTCACCTTAGTTAGCTCATAAACGATCCATTTCAACTAAGTTAGCTCATAAAGGATCCATTTCACCTAAGTTAGCTCATAAAGGATCCATTTCACCTTAGTTAGCTCATAAACGATCCATTTCACCTAAGTTAGCTCATAAAGGATCCATTTCACCTTAGTTAGCTCATAAACAATCCATTTCAACTAAGTTAGCTCATAAATGATCCATTTCAACTAAGTTAGCTCATAAACGATCCATTTCACCTAAGTTAGCTCATAAATGATCCATTTCACCTTAGTTAGCTCATAAACGACCCATTTCAACTTAGTTAGCTCATATATGATCCATTTCACCTAAGTTAGCCCATAAATGACATATACTTCTTGTTCTAGTCTTCTTCTTCTAGTCTTCTTCTTCTAATCACCTTTTTCTAACTTTCTTATTTGCCATTTTGCAGATTTCATTCACTTCATGGAAGCTAGCTTGCTATGGAGTGCTTGTTTTTTCTTTCATTCTCTTCAAGTATTCTTCTACTTTGCTATGATGGAACTTGCTATCTTGATGAAACTTTGCATTGTAATATGTACGGATGGAACAATGTGTATGTGCAACTTGATGGAACTTGCTATGTATGAATGGATGGAACTATATATGTATGTATGATGAAACTTATGTGCTGGATATGTCATATGTTTGCTGTTAAATAGCCCTGTGAAATATATATATATATATGTCATATATATTTGCTGTCAAAATTGTTGCATTAAAAAAACAGAAAAAATGAGGCAAAGTAGGATCTTTGCCGTCAGCCACTGATGGCAAAGCCACCTTTGCCGACAGCCACGGACGGCAAAGCCACCTTTGCTGACAGCCACAGATGGCAAATCAGCCACGCGGCGGCCACCTGTGCCTCCTGGGAACTGACCCAATTGGCCAGTTTGCCTACAGCGGCGGACGGCAAAGGTTTTGCCTACAGTGGCTGATGGCAAAGAGTAAACAACTTTGCCTACAGCCGCGGATGGCAAAGGCCTGCCGCGTAGTGACGTCCAGCTGACATCATTCGGCGGACGGCAAAGGACGGACAAATTTTGTCGTCAGCAGCGGACGACAAAGGTTGCCGTTAGCCACCTAACGGACTAACATAATTATTGCCGTCTGCTTTCTTTGCCGTTAGCTGCCGATGGCAAAGGCCCCTTTGCCGTCAGCCACCGAAAGCAGACGGCAAAGTAGCTCTTTGCCGATCCTTACTTTGCCGGAGCTTTTTGCCGTCCGTGGCAGATGGTAAAGACCTTTGCCGCCCGCCGTTCCTGCCTTTGCCATCTGCCGTGGCAGATGGCAAAGTAGCTGATTCTTGTAGTGCGGTGAGCATCATGAAATTGGTGATGGAGGATGGTTGATGATGACGATGGTGACGGATTCCCCTCTCCGAAGCCCCGAACGGACTCTAGATTAGCCCTCCCGAGAGGTTTTAGGGCTTGGCGGCGGCTCCGTATCGTAAAACGGCGATGATCCTTATCTCTGATTTTTTTCTCCCCGAAACAAAATATATAGAGTTGGAGTTGGAGTCGGAGGAGCTCCAGGGGGCTCACGAGGTAGGGGGCGCGCCCTAGGGGGGCAGGCGTGCCCCCCACCCTTGTGGACAGGTGGTGGGCCCCCTGGCCTTTATCTTTTGCAGGTATTTTTTATATTTTCCAAAAAGTTGCTCCGTGAAGTTTCAGGTCATTCCGAGAACTTTTGTTTCTGCACATAAATAACACCATGGTAATTCTGCTGAAAACAGCGTCAGTCCGGGTTAGTTCCATTCAAATCATGCAAGTTAGAGTCCAAAACAAGGGAAAAAGTGTTTGGAAAAGTAGATACGATGGAGACGTATCAACTCCCCCAAGCTTAAACCTTTGCTTGTCCTCAAGCAATTCAGTTGACAAACTGAAAGTGATAAAGAAAATTTTTTACAAACTCTGTTTGCTCTTGTTGTTGTAAATATGTAAAGCCAGCATTCAAGTTTTCGGTGAAGATTATAACTAACCACATTCACAATAACGCTTAGGTCTCAAGTTTACTCATATCAGTGGCATAATCAACTAGCGAGCAATAATAATAAATCTCAGATGACAACACTTTCTCAAAACAATCATAATATGATATAACAAGATGGTATCTCGCTAGCCCTTTCTGAGACCGCAAAACATAAATGCAGAGCACCTTTAAAGATCAAGGACTGACTAGACATTGTAATTCATGGTAAAAGAGATCCAGTCAAGTCATACCCAATGTAAACTAACAATAATGAATGCAAATGACAGCGGTGCTCTCCAACTGGTGCTTTTTAATAAGAAGATGATGACTCAGCATAAAAGTAAATAGATAGGCCCTTCGCAGAGGGAAGCAGGGATTTGTAGAGGTGCCAGAGCTCGGTTTTGAAATAGAGATGAATAATATTTTGAGCGGTATACTTTCATTGTCAACATAACAACCAAGAGATGGCAATATCTTCCATGCTACACACATTATAGGCGGTTCCCAAACAGAATAGTAAAGTTTATACTCCCCCTTCCACCAACAAGCATCATTCATGGCTTGCTCGAAACAACTAGTGCCTCCAACTAACAAGAGTCCCAGGGGGAGTTTTGTTTGCAATTATTTTGATTTAGTTTGCATAAAGCATGGGACTGAGAATCCCGGTGACCAGCCACTTTCTCGTGAGTGAGGAGCGGAGTCCACTCCTCTTGAGAATAACCCGCCTAACATGGGACAGCCCTAGTTGATACATGAGCTATACGAGCATACAAAACAGGATATTTATTTGAAGGTTTAGAGTTTGGCACATACAAATTTACTTGGAACGGCAGGTAGATACCGTATATAGGTAGGTATGGTGGACTCATATGGAATAACTTTGGGGTTTATGGAGTTGGATGCACAAGCAGTATTCCCGCTTAGTACAAGTGAAGGCTAGAAAAAGACTGGGAAGCGACCAGCTAGAGAGCAACAATAGTCATGAACATGCATTAAAATTAATCAACACCGAATGCAAGCATGAGTAGGATATAATCCACCATGAACATAAATATCGTGAAGGCTATGTTGATTTTGTTTCAACTACATGCGTGAACATGTGCCAAGTCAAGTCACTTAAATCATTCAGAGGAGGATACCACCCTATCATACCACACCATGACCATTTCAATAGCATGTTGGCACGCAAGGTAAACCATTATAACTCATAGCTAATCAAGCATGGCACAAGAACTATGATCTCTAGTTGTCATTGCAAACATGTTTATTCATAATAGTCCAAATTAGGAATGATGAACTAATCATATTTACAAAAACAAAAGAGGTCGAGTTCATACCAGCCTTTCTCATCTCAGTCAGTCCATCATATATCGTCACAATTGCCTTTCACTTGCACGACCGAACGATGTGAATAATAATAATTGTGCATGTGCATCGGACTAAGCTGGACTCTGTAAGCATTCAATAAACAGGAGAAGACAAGGCAATATGGGCTCTTTTGTCAGATCAACAATTATGCATATAAGAGCCACCTCAACAATTTAATCATGGTCTTCTCCTATCGACCCCAAAGTAAATAAAAGAAATAAAACTATTTACACGGGAAAGCTCCCAACAAGCAAAAGAAGAACAAGAAATCTTTTTGGGTTTTCATTTTAATCACTACTATAAGCATGGAAAGTAAACTAATTAAAAGCTACAACTAATTTTTTTTGGTTTTTCTTAAGGTTTATCAAACACACAAGAAGAAAGCATAAAAAGGAAAGTAAACTAGCATGGATGATACAATGAAAAAGTATGAGCACCGACATCTAGCAACGAGTGTGTGAACATAAATGTAATGTCGGTGGGAAATACGTACTCCCCCAAGCTTAGGCTTTTGGCCTAAGTTGGTCTATGGCCACGGCTGGCCTGGCGGATATCCATAATAATAGTTGGGGTCGTACTGCGATGCAGCGGCTATCACCTCCTGAGCTGCAGCGTGGCGACGAGCGGCCTCCGCTCTCCTCTCGTACTCATCTGCCTCCTCTCTGGTAATAATATATCTTCCTTTTGCCTGATAATCAAAGAAGGTAGGAGCATGGAGAGTAATACGGACAACACGCCGTCTGTCAAAGATTAGTCGATACTAGAGAGGTGATTCATTCCTCTCAACAAACTGGTGGTGAACCATAGCATTAAAGTCTAGGTAAGCATAGGTAATTCAATATCATCTTCACGTATGGATATACCAAGAAAATTAGCTATGCGGGTTGCATAAATTCCACCAAAGAAATCTCCGTTAAATCTATTAAGATGCAACCTACGTGCAACAATGGCTCCCAAATTATAAGATTTGTCTCCTAACACAGCACTCCTAAGAATACTGAGGTCAGGAACACACATATGACATGCTTCATCTTTACCATTAATGCATCTGCCTATAAAGAGGGCAAAATAATGTATAGCAGGAAAGTGAATGCTCCCTATGGTAGCCTGTGTTATATCTCTAGATTCCCCCACAGTTATACTAGCAAGAAAATCTCTAAATTCAGATTTGTGAGGATCCCTGATACTACCCCATTGTGGAAGTTTGCAAGCAGTGGTAAAATCCTCTAAGTCCATAGTGTAAGAATTTTCATAAAGATCAAACAGGACAGTTGGAGAATTACGTGAAGATGAAAATTCAAACCTCCTCATAAAGGAACTAGTGAGATTGTGATACTGGCTGCACTTCTCTTCCTCGAAGCTCACAAGATCAGCGTTACGCAAATATGCGTTAAATTCTTCCTTAATTCCCGCTCAATCCATAAGGTTCTCAGAAGGCCATTCACAAGGACGCATTGGAGAGTCTCTTGGTGGCTCTTCATCAGCATCACGCATTGCAAGCCTGGGTCCTTGCTTTCTTGAAGAACCACCCTGGAACATTTTCCTAAGCATATTTCTTGCTCTGAAAAATTCTGAATTTTTTTGTAACTTCAAAATAAAAGTAAACCAAACTCAATAATATTGATAGCAACTACTCCTACAAGTGCCTAGAGCCTATATCATGCATCAAAACTACTTGGAACCATATAAATTTGACATGCGAGCTCAAGAACATGGTCACCTAGGCATCACAAATTTGCAATGAATAAAGAACTAGTACAAAAATTAATTGTACCAATGGAGGAGTCACATACCAAGGAACAATCTCCCCAAGCAGTTTTGTGAGAGGTGCTTTGAGCAAGGAGATCGAAAATGGCAGCAAAATGAGCTTGGACTCGGGTTTGAGCTGGTTATTCGTGTTTGTGGGAGGAAGAAGGAGTGTGTGGGTGAAAGGATAAGTGGAGGAGGGCCACCGTGGGCCCATGAGGGAGGTGGGTGCGCCCAGGGGGTAGGGCGCGCCCTCCACCCTCGTGGCTAGGTGGATGACCCCATGCTGTGTTCCCAGTGCCAAATATTCTCAAATATTCTAGAAAAAATCATATTTAAATTTCAGGGCATTTGGAGAACTTTTATTTTCAGGGTATTTTTATATTGCACGAATAATCAGATAACAGACAGAAAAATACTTATTTTTATTTTATTTAATATAAATAACAGAAAGTAAAAGTGGGGTACAGAAGGTTGTGCCTTCTAGTTTCATCCATCTCATGCTCATCAAAAGGAATCCACTAACAAGGTTGATCAGGTCTTGTTAACAAACTCATTCCGAATATCATGGAACCGGAGAAATTTCGAATAACACTATGTTACCTCAACGGGGATATGCACATACCCAATAACAAGAATATCATATTTCTTCTTGACAGTAGGAAGAGGAAATTCAAAACCTCCAAATATAATCGATGGAATTTTTCCAATAGAATTGATACTGTGGACTTGAGGTTATTTCCTCGGAAAGTGTACCGTATGCTCATTACCATTAACATGAAAAGTGACATTGCCTTTAGTGCAATCAATAACAGCCCCTGCAGTGTTCAAAAAGGGTCTTCCAAGAATAATAGACATACTATCGTCCTCAAGAATATCAAGAATAACAAAGTCCGTTAAAATAGTAACGTTTGCAACTACAACAGGCACATCCTCACAAATACCAACAGGTATAGCAGTTGATTTATCAGCCATTTGCAAAGATATTTCAGTAGGTGTCAACTTATTCAAATCAAGTCTACGATATAAAGAGAGAGGCATAACACTAACACCGGCTCCAAGATCACATAAAGCAGTTTTAACATAATTTCTTTTAATGGAGCATGGTATAGTTGGTACACCGGGATCTCCTAGTTTCTTAGGTATTCCACCCTCAAAAGTATAATTAGCAAGCATGGTGGAAATTTCAGCTTCCGGTGTCTTTCTTTTATTTGAAACAATATCTTTCATATACTTAGCATAAGGATTCATTTTGAGCATATCAGTTAATCGCATACGCAAAAAGATAGGTCTAATCATTTCAGCAAAGCGCTCAAAATCCTCATCATCCTTTTTCTTGGATGGTTTGGGAGGAAAAGGCATGGGTTTCTGAACCCATGGTTCTCTTTCTTTACCTTGTTTCCTAGCAACAAAGTCTTTCTTATCATAACGTTGATTCTTTGATTGTGGTTTATCAAGATCAACAACAGGTTCAATTTCTACATCATTATCATTGCTAGGTTGAGCATCATCATGAACATTATCATTAACATTATCACTAGTTTCAGGTTCATTACCAGATTGTGTTTTAGCATCATAAATATAAATATCATTTGGATTCTTAGGTGTTTCAGTAATAGGTTCACTATAAGCATGCAAAGTCTTATCATTTTTATTTTTCTTCCTTTTAGAAGGACTAGGTGCATCTACATTATTTCTCTAAGAATCTTGCTCAATTCTCTTAGGGTGCCCTTCAGGATACAAAGGTTCCTGAGTCATTCTACTAGTTCTAGTAGCCACTCTAACAGCATAATCATTATTCTTACTATTCAATTCATTGAGCAAATCATTTTGAGCTTTAAGTACTTGTTCTACTTGAGTGGTAACCATAGAAGCATGTTTACTAATAAGTTTAAGTTCACTTTTAACATTAGCCATATAATCACACAAGTGCTCAAGCATATTTGAATTGTATTTCAATTGTCTACCAAAATAAGCATTAAAATCTTCTTGCTTAGCCATAAATTTATCAAACTCATCTAAGCATGGGCTAGCAAACTTAGTAAACGGGATTTCAGCTTTATCATATCTATAGAGAGAATTTACCTTTACTACCTGTGTCGGGTTATCAAGACCATGTGTTTCTTCAATAGGTAATGGATTAAGATCATATGTTTCTTCAACAGGCGGTAAATTAAGACCGTGTATTTCTTCAATAGGAGGTAAATTCTTAACATCTTCAGCTTTAATACCTTTTCTTTCATAGATTTTTTTGCCTCTTGCATATCTTCAGGACTGAGAAATAGAATACCTCTCTTCTTCGGAGTTGGTTTAGGAATAGGCTCAGGAACTGGCTCAGGAGGTGTCCAATTATTTTCATTTCTCAACATATTATTCAATAGGATTTCAGCTTCATCTGGTGTTCTTTCCCTGAAAACAGAACCAACACAACTATCCAGGTAATCTCTGGAAGCATCGGTTAGTCCATTATAAAAGATATCAAGTATTTCATTTTTCTTAAGAGGATGATCAGGTAAAGCATTAAGTAACTTGAGAAGCCTCCCACAAGCTTGTGGGACACACTCTTCTTCAATTTGCACAAAATTATATATATCTCTTAAAGCAGCTTGTTTCTTATGAGCAGGGAAATATTTAGCAGAGAAGTAATAAATCATATCCTGGGGACTATGCACACAACCAGGATCAAGAGAATTAAACCATATCTTAGCATCACCCTTTAATGAGAACGGAAATATTTTAAGGATATAAAAGTAGCGAGTTCTCTCATCATTAGTGAACAGGGTAGCTATATAATTTAATTTAGTAAGATGTGCCACAACAGTTTCAGATTCATAGCCATGAAAATGATCAGATTCAACCAAAGTAATTATATCAGGATCAACAGAGAATTAATAATCCTTATCAGTAACACAAATAGGTGAAGTAGCAAAAGCAGGGTCAGGTTTCATTCTAGCATTTAGAGATTGCTGATTCCATTTAGCTAATAACCTCTTAAGTTCGTATCTATCTTTGCAAGCTAAAGAAGCTTCTTTATCAAAAACATAACCCTCGGGAATAACAGGCAAGTCTTCATCATCAATTTCATCAGTATTATCAGATTCAATATTTTCATTCTCTCTAGCCCTAGCAAGTTGTTCATCAAGAAATTCACCAAGTGGCACAATAGTATCAAGCATAGAAGTAGTTTCATCATAAGTATCATGCAGAGCACAAGTGGCATCATCAATAACATGCGACATATCAAAATGAATAGCAGAAGCAGGTTTAGGTGTCGCAAGCTTACTCATAACAGAAGGTGAATCAAGTACAGAGCTAGATGGCACTTCCTTACCTCCCCTCGTAGTTGAGGGATAAATCTTGGTTTTTGGATCTCTCAAGTTCTTCATAATAATAAGCAGATATAAATCCCAAGTGACTCAAAGAATAGAGCTACGCTCCCCGGCAACGGCGCCAGAAAATAGTCTTGATAACCCACAAGTATAGGGGATCGCAACAGTTTTCGAGGGTAGAGTATTCAACCCAAATTTATTGATTCGACACAAGGGGAGCCAAAGAATATTCTCAAGTATTAGCAGCTGAGTTGTCAATTCAACCACACCTGGAAACTTAATATCTCCAGCAAAGTATTTAGTAGCAAAGTAATATGATAGTAGTGGTAACGGTAGCAAAAGGTAATGATAGCAAAAGTAATGTTTTTGGTATTTTGTAGTGATGATAGCAATAGCAATGGAAAAGTAAATAAGCAAAGAACAGTATATGGAAAACTCATAGGCAATGGATCAGTAATGGAGAATTATGCCGGATGCGGTTCATCATGTAACAGTCATAACCTAGGGTGACACAGAACTAGCTCCAGTTCATTGATATAATGTAGGCATGTATTCCGAATATAGTCATACGTGCTTATGGAAAAGAACTTGCATGACATCTTTTGTCCTACCCTCCCGTGGCAGCGGGGTCCTTACGGAAACTAAGGGATATTAAGGCCTCCTTTTAATAGAGTACCGGAACAAAGCATTAACACATAGTGAATACATGAACTCCTCAAACTATGGTCATCACCGGTAAGTATCCTGAGTATTGTCACTTCTGGGTTAACGGATCATAACACATAATAGGTGACTATATACTTGCAAGATAGGATCTAGAACTCTCATATATTGATGAAAACATAATAGGTTCAGATCTGAAATCATGGCACTCGGGCCCTAGTGACAAGCATTAAGCATAGCAAAGTCATAGCAACATCAATCTGAGAACATAGTGGATACTAGGGATCAAACCCTAACAAAACTAACTTGATTACATGATAGATCCCATCCAACCCATCACCGTCCAGCAAGCCTACGATGGAATTACTCACGTACGGCGGTGAGCATCATGAAATTGGTGATGGAGGATGGTTGATAATGACGATGGCGACAGATTCCCCTCTCCGGAGCCCCGGACGGACTCTAGATCAACCCTCCCGAGAGGTTTTAGGGCTTGGCGGCAGCTCCATATCGTAAAACGCGATGATTCCTTCTCTCTAATTTTTTTCTCCTCAAAACAAAATATATAGAGTTGGAGTTGGAGTCGGAGGAGCTCCAGGGGGCCCACGAGGTTGGGGGCGCGCCCTAGGGGGGCAGGCACGCCCCCACCCTCGTGGACAGGTGGTGGCCCCCCTGGCCTTCAGCTTTTGCAAGTATTTTTTATATTTTCCAAAAAGTTGCTTCGTGAAGTTTCAGGTCATCCCGAGAACTTTTGTTTCTGCACATAAATAACACCATGGTAATTCTGCTGAAAACAGCGTCAGTCCGGGTTAGTTCCATTCAAATCATGCAAGTTAGAGTCCAAAGCAAGGGCAAAAGTGTTTGGAAAAGTAGATACGACGGAGACGTATCAACTGACAAGAGCAATGCAGTGCCCAATATTTTTGTGAGATCCTTGTTGGGGAATGTAGCAGCATTTTAAAATTTTCTATGCATCACCAAGATCAATCTATGGAGTCATCTAGCAACGAGGGAGAGAGGAGTGCATCTACATACCCTTGTAGATCACGAGCGGAAGCGTTCAAGAGAACGGGGTTGATGGAGTCCTACTCGACGTGATCCAAATCACCGAAGATCCTAGTGCCGAACGGACGGCACCTCCGCGTTTAACACACGTACGGAGCGAGGACGTCTCCCGCGCCTTGATCCAGCAAGGAGGAGGGAGAGGTTGAGGAAGAGGGCTCCAACAGCAGCACGACGGTGTGGTGGTGATGAAGCTGCAGTACTCCGGCAGGGCTTCGCCAAGCTCTTATGGAGGAGGAGAGGTGTTGGGGAGGGGAGGGGCTGCGCCTTGGATGTTGTCTGCAGCCCTCCCCTCACCCCTCTATTTATAGGGGAAAGGGGAAGGGGGCCGGCCCCCTCTAGATGAGATCTAGAGGGGGGGCGGCGGCCAAGGGGAGGGGGGCTTGCCCCCCAAGCAAGGGGGCACCCCCCTTAGGGTTTCCCCCAACCCTAGGCGCATGGGCCCTAGGGGGGTGTGGCGCCCCAGCCCACTTGGGCTGGTTCCCTTCTCCATACAGCCCATAAGGCCCTCTGGAAGAGGTGGACCCCCGGAACCCCTCCGGTGGCCCCGGTACAATACCGATATGCCCCCAAAACTTTCCGGCGACCATGTGACAACTTCCCATATATAAATCTTTACCTCCGGACCATTCCGGAACTCCTCGTGACGTCCGGGATCTCATCCGGGACTCCGAACAACATTCGGTAATTACATACAAGTCTTCCTAACAACCTTAGCGTCACCGAACCTTAAGTGTGTAGACCCTACGGGTTTAGGAGACATGCAGACATGACCGAGATGACTCTCCGGTCAATAACCAACAGCAGGATCTGGATACCCATGTTGGCTCCCACATGCTCCACGATGATCTCATCGGATGAACCACGATGTCGAGGATTCAATCAATCCGTATACAATTCCCTTTGTCAATCGGTACGTTACTGGTCCGAGACTCAATCGTCGGTATCCCAATACCTTGTTCAGTCTCATTACCGGCAAGTCACTTTACTCGTACCGTAATGCATGATCCCGTGATCAACCACTTGATCACATTGAGCTCATTATGATGATGCATTACCGAGTGGGCCCAGAGATACCTCTCTGTCATACGGAGTGACAAATCCCAGTCTCGATTCGTGCCAACCCAACAGACACTTTCGGAGATACCTGTAATGTACCTTTATAGTCACCCAGTTACGTTGTGACGTTTGGCACACCCAAGGCACTCCTACGATATCCGGGAGTTGCACAATCTCATGGTCTAAGGAAATGATACTTGACATTCAGAAAAGCTACAGAAAACGAACTACACGATCTTTGAGCTAAGCTTAGGATTGGGTCTTGTCCATCACATCATTCTCCTAATGATGTGATCCCGTTATCAATGACATCTAATGTCCATAGTCAGGAAACCATGACTATTCTTTGATCAACGAGCTAGTCAACTAGAGGCTCACTAGGGACGTGTTGTGGTCTATGTATTCACACATGTATTACGATTTCCGGATAACACAATTATAGCATGAACAATAGACAATTATCATGAACAAAGAAATATAATAATAACCATTTTATTATTGCCTCTAGGGCATATTTCCAACAGTCTCCCACTTGCACTAGAGTCAATATTCTAGTTACATTGTGATGAATCGAACACCCATGCAGTTCTGGTGTTGATCATGTTTTGCTCTAGGGAGAGGTTTAGTCAACGGATCTACTACATTCAGGTCCGTATGTACTTTACAAATCTCTATGTCTCCATTTTGAACACTTTCACGAATGGAGTTGAAGCGATGCTTGATATGCCTGGTCTTCCTGTGAAACCTGGGCTCCTTGGCAAGGGCAATAGCTCCAGTATTGTCACAGAAGAGGGTCATGGGGCCCGACGCATTGGTTATGACTCCTAGGTCGGTAATGAACTCCTTCACCCAGACTGTTTCTTGTGCTGCCTCCGAGGCTGCCATGTACTCCGCTTCACATGTAGATCCTGCCACAACGCTTTGCTTGCAACTGCACCAGCTTACTGCCCCACCATTCAAAATATACACGTATCCGGTTTGTGACTTAGAGTCATCCAGATCTGTGTCGAAGCTAGCATCGACGTAACCCTTTACGACGAGCTCTTCGTCACCTCCATAAACGAGAAACATTTCCTTAGTCCTTTTCAGGTATTTCAGGATATTCTTGACCGCTGTCCAGTGTTCCATGCCAGGATTACTTTGGTACCTTCCTACCAAACTCACGGCAAGGTTTACATCAGGTCTGGTACACAGCATAGCATACATGATAGACCCTATGGCCGAGGCATAGGGGACGACACTCATCTTTTCTCTATCTTCTGCCGTGGTCGGGCATTGAGCCGTGCTCAATCTCGTACCTTGCAATACAGGCAAGAACCCCTTCTTTGACTGATCCATTTTGAACTTCTTCAATATCTTGTCAAGGTACGTACTCTGTGAAAGACCAATGAGGCGTCTCGATCTATCTCTATAGATCTTGATGCCTAATATATAAGCAGCTTCTCCAAGGTCCTTCATTGAAAAACACTTGTTCAAGTAGGCCTTTATGCTTTCCAAGAATTCTATATCATTTCCCATCAACAATATGTCATCCACATACAATATGAGAAATGCTACAGAGCTCCCACTCACTTCCTTGTAAATGCAGGCTTCTCCATAAGTCTGCATAAACCCAAACGCTTTGATCATCTCATCAAAACGAATGTTCCAACTCCGAGATGCTTGCACCAGCCCATAAATCGAGCATTGGAGCTTACACACCTTGTCAACATTCTTAGGATCGAAAAAACCTTCCGTCTGCATCATATACAATTCTTCCTTAAGGAAACCATTAAGGAATGCCGTTTTGACGTCCATTTGCCATATTTCATAATCATAGAATGCGGCAATTGCTAACATGATTCGGACGGACTTCAGCTTCGCTACGGGTGAGAAAGTCTCATCATAGTCAACCCCTTGAACTTGTCGATAACCCTTATCGACAAGCCGAGCTTTATAGATGGTCACATTACCATCCGCGTCTGTCTTCTTCTTAAAGATCCATTTATTTTCTATGGCTCGCCGATCAACGGGCAAGTCAGTCAAAGTCCATACTTCGTTTTCATACATGGATCCTATCTCGGATTTCATGGCTTCCAGCCATTTGTTGGAATCCGGGCCCGCCATCGCTTCTTCATAGTTCGAAGGTTCACCGTTGTCTAACAACATGATTTCCAAGACAGGGTTGCCGTACCACTCTGGTGCGGAATGTGTCCTTGTGGACCTACGAAGTTCAGTAGCAACTTGATCTGAAGTTTCATGATCATGATCATCAACTTCCTCTCTAGTCGGTGCAGGCACCTCAGGAACATTTTCTTGAGCTGCGCCACTTACCGGTTCAAGAGGTAATACTTCATCAAGTTCTACCTTCCTCCCACTTATTTCTTTCAAGAGAAACTCTTTCTCTAGAAAGGACCCATTCTTGGCAACAAAGATCTTGCCTTCGGATCTGAGGTAGAAGGTATACCCAACAGTTTCTTTAGGGTATCCTATGAAGACGCATTTTTCTGACTTGGGTTCGAGCTTTTCAGGTTGAAGTTTCTTGACATAAGCATCGCATCCCCAAACTTTTAGAAATGACAGCTTAGGTTTCTTCCCAAACCATAATTCATACAGTGTCGTCTCAACGGATTTCGACGGAGCCCTATTTAAAGTGAATGCGGCAGTCTCTAAAGCATAGCCCCAAAATGATAGCGGTAAATCGGTAAGAGACATCATAGATCGCACCATATCTAATAGAGTGCGATTACGATGTTCAGACACACCATTACGCTGAGATGTTCCAGGCGGCGTGAGTTGTGAAACTATTCCACATTTTCTTAAGTGTGTGCCAAATTCGTGACTCAAGTATTCTCCCCCACGATCTGATCGCAAGAACTTGATTTTCCTGTCACGTTGATTCTCAACCTCACTCTGAAATTCCTTGAACTTTTCAAAGGTCTCAGACTTGTGTTTCATTAAGTAGACATACCCATATCTACTCAAGTCATCAATGAGGGTGAGAACATAACGATAGCCACCGCGAGCCTCAACACTCATTGGACCGCACACATCAGTATGTATGATTTCCAATAAGTTGGTTCCTCGCTCCATTGTTCCTGAGAACGGAGTCTTGGTCATCTTACCCATGAGGCATGGTTCGCATGTGTCAAATGATTCGTAATCAAGAGACTCTAAAAGTCCATCTGCATGGAGCTTCTTCATGCATTTGACACCTATGTGACCAAGGCGGCAGTGCCACAAGTATGTGGGGCTATCATTATCAACCTTACATCTTTTGGTATTCACACTATGAATATGTGTAGCATTACGCTCGAGATTCATTAAGAATAAACCATTCACCATCGGAGCATGAGCATAAAACATATCTCTCATATAAATAGAACAACCATCATTCTCGGATTTAAATGAGTAGCCATCTCGTATTAAACAAGATCCTGATACAATGTTCATGCTCAAAGCTGGCACTAAATAACAATTATTGAGGTTTAAAACTAATCCCGTAGGTAAATGTAGAGGTAGCGTGCCGACGGCGGTCACATCGACCTTGGAACCATTCCCGACGCGCATCGTCACCTCGTCCTTCGCCAGTCTCCGCTTATTCCGCAGCTCCTGCTTTGAGTTACAAATGTGAGCAACCGCACCGGTATCAAATACCCAGGAGCTACTACGAGTATTGGTAAGGTACACATCAATTACATGTATATCACATATACCTTTCGTGATGCCGGCCTTCTTGTTCGCTAAGTATTTGGGGCAGTTCCGCTTCCAGTGACCACTTCCCTTGCAATAAAAACACTCAGTCTCGGGCTTGGGTCCATTCTTTGGCTTCTTCCCGGCAGCTTGCTTACCGGGCGCGGCAACTCCTTTGCCGTCCTTCTTGAAGTTCTTCTTACCCTTGCCTTTCTTGAACTTAGTGGTTTTATTCACCATCAACACTTAATGTTCCTTTTTGACTTCTACCTCTACTGATTTCAGCATTGCAAATACTTCAGGAATGGTCTTTTCCATCCCCTGCATATTGAAGTTCATCACAAAGCTCTTGTAGCTCGGTGGAAGCGACTGAAGGATTCTGTCAATGACCGCGTCATCCGGGAGATTAACTCCCAGCTGAGTCAAGCGGTTATGCAACCCAGACATTTTGAGTATGTGCTCACTGACAGAACTATTTTCCTCCATCTTACAGCTGAAGAACTTGTCGGAGACTTCATACCTCTCGACCCGGGCATGAGCTTGAAAAACCATTTTCAGCTCTTCGAACATCTCATATGCTCCGTGTCTCTCAAAACGCTTTTGGAGCCCCGGTTCTAAGCTGTAAAGCATGCCGCACTGAACGAGGGAGTAATCATTAGCACGTGTCTGCCAAGCGTTCATAACGTCTTGGTTCTGTGGGACGGGTGCGTCACCTAGCGGTGCTTCTAGGACATAATCTTTCTTGGCAGCTATGAGGATGATCCTCAGGTTCCGGACCCAGTCCGTATAGTTGCTGCCATCGTCTTTCAGCTTGGTTTTCTCTAGGAACGCGTTGAAGTTGAGGACAACATGGACTATTTGATCTACAAGACATATTGTAAAGATTTTAGACTAAGTTCATGATAATTAAGTTCATATAATCAAATTATTAAATGAACTCCCACTCAGATAGACATCCCTCCAGTCATCTAAGTATAACATGATTCGAGTTAACTAGGCCGTGTCCGATCATCACGTGAGACGGACTAGTCAACATCGGTGAACATCTTCATGTTGATCGTATCTTCTATACGACTCATGCTCGACCTTTTGGTCTTCTGTGTTCCGAGGCAATGTCTGTACATGCTAGGCTCGTCAAGTCAACCTAAGTGTATTGCGTGTGTAAATCTGTCTTACACCCGTTGTATTCGAATGTTAGAATCTATCACACCCGATCATCACGTGGTGCTTCGAAACAACGAACCTTCGCAACGGTGCACAGTTAGGGGGAACACTTTCTTGAAATTATTACGAGGGATCATCTTATTTAAGCTACCGTCGTTCTAAGCAAATAAGATGTAAAACATGATAAACATCACATGCAATCAAATAGTGACATGATATGGCCAATATCATTTGCTCCTTTGATCTCCATCTTTGGGGCTCCATGATCATCGTTGTCACCGGCATGACACCATGATCTCCATCATCATGATCTCCATCATCGTGTCTTCTTCAAGTTATCTCGTCATCTATTACTTCTACTACTATGGCTAACACTTTAGCAATAAAGTAAAGTAATTACATGACGTTTATGTTGACACGCAGGTCATAAATAAATAAAGACAACTCCTATGGCTCCTGCCGGTTGTCATACTCATCGACATGCAAGTCATGATTCCTATTACAAGAACATGATCAATCTCATACATCACATATATCATTCATCATTCATCACAACCTTTGGCCATATCACATCACAAAACACTTGCTGCAAAAACAAGTTAGACGTCCTCTAATTGTTGTTGCAAGTTTTTCCGTGGCTGCTATAGGTTTCTAGCAAGAACGTTTCTTACCTATGCCAAAACCACAACGTGAATTGCCAATTTCTATTTACCCTTCATAAGGACCCTGTTCATCGAATCCGATCCGACTAAAGTGGGAGAGACAGACACCCGCCAGCCACCTTATGCAACTAGTGCATGTTAGTCGGTGGAACCGGTCTCATGTAAGCGTACGTGTAAGGTTGGTCCGGGCCGCTTCATCCCACGATGCCGCCGAATCAAGATAAGACTAGTAACGGCAAGCAAATTGACAATATCGACGCCCACAACTACTTTGTGTTCTACTCATGCATAGTAACTACGCATAGACCTAGCTCAGGATGCCACTGTTGGGGAACGTAGCAGAATTTTAAAATTTTCAACGCATCACCAAGATCAATCTATGGAGTCATCTAGCAACAAGGGAGAGAGGAGTGCATCTACATACCCTTGTAGATCACGAGCGGAAGCGTTCAAGAGAACGGGGTTAATGGAGTCGTACTCGACGTGATCCAAATCACCAAAGATCCTAGTGCCGAACGGACGGCACCTCCGCGTTCAACGCACGTACGGAGCGAGGACGTCTCCCGCGCCTTGATCCAGCAAGGAGGAGGGAGAGGTTGAGGAAGAGGGCTCCAACAGCAGCACGACGGTGTGGTGGTGATGAAGCTGCAGTACTCCGGCAGGGCTTCGCCAAGCTCTTATGGAGGAGGAGAGGTGTTGGGGAGGGGAAGGGTTGCGCCTTGGATGTTGTCTGAAGCCCTCCCCTCACCCCTCTATTTATAGGGGAAAGGGGAAAGGGGGCCGGCCCCCTCTAGATGAGATCTAGAGGGGGGGCGGCGGCCAAGGGGAGGGGGACTTGCCCCCCAAGCAAGGGGGCGCCCCCCTTAGGGTTTCCCCCAACCCTAGGCGCATGGGCCCTAGGAGGGTGTGGCGCCCCAGCCCACTTGGGCTGGTTCCCTTCTCCATACAGCCCATAAGGCCCTCCGGAAGAGGTGGACCCTCCTGGTGGACCCCCGGAACCCCTCCGGTGGCCCCGGTACAATACCGATATGCCCCCGAAACTTTCCGGCGACCATATGACAACTTCCCATATATAAATCTTTACCTCCGGACCATTCCGGAACTCCTCGTGACGTCCGGGATCTCATCCGGGACTCCGAACAACATTCGGTAATTACATACAAGTCTTCCTAACAACCCTAGCGTCACCAATCCTTAAGTGTGTAGACCCTACGGGTTCGGGAGACATGCAGACATGACCGAGACGACTCTCCGGTCAATAACCAACAGCGGGATCTGGATACCCATGTTGGCTCCCACATGCTCCATGATGATCTCATCGGATGAACCACGATGTCGAGGATTCAATCAATCCGTATACAATTCCCTTTGTCAATCGGTACGTTACTTGTCCGAGACTCGATCGTCGGTATCCCAATACCTTGTTCAGTCTCGTTACCGGCAAGTCACTTTACTGGTACCGTAATGCGTGATCCCGTGATCAACCACTTGATCACATTGAGCTCATTATGATGATGCATTACCGAGTGGGCCCAGAGACACCTCTCCGTCATACGGAGTGACAAATCCCAATCTCGATTCGTGCCAACCCAACAGACACTTTCGGAGATACCTGTAATGTACCTTTATAGTCACCCAGTTACGTTGTGACGTTTGGCACACCCAAGGCACTCCTACGGTATCCGGGAGTTTCACAATCTCATGGTCTAAGGAAATGATACTTGACATTCAGAAAAGCTACAACAAACGAACTACACGATCTTTGAGCTAAGCTTAGGATTGGGTCTTGTCCATCACATCATTCTCCTAATTATGTGATCCCGTTATCAATGACATCTAATGTCCATAGTCAGGAAACCATGACTATTCTTTGATCAACGAGCTAGTCAACTAGAGGCTCACTAGGGACGTGTTGTGGTCTATGTATTCACACATGTATTACGATTTCCGGATAACACAATTATAGCATGATGTAGCAACCAGACCTCAAACAGTCTGATCTCTGTGCTCCGGTGTCATCCCTGGATCAGTAATGCTGACACCACACAGTAATCGGAGGATTTATAACAGAGTAGCAATCACACACTTATTACATCGAGTGTCTCAAAAGACAACTTATTACAATAAATATGGCTTAAGGCCATCTAAATACGATAACAGCGGAAGGCTTGGAAGATAAGTGAGTCCATCAACTCCAACGGCATCACTGAGTATAGAACCACGACCTTAAAAACTCCTTAACCGTCGTCTGAAAAGTCTGCAACATTAATGTTGCAGCCCGAAATGGGTCAGCACATGGAATATGCTGGCAGTGTAACACATAGAGGGTAATGGAATGAAACAGCTATACTATATGCATATTTGGCTGGTGGAAAGCTCTATGGTTAGAGTTTTGCGTAAAGCCAATTTTTCCCTACTTCAAAGGAATATAATTTATTTACCTATCATGGTAGTTGTTAAACATTGAGAATGGTTGACAGCATTCTCAATCCCAATTAAGCATCATCATTAAACAAAACCCAACAAAATTAATTTAGAGTCACATGTTGAGATTCACATGAAAATCCAGGTACTAGATACTCAAGATGTCCATAACCGGGGACACGGCTAATCATGATTAGTTTATTACACTCTGGAGAGGTTTGTGCACTTTTCCCCACAAGACTCGATCGCCTCCGTTTGGTTTCTCGCACTACAAGGTGTTTGAGAAGACGGATGACCGAGACATAGTCTTTCAGAAGCGCTAGCACCTTAGGATCGGGTAGACCGTACCACCTACATCCCCTACATCTGCTAGTCTACCACTGTAAGAGTTCGCACGACTTAGTCAACTATGCTAGAGCCCATAATAGCTTGTGGCTGCACACGGAAGTTTCTAGCATGAATAATCTCATGATCCCTTTGAGCCTGGGTGGCGGTCCAAAAGAAAATAGGCAAGTCCTGGAATACCCAGGTGCCTCAATCCACCTAGATGTGTGTTTAAGTTGCCACCTTAGATAAACCATTAATTAACCAGACTCACATCTGTCATGGATATCACTCACCCAATCCACGTCTACTAGCATAACATGGCATAATAAGCAAACGTAGAAGTAACTCCCAAAGGTTTGATAATAAACAGGTAATAGGTACTACCTCAACTACTTCCCATCCCACAATTTAATTAGATCCTAATCATGCAATGTGTGAGGATTGATCTAATGCAATAAAACTGGGTAGTAGGAAAGGTATGATCAAAGTGCTACTTGCCTTGCTGATGATCCGGGAAACCTAGCGATTCGAAGTAACAAGCGGCGCACTCCGAGTATTCTATCACAGACAAACAAACAAGCATAAAATAAGTACTGATATAATGCACGGGTAAAACTCAAATAAGAGATCTAACCAGAAGGTTCAACTTAAGAACTCCAGTTGGCAAAAAGAATCAAATCGAACGAAGCAACGAAAGTCAAACGGCGAAAGAAAACAACTTCGTTCTACTAATCTGGATCTAGGGCAAATTTTTTAGTAGCAAAATCTTGTTTAAGTTGGTTGAATGGATAGAGGGTTTCGAGACGAAACTCCAGGCGCTTGAATCTCCTGATTCCAATAAACGAGCGAAAAGATATACTAAAACGAAAATCGGATCAGGAATCGCGATCAGAAAAATCGCGGATTTAATCCGAGAAAAAGAAAAACGACGAACGTTCGCTAGAACGAATGAACGGACGAACGCTCGCTATTTAAATAAACCGGAAAAACCGATCTATTTAAAAAATGAATCTAAAAAAACCGACGGAAAACCGATCGATTTTCTAAAAAAAACGGGCACGGATTTCGAGGCGGCGGCGAACCTCGGCGAGCGTGCGGGCGGGGCGGCGCGTGGGCGGCGGCGGCGAGCGGCGCGGGCGGGGCGGCGGCTCCGGCGGGGCGGCTTGGGGCTAGGGTTCCCCCGGGGCTCGGCCGGCTTATAAAGCCACCTCGAGCCGGAGTCCTAGCCGGACACGGCCCGTAGGTCGGTTCGTTTTTTTTATTAACGCGTAGAAGAAAAATAAAAAGAAATGCTAAATGGACTCCAAAAATTCCGAAATAAATTTTCACGGGCTTCTGAAATCAAGCCTCACAAGGTGAACATTTATTTGGGACCTAAATGCAATTTTGAAAAACGCACATTTTTCCTAAATTCAAATAAAACATCGAAAAACTCCGAAATAAAATCTTATTTGATTTTATTATTTGATCCTCAGTATTTCTTTATTTTGGGAAAGTCATTTTATTCCCTCTCTCATATCTTTGTAATAGAAATAATTGATGATAAAATAAATAAAATCAAATGATCCTATTCTCAAAATTTGAGAAAACTCAAATATGAAAATAACGAAACCCCCAACTCTCTCCGTGGGTCCTTGAGTTGCTTAGGATTTCTAGGATCAACCAAAATGCAAAATAAAATATGATATGCATAGATGATCTAATGTATAACATTCCAAATTGAAAATTTGGGATGTTACAAACCTACCCCCCTTAAGATGAATCTCGCCCTCGAGATTCGGGTTGGCTAGAAAATAGGTGAGGGTGGTCCTTGAGAAAATCTTCCTCTCGTTCCCAGGTGGCTTCATCCTCCGTGTGGTGGCTCCACTGAACCTTGCAAAACTTGATAACCTTGCTGCGAGTAACTCGGCTGGCAAACTCGAGAATCTTAACTGCTTTCTCCTCATAGGTCAAATTGTTATCCAACTGAATAGTTTCCAATGGCACTGTGTCTCTCAAAGGTATGTCAGCCATCTCCGCGTGGCACTTCTTTAACTGAGAAATGTGGAACACATCATGAACTCCTGACAATCCTTCGGGCAATTTCAACTTGTAGGCCACTTCTCCCATACGCTCCAAAACTCGATATGGTCCTACAAATCGTGGCGCTAACTTCCCTTTAACTCCAAAACGCTTTGTTCCCCGAAGTGGAGATACTCGAAGATAAGCTCTATCTCTGACTTCGTAAACTGTCTCCTTGCGTTTAGAATCTGCATAACTTTTCTGCCTGGACTGGGCTATCCTGAGCCTATCGCGAATCAACTTCACCTTCTGTTCAGACTCTTTAATCAAGTCAGGACCAAACAACTGGCGGTCTCCAACTTCGTCCCATGACAACGGTGTCCTGCACCTCCTTCCGTACAAAGCTTCGAAAGGGGCCATCTTCAAACTGGTTTGGTAACTGTTGTTATAAGAGAACTCTGCATATGGCAAATTGTCGTCCCAACTAGATCCATAATCTAGCGCACAAGCTCTCAGCATATCCTCCAAAATCTGATTGACTCTCTCGGTCTGTCCATCTGTCTGTGGATGAAAAGCTGTACTGAATTCTAGCCTGGTTCCCAAGGTTTCATGCAACTGCTTCCAGAACTTTGAGGTAAACTGGGTTCCTATATCTGATACGATACTCCTTGGAACTCCATGCAAACATACGATCCTCGTCATGTATATCTTTGCCAACTTAGCACTGTTGTAAGTGGTCTTTACCGGGATGAAAGGAGCTACTTTCGTCAATCGATCAACTACAACCCAAATTGAGTCATAGCCTGAACGGGTCCTGGGTAATCCCGTGATAAAATCCATGCCTAGCTTATCCCACTTCCATTCGGGTATCGGCAATGGTTGTAACAATCCTGCTGGCTTCTGATGCTCTGCCTTTACTCTCTGACATACATCAAAAATTGCTACATACTCCGCAATATCCTTCTTCATTCTGGTCCACCAGAAAATATCCTTCAAATCCAAATACATCTTGGTATTTCCTGGGTGAATTGAATATGGTGAATCGTGTGCCTCTTGCAAAATCAACTTCCTGATCTCCGGGTCATTGGGCACGTAAACACAGTCTTCAAACCATAGGGTGTCGTGCTCATCCTCACGAAATCCTTTAGCTTTTCCTTTACTAAGTTTCCCCTTTATAGCGGCAATTTGTTTGTCAGTCCTTTGAGCTTCTCTGATTCTATCCATCAAAGTTGACTGAATCTCCAATGCGGCTACATAGCCTCTCGGAACTACTTCCAAACATAGTTCACGAAGATTTTCTGCTAACTCCTTGGATATTTCTCCCATCATTAACGTATTGACATGGCTCTTACGGGTTAAGGCGTCAGCTACTACATTAGCCTTTCTGGGATGGTAATGCAATTTCATATCATAATCCTTGATGAGCTCCAACCATCTCCTTTGCCTGAGATTCAACTCCTTCTGTGTGAAAATGTACTTCAAACTCTTATGATCTGTGTACACCTCACAATGGTTTCCAATGAGGAAATGCCTCCATGTTTTCAAAGCATGCACTACAGCTGCTAACTCCAAATCAAGCGTGGCATAATTCAACTCATGAGGCTTCAGTTGTCTTGAGGCATATGAAACAACTCCCCCTTCCTGCATAAGCACTGCTCCAAGTCCTCGACGTGAAGCGTCGCAATACACCTCATAATCTTTGGTCTGGTCTGGCAAAATCAACACTGGTGAGGTAACCAAACGTTTCTTCAACTGCTTGGAAACTAGCCTCACATTCCTCCGTCCATATGAACTTGGTATCTTTCTTTAACAACTCAGTCATAGGCTTCACAATCTTTGAGAAATTCTCAATAAATCTCCGGTAGTACCCTGCGAGTCCAAGAAAACTCCGGATCTCCCCAACGGTAGTTGGTGCTTCCCACTTGGTCACGGTATCAACTTTAGTGGGATCAACTGCTATACCTTGTCCAGATATAACGTGTCCGAGGAATCCTACTTCCTTCAACCAAAACTCATATTTGCTGAACTTGGCATATAATTGATGTTCTCTGAGCTTTCCAAGTACCAAATGCAAATGTTCCTTATGTTCCTCTTCATTCTTTGAGTAAACCAGGATATCATCAATGAAAACCACGACGAACTTATCCAGAAACTCCATAAACACTTTGTTCATCATGTTCATAAAATAGGCAGGTGCGTTAGTCAGACCAAATGACATAACGGTATACTCGTACAGCCCATACCTGGTGGTAAAAGCTGTCTTCGGAATATCCTGTTCTCGAATCTTCAACTGGTGGTATCCTGATCGCAGATCGATCTTGGAAAATACCTTAGCTCCTTGCAATCGATCGAACAGATCATTGATCATCGGTAGTGGGTACTTGTTCTTGATCGTTACTTCATTCAATCCTCGATAATCAACAACCATCCTTAACGATCCATCCTTCTTCTCCACTAGAAGTACTGGCGATCCCCAAGGTGAAGAACTTGGGCGAATATATCCCTTATCCAGTAACTCCTTAATCTGCTTCTTAATTTCCACCAAATCCTTTGCTGGCATCCTATATGGTCTCTTTGATATTGGCCCTGTGCCTGGCAATAGCTCAATCAAAAACTCAATATCTCTATCCGGTGGCATGCCTGGCAACTCCTCTGGAAATACTTCAGGGAAATCCCTTACCACTGGTACTTCCTCCTGCACAACTCCTGTTAGGCAATTTACTTGAGTCCTCTTTGGCACATGCCGGGATACATACTTGGTCCTTCTCCCTTCTAGGGTGGTAAGCAAAATTGACTTACTAGCACATTCAATATTCCCTTCATACTTTGATAACCAATCCATGCCTAATATCACATCCAATCCTTGGGATTCCAATACTATTAGGTCTGAGGGAAAAACATAGTTACCAATCCTTAATGGTAATCGATCACGCCATAGACTAGCCATATATTCTGCTCCAGGCGAGGTTACTAACATGGGTGACCTAAGGGCTTGGGTTGATAGGTTATACTTATCCACAAATCCCCTTGAGATGTATGAATGCGATGCACCAGTGTCAAAAAGAACGAGTGCAGTAAATGACTTAACCAAAAACTTACCTATTACTGCATCAGGCTGAGCTTCAACCTCCTCCACGCTAACGTGGTTCACCTGTCCCCTGTTGAAAGGGTTCGGCTTCTTCCCAGAACTTCCATTGCCATTTTGGCCTTCAGGACATTCATTGGCATAGTGTCCGGTCTTCTGACACTTAAAGCAAGTGACTTGGCTCAGGTCCTTCTTGGCTGGGGTTGATGGGTTGGTGCGATTCTGGCCGTTGCTTCCTCCATTGCCATTACCATTCTTGGTGCCATTGTGATTATGCGAGCTACCTCCTCCATGGGTATGCTGAAAATGTCCTCCCGGTCTAGGGGTAAAACGTGGCTTCTGCTAAGCTCCTGAAGTGTACTTTCCTTGTCCATACTTCCTCTTGCGATTCTCAATTTGCTGCTGCTTCCCTTCAATCATAAGAGCACGATCTACCAACTCCTGGTAGTTGTTGAAGGTGGCTACCATCAACTGCATGCTCAACTCATCATTCAGTCCTTCCAGAAACTTCTCCTGCTTAGCTGCATCCGTAGCGACGTCATCTGGTGCATAACGTGCTAACTTACTAAAGTCCTCCACATACTGGCCAACTGTCCGTCCTCCTTGGCGCAAGTTGCGAAACTCACGCTTCTTCATGGCCATAGCTCCTGCTGAAACATGGGCAGTACGAAAAGCCTGCTGAAACTGGTCCCATGTGACAGTGTCGATAGGGAAAGTGGCTGTGAAATTCTCCCACCATGATGTTGCGGGTCCTTCAAGCTGATGTGCGGCAAACATCACCTTCTCCGCATCTGTGCATCCTGCTGTGGTCAAATCCCTAGCTGTCTTGCGGAGCCAATCATCTGCTACTATCGGCTCGGTGCTACTGGAAAACACTGGCGGATTGAGCCTAAGAAAACGGGCTAAGTGGTCAACAGGTGGTGGTGGTGGTGGGTTGTTGTTGTTGTTCCCCTGATTCTGATTCTAGACTAGCAACTGCATCAATGTGTTCTGCTGCTGGATCAACTGGATGAGCTCCGGTGGAAAGGCAAATCCGGGGTCACGTCTCGGAGGCATCTGAGGGGTTTAGAAAAGATGAGATGTAAGAATAGAGGGGGTCTAAAGAGAAAACACTACCCATATGCACATGAGGCAAAAACAAACAATTCACTTCATTCAATCAAACAAGGGCATACAATCGATCTATCTATCGCAAAAGTGCTCGGACTACTATATTTACATGGTGGACTACTACTACTGATGAGGTGGTCTACTAGAAATATTCTTCGGTTGCAGACTCCATGATATCAGCTCCAGCTTCATCAACATAGTCATCATCGCTACTATCTAGATCTGAGTCGGTGTCGTCAATGTTGATGTAGTCTTCCAGGCTAATCTCCTTGGCTTCTTCGTCTTCCTCCATTGGTGTAGGGCCTCCCATAAATATTCCAATCTTCTTGATCAGGTCGTCATTCTTCTCCACCAATACTTCAATTTCCTCTTCATAATCTTCACATGTAGCCTTGAGTTCTTCCTCCAGTTCCTTGATTCTAGTCTTAGCCTTCTTCAGATCTATCATGTCGGCACACATCTGGTTCTCCTGTCGTCGAATGTGCTGGTTTAACTCCTGGATAAAAGCTGCGATTGATCTATCCTTCCTGGTGCTGATCATCTCCCAGTGCTCATCTCAGCGCCCACAAATCTGGTAGATAGTATCCTTGGGATCCTTGCGGTAGACTTCTCCAATGCGTCCCATGGCGATGTGAGCTGCCATGCTCTTTCCTAGACTCCAAGTTGGTGCATCAAAAGAAAACTCTATGGGCTCAGTGACTGGCATGAACGTCCTTCCTGGAACTTGAACTTGAATCATCCAGTGCTCTTCTTCAGGTAAAGTGGCGTTGTAGGTTCCGGTGAAGCTTGGTACTCCTATATTCAGGTATCTAGTGACTTCCTTCAAGTGACGTCCAAAGGGTGTATCTTCATCCGGTTGCGTGAACTTGTTCCTTGCATCCGCCATCCTAAAGAGTAGAAAAGATGAGAAGTCAGAAGAGAAGAGAGTGAAAAGTGATCTAGGTCTTTTAGCTTAGTGGTTATGTCCTATAGTCAGCGTGTGCTCTGATACCATCTCTGTAGCGACCAGACCTCAAATAGTCTGATCTCTGTGCTTCGGTGTCATCCCTGGATCAGTAATGCTGACACCACACAGTACTCGGAGGATTTATAACAGAGTAGCAATCACACACTTATTACATTGAGTGTCTCAAAAGAGAACTTATTACAATAAATATGGCTTAAGGCCATCTAAATACGATAACAGCGGAAGGCTTGGAAGATAAGTGAGTCCATCAACTCCAACGGCATCACTGAGTATAGAACCACGACCTAAAAAACTCCTTAATCGTCGTCTGAAAAGTTTGCAACATTGACGTTGCAGCCCGAAACGGGTCAGCACATGGAATATGCTGGCAATGTAACACATAAAGGGTAATGGAATGAAACAGCTATACTATATGCATATTTGGCTGGTGGAAAGCTCTATGGTTACAGTTTTGCGTAAAGCCAATTTTTCCCTACTTCAAAGGAATAAAATTTATTTATCTATCATGGTAGTTGTTAAACATTGAGAATGGTTGACAGCATTCTCAATCCCAATTAAGCATCATCATTAAACAAAACCCAACAAAATTAATTTAGATCAAAGTGTTACTTGCCTTGCTGATGATCCGGGAAACCTAGCGATTCGAAGTAACAAGCGGCGCACTCCGGGTATTCTATCGCAGACAAACAAACAAGCATACAATAAGTACTCATCTAATGCACGGGTAAAACTCAAATAAGAGATCTAACCAGAAGGTTCAACTTAAGAACTCCGGTTGGCAAAAAGAATCAAATCGAACGAAGCAACGAAAGTCAAACGGCGAAAGAAAACAACTTCGTTCTACTAATCTGGATCTAGGGCAAATTTTTTAGTAGCAAAATCTTGTTTAAGTTGGTTAAACGGATAGAGGGTTTCGAGACGAAACTCCAGGCGCTTGAATCGCCTGATTCCGATAAACGAGCGAAAAGATATACTAAAACGAAAATCGGATCAAGAATCGCGATCAGAAAAATCGCGGATTTAATCCGAGAAAAAGAAAAACGACGAACATTCGCTAGAATGAACGAACGGACGAACGCTCGCTATTTAAATAAACCGGAAAAACCGATCTATTTAAAAAATCTGAATCTAAAAAAACCAACGAAAAAACCGACGGAAAACCGATCGGTTTTCTAAAAAAACCGGGCACGGATTTCGAGGCGGCGGCGAGCCTCGGCGAGCGTGCGGGCGGGGCGGCGCGTGGGCGGCGGCGGCGGGTGGCGCGGGAGGGGCGGCGGCTCCGGCGGGGCGGCTCGGGGCTAGGGTTCCCCCGGGGCTGGGCCGGCTTATAAAGCCACCTCGGGCCGGAGTCCTAGCCGGACACGGCCCGTAGGTCGGTTCGTTTTTTTAATTAACGCACAGAAGAGAAATAAAAAGAAAATACTAAATGGACTCCAAAAATTCCGAAATAAATTTTCACGTGCTTCTAAAATCAAGCCGCATAAGGTGAACATTTATTTGGGACCTAAATACAATTTTGAAAAACGCACATTTTTCCTAAATTCAAATTAAACACCGAAAAATTCCGAAATAAAATCTTATTTGATTTTATTATTTGATCCTCAATATTTCTTTATTTTGGGAAAGTCATTTTATTCCCTCTGTCATATTTTTATAATAGAAATAATTGATGATAAAATAAATAAAATCAAATGATCATATTCTCAAAATTTGAGAAAACTCAAATATGAAAATAACGAAACCCCCAACTCTCTCCGTGGGTCCTTGAGTTGCTTAGGATTTCTAGGATCAACCAAAATACAAAAAAATAATATGATATGCATAGATGATCTAATGTATAACATTCCAAATTGAAAATTTGGGATGTTACACATGAACAATAGACAATTATCATGAACAAAGAAATATAATAATAACCATTTTATTATTGCCTCTAGGGCATATTTCCAACAATCCTATGATCCTTTGAGCAAGGAGATTCATCTGAAATTAGTTTTCATACAAGAGAGAAGGTAAGGCACAAGCAGAAATTTAGGAGTTCAAATTTTGAATTGATATCATAGACGGTACCTGACGCTGGGCTCTCAGCAGTTCTAATAGGGGTTTGGCCAGTGGAGTAGGGGTAAAGTGTGGTACAGTTGGGCGTGTGTTCTCTATTGCTGCTGATCTATCTGATTTAATAGGTATCACTACCTTTTCCAAATACCTAGTTTGTACTCCTTGAGGATCTGCACTCACCCTCTTCCTTTTGGACATCTATTACGAAAGAACAACATTTGACTGGAAAAACATAGTGTGATGACACATGGAATAGGTACCGAAAATGGATAGGTATGGCATATACTCATATATGATGCTTAAACTAAGCAGATGGTGTAACAAAGTAGAAGTAATGCAAGAGGTCAGATGCAAAATACGTGTGACCAATACAACCTTGCCAAGTTAGAGCAAGCACCTTGATGGGTGAATAAGATAGGCCATCCTCCACCATGCCAAGTTTGTTAGCCAGTGGATTGTTCCGCAATATTCCTCTCGTGCGCCCATTCTCATATTCATTTTGATAATGTTCAATACCTGACATGCTTGAAAACATAAAAACAAGTGAGATTATCTTTGTAGTGCAGAAGTGATTCTAATCCAATATTGCCTCCCTGTAAACACCTTTGTGCTATCTCTGCAATTCTTCTGAGAGATGCCATGCATGTTGTAATTTGGTGTGTGCATTAATATAATGTGGCCTACTACTCAAAATATGAGAGCTCCAGAAGTGATGATACTTCGCAGATGATAGCTTCAACATATAGTAAAGAAGAAAAAGTCGACCTGACTTGACAGATTCAAAATATACTAAGGGAGAACAACTCGACTTGACCAGTCGACTGCAGATGTCTCTGCTACTCTCCCCAACAAGGAACATACTTATTAAAGAAGAGAAGAGGATCATCTTAAAGAAGAGCAGACGAGCAAGCAGATTGAAGATATTACAAGTCTTTCTATACAATGTCGGTTTCCCACCCATGATGAACCAGAGCGCACAGAGAAATACCATTCCTTCCTGTGTCTCCATATGTGGCTCACATGCATTTCGAAACTAAAGTAGGAACATTTAGCTGACCAATTAAACATCTCCCAGTTTTACTAATATCAACATAACATCATATTTGAATTTGTACAACTAAGCTTGTTTAGCTCTATGGGTGGAGCAGTGCTATTACGACACAAACCACGTAGGATGATCGTGGTCATCATAAAATGGGGAAACCGTAAGCATGATGCGTATAGTGGTGAGCGTGGTAGTGGGATGGCAGATCTGAAGCTGCAAAACGCACAAAGGGTAGGTAGCAACCGATGTTTGCTTTGAAATAACAACTAAGATTTGGTATGGACAAGAAAGTACAGCAACAAGTGACAAAGAAATGCAATTCTGTTATCTCTCTATATGTCGCGACCAATTAAATGTGTCTGTCAACTAATATCAGTATCATATCACAATCATATTTGAACAACTAAGATTTGGAATTTTGAGTGTTGTGTTGTTTAGCTTGAAGGGTGGAGTAATGCTAGTACAATAGAAAGCACCTACGCAGATCATAGTAGAGTAGATAAAAGGGGAAAACCCTAAGCATCAAGAGTAAAATCAGGAAAGTGGAACTAGCTGGACCAGTGGGTGGCGCACATGCTTTTCGAAATGAATATAGGAACATTAGGTAACCAATTAAATGTTCTCTATTTAAGTAATATGAGCATCATATCAGATTCGTATTTCAACACCTAAGCTTTGGAATTATGAGTGGCATGTTGTTTCGCTTGATGGGTTGAGGTCTTGAGGACCAGTGCTAGCACGACATGAAGCACGTACGATGATGGTAGTGAATATAAAGGGGGGAAACCATAAGCTTTACGACTATAGTGACCGTGCCATGGCGGATCTGAAGGTGCAAACCAGACAAAGCTACTTCGTAACCAATGTTTGCTTTCAACTAGCCACTATGATTTGGTACAGACAAGAAAAGTACAGTAAACAATTTACGATCTATTTTCTGGGTGAGATCAATAACTTAAGCACATATGGAAGGTTACCACCTCTCTCGCGACGCCGTGTAGGCCCCTGCTGATACATTGAGGGTGCTGCGGATATGATCGCTGTCGGCAGTGCCGAAGAATACTTTAGACGACAGACAGCCGGGTCGGGGGATAAATCCTGTTGCCGTGGACGAGGCGGTCGTAGGAGCGGCAACGACAAGGTGGACGATGACGCCGATGACGCGATGAAAGGATCCTGGTCCAGCGCTGTGGCTAAGAGACGTGCATCTCTTGCAATGGACGACGAGGTAGGGGTAGCGGCTCTGGCAAGGTGGAGGATGGGGTGGCGGACGGAGGAGGCTGGCCGCAGTGGGGAGGTTTTTGTGGCACCGACGGTGAATGAATGGGGAAATGGAGGGGGAGGGGGATCTCAAACTTTGGGACGCGCTTGTCTGAAATGTGGAAAAATTACGAAAATATCCCCCATTTAAAATTTGGGACATCACGTCGGTTGGGGATATGACGGTAATCTCGCATCTCCCAAATATTTGCCGATAGCGATTTTGGGCGAGGAGAGGGTGTTTTGCCGCCCATGGTTGGCGCCCACGGTGTATGAACGGGGCTGACAGGTAGGGCAGTTGTGTCACGTCTGAGGAAGTTACACATCTGCCCCTATTTAAAATATTTGCCTACATCGATTTCGGACGAGGAGAGTTTGTTTTGCCACCCACTGTGTATGAATGGGGAAATGGAGGGAGAGGCACATGTCTTTCGGACGAGCTTGAATCAAATGTGTTTTGCCGCCCACGTTTGGTGCCCATCATGTATGAATGGGCTCAGAGGCGGTCGTGTCACGTCTGATTGAAGTTACTAGTCTACCCCTATCGACAGTAGTGTAAGTCTGGTCGATTAGGATGTCAAGTATCAGGGGTAGACAGTAATTTCCATCTCGCAAACACTTGCTTCGGGCAGCCCAAAAATGATAGTGGGTGTTTAGCCGCTTCGTTCAAAACTTGGGAGAATTAGCATTCACGCTTACCCTGGGCCCTGGCAACTAAATTCAAATGCAAATTGTATTCAATTACGAATATCCATAGACAATTCTACATTTTATTATTTATTTCTTCAAAACCACGACAAAAATTTATTCCACCTTTATATATGATTATGACTTGGAAATGCCATGATCTTCAAATTCAGTAGGTTGGATACACCTTGAGTCAAATAGTTATTTCATCCAATATAACATGCTCACATGAACCTTATGTCAATCATACAAGTACTGAGGATTACCTCGCCTAAAAAATTCGGATCATTACAACACATGGACAACATACGGGGTCTTACAACATAATCCATTCAAAGACATGACACAACATGCAAGTACAATAATCTAATGACAATTTCAACTGGTATCTAAAGAAGAACTGGGATTACCCTGGGCTTTAGTTAGCAGAAATAGCAGGACCTCCTCCGTCTTCAAATGCAACATTCTTACTTCCTCCAATTCTTGGGTTGCTTGCATAATGCGTACAGATAATTGCCTAATTTCTAGCCTCAAGATCGAGATTACCTCATTCATGGCAGCCACACCATCTCTTTCTGCCTCTAGTAGAGCCTCAAGAACTATAATATTTGTGCTCAGACTACTCTCCAGCGGTGTTGCCTCTGAACTGCTACCATCTGGTAACATGGATGGCACACTACTTCCACAAATAGATTCTGGGGTTGTACATTGTGTCCTAGTGTGAACGACATCCTGAAAGGTTTCCACTGGACATAAGTAAGAGATAGTTATCACATGATCCAGGCAGTAAGCTTACATGGTAAACGACATATGAATTATTGCCGAGCATGGCAAGCTATATTTAAATGGCTCGAAGCAGCATCAACTGAAAAGAAATTAAAATGGTAAGATAAAACTAGGGATGTAAGTGGCAAATAAATGACATCCGCCAGTCCCATCTAGTTAGTTTTTGCTAGCGCCCTAGTTCATTTTCCTTTAAAAAACAAAAACTCTTTTGAACTATCATACCACTAGTGGACTTTAATTGGGATTAAACGGTACCCAGTTGACATCCCCAGTTGAAAGGGAGTGTACCACCGCTGTATTTAAGTTGCCAAGGCATCTAAGCAGTTGAAATAATCTAAGAAAGCACTTAACAATGTGGCCTCATATAAACTACGAAGACAGTCTTGTGATGATGTTCATAGGAAAAGGTATGGAGTCAAATGAACTAGGCATGTATTTATTTACGATAGTACAACAGACACTGCTGACATATAGGCCAACTCAGGTATAGCCTAACAAGTAACAAACAAGCATTCAGATCAAGCAATATAGCAAAGAAGGCAACTGAACTATTTGTAATTCTGTAGGATTACAGGTTGAGGGCACAAGCCAAGAAAGCAGCCCACACGCATTACATTTCACACGTACTAAAATACACTGGCTTACCATATGTTGCTGTGAGCCTCGCTGATGTTGCAATATTCTTTGAAGATATCGTCAGCATCCCGTGGATGCAAATCTAGTTGTTATAGTTTATTCTGCACCCTCTATTTAGGTAATATTAATTTTAATCGCATGCACTGGTTCGAATTGATCATCAATGGTTCATCTAAACTAATGAAACAAGGGTGTGTGCTTACCCGACAATATATGTGCTTCACTCTATTTTTATGCTTGTTCGAGGTGCCAGCCCCAAAAGAACAAATATTTTGCTTGATTGGGTTGGCAGCTCCATAATCAATAGAAGCATCAAATTATTCATGCAACTTGGGAAGATCAGGAACACACAAAAAAGTAATGAACAGAGGCTTGGAGCAGTGATGTAATAGCTAGCATAAGAAAATGTAGGGTAAAACGAACAAAAAGCAGCGGAACCACATGCTGGTTTGCTGATGTGTAATTAAGCATAGAGAACATGAAGCAGTCTGATGGAACCAACATGTGGCATCAGAACAACACCATTATCATAAATATAGCATACAAGAAGTAAAATAGTAGGCAATGATATCTAGGAAGTACAGTAATACTTAGGACAAAACTAAAGCATTGTAACTATATGTACACTGGTTTGTAATTTAGCACATGTAACATGTTCACTTCCAGAAGTATGGCCCTACAGGTGCAAGCAGAATAACGCGTCTCATGAAAAATTGAATGATGCCCTGAAGAAATTCAAAGGTGCGGTGCTTATGCTAAGAAAGTGAGCGTAGGCGCTGGCCGTTTGATAATAGTAGCTAATTCTCGGTGGCGTATGGGTATCATTGTCATACTTGATAGCTAAGGATCGTCGATGGTGCTCGTGTTGCAGTTGAGTTTGCGCCGACTATCGCTGTTGCTGAAGTGGCTCCGGTGCTTCGGTTGCGACGCCTGTCGACATACAAGAAAGCTCATCTGTGGTAAGTGAACAATTCCACGATAAAGAGAAAAACCAAAGGAGTACAAATCAAAATAAACTAATTAGGCTGCGGCGTCAGGAAAGCAGGGCTGGTGGAGTTGAATATGGCGTCTGTGGAGTGGGTCCAGTGTAGTGGACGAAGGCATCGGCGGGCGAGGTGTACAATGCTTTCGCTGAGGCGGATCTGTTGCGGCGGACGAGGGCTTGTATGAAGGGCCAGCGATGGGGCAGACGAGGGAGTCAGTGAAGGGCCTACACTGTGGTGGACGAGGGCGCCGGTTAAGCAGATCCGGTGCGGTGGACCATGATGGCGGTCAAGGAGATCTGGAGCGGTGGACAAGCCAGTCGCTGAAGCGGCTCTGGTGAAGTGGTGAGTTGGTAGTTGGGGGTTCCAAGGTGCGGAAGGTAGATCCGGCGGGGTGTGAGGTCCACCACTACGGCGGAGGACTAGATTCGGCAGCTTGCCATGGTTGGGGGGGTCGGGGAGGGGAAGGGTTCCGGGGAAGAATGTTGGGGGCAAAGAGGGGAAAACAATGGAGTTACCAAAGCAGCCCTTTTCCGTTCATGTGGCAGGGGTAAAACAGGAATATCACAGGGCTAAACTTTCGGGCGGCAGATATTTCAACGGGAGTGGGAAGTTTGAAAGCTTTTGGCGCCTAAAATTATTAGTGTTCTGCTCTTGTACGGCCGACTATGATATCATGGCTAAGAATTTATTTGTTTTCCATGCAAAAAAGTGCAAGTTTTGAAAATCAATGTCTCCAACTCGAAACTTAGATTGTTCATTCAATTCAAATATGGATCATTGATCTAGTACAAGCAAATACCATCATACGGTCCAATTCAAATGAAATTCCAAATGTGTTTATCCTAAATATGATGACAAAAGCAAAAATACATATGTGTATGAATAAAGTGGATGATTATAAAGTTTGAACATGCCCGTATGAGTATATCTCTAGGTTTGATATATGAATTTGAAATCATGAAATCCCGGCTTAAATAATGTACCTCCGTTTAAATGAATTACAAAAACTAATGATAGAGTCGAATTCCAAAATTCCAATCTTAGGTTTGTAATTCTGGTACTTCAAGGTATATCACGCATGTTCAAAAGTATCGTCATCTCATAGTCCAAATTGTGAAACAAATTTATCAACCATGGGTGCACACACTATTGACCATATATATCTCAATTACGGTAAAGTTCGTCAAATATAGACACCTCACTCTTTATCTGAAGCCAACCCCCCCCCCCACACACACACAAGTCGTTCTCTCCCCCAGACACGAACACACGAGCACATTAACACCCCCCCCTTTCTTCTAAAGTCCAGACCCCAATATAGGTCTCTATCACTTTGTCTCTCGGGCATGCACACATCTCTTCCCCCACTCTCTAGGTCTCCCGGCATCTCTATTTCCCAAGCACACGCATTATGTAGAGTGTATCTTTCCCATACACACAAAACGTCGCCCCCAAACGTCTATCTCCCTAGTTATGTGGTTCTCGCACACTCACCTCACACACCTGCTGAAGGAAATATGCCCTAGAGGCAATAATAAAGTTATTATTTATTTCCTTATTTCATGATAAATGTTTATTATTCATGCTAGAATTGTATTAACCGAAAACATAATACATGTGTGAATACATAGACAAACAGAGTGTCACTAGTATGCCTCTAATTGACTAGCTCCTTAGTCAAAGATGGTTATGTTTCCTAACCATAGACATGAGTTGTCATTTGAGAAATGGGATCACATCATTAGGAGAATGCTGTGATTGACTTGACCCATTCCGTTAGCTTAGCACTTGATCATTTTAGTTTTCTGCTATTGCTTTCTTCATGACTTATACATGTTCCTATGACTATGAGATTATGCAACTCCCGATTACCGGAGGAACACTTTGTGTGCTACCAAACGTCACAACGTAACTGGGTGATTATAAAGGTGCTCTACAGGTGTCTCCGATGGTACTTGTTTAGTTGGCCTAGATCGAGATTAGGATTTGTCACTCCGATTGTCGGAGAGGTATCTCTGGGCCCTCTCGATAATGCACATCACTATAAGCCTTGCAAGCAATGCAACTAATGAGTTAGTTGCGGGATGATGCATTACAAAACGAGTAGAGAGACTTGCCAGTATAACGATATTGAGCTAGGTATTGAGATACGGACGATCGAATCTCGGGAAAGTAACTTACCAATGACATAGGGAACAACGTATGTTGTTATGCGGTTTGACCGATAAAGATCTTCGTAGAATATGTAGGAGCCAATATGAACATCCAGGTTCCGCTATTGGTTATTGACCGGAGACGTGTCTCGGTCATGTCTACATAGTTCTCGAACCCATAGGGTCCGCACGCTTAACGTTCGGTGACGATCGGTATTATGAGTTTATGTGATTTGATGTACCGAAGGTAGTTCAGAGTCTCAGATGTGATCACAGACATGACGAGGAGTCTCGAAATGGTCAAGACATAAAGATTGATATATTGGACGACTATAGAGGCGCCCCCCTTTCCTTCTCCCTCTCCTCCTTCCTTTCCCCCTCCTAGTAGGAGTAGGAAAGGGGAGTCCTACTCCTACTAGGAGGAGGAGGACTCCTCCTCCTGGCGCGCCCTGCAAGGTCCTTCCGGCCTCCCCCTTTGCTCCTTTATATACGGGGGCAGGGGCACCCTAGGACACACAAGTTGATTGTTCCAAGCCGTGTGCGGTGCCCCCCTCCACCATAATCCACCTCGATCATATCGTAGAGGTGCTTAGGTGAAGCCCTGCGTCGGTAGCAACATCATCACTGTCATCACGCCGTCCTGCTGACGGAACTCTCCTGTGAAGCTCTGCTGGATTGGAGTACGTGGGACGTCATCGAGCCTAATGTGTGCTGAAGTCGGAGGTGCCGTACGTTCGGTACTTGGATCGGTCGGGTCGTGAAGGCGTACGACTACAACAACCACGTCCTCATAACGCTTCCGCTTACAGTCTACGAGGGTACGTGGACGATACTATTCTCTCTTGTTGCTATACATCACCATGATCTTGCGTGTGCGTAGGAATTTTTTTGAAATTACTACGTTCCCCAACAATGGCATCCGAGCCATGTTTATGCGTAGATGTTATATGCACGAGTAGAACACAAGTGAGTTGTGGGCGATACAAGTCATATTGCTTACTAGCATGTCATACTTTGGTTCGGTGGTATTGTTGGATGAAGCGAACCGGACCGACATTACGCGTACGCTTACGCGAGACTGGTTCTACTAACGTGCTTTGCACACAGGTGGCTGGCGGGTGTCAGTTTCTCCAACTTTAGTTGAACCGAGTATGACTATGCCCGGTCCTTGTTGAAGGTTAAAACAACACTAACTTGACGAAATATCATTGTGGTTTTGATGCGTAGGGAAGAACGGTTCTTGCTCAGCCCGTAGCAGCCACGTAAAACTTGCAACAACAAAGTAGAGGACGTCTAACTTGTTTTTGTAGGGCATGTTGTGATGTGATATCGTCAAGGCATGATGCTATATTTTATTGTATGAGATGATCATGTTTTGTAACAGAGTTATCGGCAACTGGCTGGAGCCATTTGGTTGTCGCTTTATTGTATGCAATGCAATCGCCCTGTAATTGCTTTACTTTATCACTAAATGGTAGCGATAGTCGTAGAAGCAATATTTGGCGAGACGACAACGATGCTACGATGGAGATCAAGGTGTCGCGCCGGTGACGATGGTGATCATGACGATGCTTTGGGGATGGAGATCAAAGGCACACGATGATGATGGCCATATCATATCACTTATATTGATTGCATGTGATGTCTATCCTTTATGCATCTTATTCTGCTTGATTGACGGTAGCATTATAAGATGATCTCTCACTAAATTTCAAGGTACAAGTGTTCTCCCTGAGTATGCACCATTGCCAAAGTTCGTCATGCCAAGACACCACGTGAGGATCGTGTGTGATAAGCTCTATGTTTAC